>NC_092037.1:21986003-22299336 GCF_003086295.3 Arachis hypogaea | reverse complement strand
GCACGTCATTTATTATGGCAGCCGTATTCTAAATGATGCACAGAAGAACTACACAACCACAGAAAAGGAGTTACTTGCAGTGGTTTATGCCATTGACAAGTTCAGATCTTATTTAGTAGGATCAAAAGTGATTGTGTACACTGACCATGCTGCTCTTAAATATCTACTCACAAAGCAAGATTCAAAACCCAGGCTCGTAAGATGGGTGTTGCTTCTGCAAGAGTTTGATATAGAAATAAGAGACAGAAAAGGGACAGAGAATCAAGTAGCTGATCACCTGTCCCGGATAGAACCAGTAGCAGGAGCATCTCTCCCTCCTACTGAGATCTCTGAAACCTTTCTGGATGAGCAATTGTTTGCTATTCAGGAAGCTCCGTGGCTTGCAGACAATGCAAACTATAAGACTCAAGGTTCTCCTTCTGTAACCATGGAGAGGTTCCAACATTGCTCTGAACATCTGTGAGGCTCCATGAGAGCCCACTGTCAAGCTACTGACATTAAAGAAGCGCTTGTTGGGAGGCAACCCAATGTTATATTTATCTATTTTCCTTTGTTATTTTATGTTTTCTGTAGGTTGATGATCATGGAAAGTCACAAAATCAATTGAAAAAGCAAAAACAGAAAGAAAAACAGCACACCCTGGAGGAAAACCTTGCTGGCGTTTAAACGCCAGTAAGGGCAGCAAATGGGCGTTTAACGCCCAGTCTGGCACCAATCTGGGCGTTTAACGCCAGAAAGGGGCACCAGACTGGCGTTAAACGCCAGGAATGTGCACCAAGCTGGCGTTAAACGCCAGAAATGGGCACCAGCCCGGCGTTTAACGCCAGGATTAGCAGAAGGAGCAATTTTGCTCGCCACTTGGTGCAGGGATGAATTATCCTTGACACCTCAGGATCTGTGGATCCCACAAGATCCCCACCTACCCTACCACACTCTCTCTTCTTTCTTCTTTTGCTCGAGGACGAGCAAACCTTCTAAGTTTGGTGTGGTAAAAGCGTTGCTTTTTGTTTCTCCATAACCATTTATGGCACCTAAGGCTGGAGAAACCTCTAGAAAGAGGAAAGAGAAGGCAAAAACTTCCACCTCCGAGCCATGGGAGATGGAGAGATTCATCTCAAGGGATGCACTTTCCTCCACAAAACTATTAGGAGCAAATCAACACCTCCCTAGGAGAATTGAGTTCCAACATGGGACAACTAAGGGTGGAGCACCAAGAACATTCCATCCTCCTCCATGAAATTAAAGAAGATCATAGAATCATGAGAGAGGAGCAACAAAGGCAAGGAAGAGACATTGAGGAGCTCAAGCACTCCATAAGATCTTCAAGAGGAAGAACAAGCCGCCATCACTAAGGTGGACCGTTCTTTAATCTCCTTGTTCTTTATTTTCTATTTTTCGAATTTTTATGCTTATGTTTATCTATGTTTGTGTCTTA
This sequence comes from Arachis hypogaea, assembly GCF_003086295.3. Lineage (NCBI taxonomy): Eukaryota > Viridiplantae > Streptophyta > Magnoliopsida > Fabales > Fabaceae > Arachis > Arachis hypogaea. The sequence goes on along the minus strand of NC_092037.1, from coordinate 22,297,901 downwards.
TTACATGATCATTAGTATCTTAGTGTCTATGCCTTAAAGCTATGAATGTCCTATGAATCCATCACCTCTCTTAAATGAAAAATGTTTTTATTACAAAAGAACAAGAAGTACAGGATTTCGAATTCATCTTTGAAACTAGTTGAATTAGTTTGATGTGGTGACAATACTTTTTGTTTTCTGAATAAATGCTTGAACAGTGCATATGTCTTTTGAATTTGTTGTTTTAAGAATGTTAAAATTGTTGGCTCTTGAAAGAATGAGGGAAAAGGAGAACTGTTATTGAGGATCTGAAAAATCATCAAATTGATTCTTGAAGCAAGAAAAAGCAGTGATTCAAAAATCTAAAAAAAAACAAAAAAAAACGAAAAAATAGAAAAGAAAGAAAAAAAAGAGAGAAGAAATAAAGTTGTGATCCAAGGCAAAAAAAAAAAAAAGAGTGTGCTTAAGAACCCTGGACACCTCTAATTGGGGACTCTAGCAAAGCTGAGTCACAATCTGAAAAGGTTCACCCAAGTATGTGTCTGTGGCATGTATGTATCCGGTGGTAATACTGGAAGACAAAGTGCTTTGGGCCACAGCCAAGACTCATAAAATAGCTATGTTCAAGAATCATTATACTTACTAGGAGAATCAATAACACTATCTGAATTCTGAGTTCCTATGGATGCCAATCATTCTGAACTTCAAAGGATAAAGCGAGATGCCAAAACTGTTCGGAAGCAAAAAGCTAATAGTCCCGCTCATCTAATTGGAGCTGAGTTTCTTTGATATTTTGGAGTCTATAGTATATTCTCTTCTTTTTATTCTATTTTTATTTTCAGTTGCTTAGGGACAAGCAACAATTTAAGTTTGGTGTTGTGACGAGCGGATAATTTATACGCTTTTTGGCATTGTTTTCAGTATGTTTTAATTAGTTTTTATTATATTTTTATTAGTTTTTAGTTAAAATTCACTTTTTGGACTTTACTATGATTTTGTGTATTTTTCTGTGATTTCAGGTATTTTCCGGCTGAAATTGAGGGTCCTGAGCAAAAATATGATTCAGAGGCTGAAAAGGACTGCAGATGCTGTTGGATTCTGACCTCCCTGCACTCGAAGTGGATTTTCTGGAGCTACAGAAGCCCAATTGGCACGCTCTCAACGGCGTTGGAAAGTAGACATCCTGGGCTTTCCAGCAATATATAATAGTCCATACTTTGCCCGAGATTGGATGGCCCAAACCGGCGTTGCAAATCAGCTTTAGAATTCCCAGCGTTTAACGCTGGAACTGGCATAAAAATTGGAGTTAAACGCCCAAACTGGCATAAAAGCTGGCATTTAACTCCAGAAAAAGTCTCTACACATGAAAGCTTCAATGCTCAGTCCAAGCACACACTAAGTGGACCCAGAAGTGGATTTTTACGTCATTTACTCATTTCTGTATACCCTAGGTTACTAGTTCACTATTAATAGGATCTTTTGACATTGTATCTATACCTCATGACACATTACACGTTTCTCATTGTATTTTCTACGGCATGAGTCTCTAAACCCCATGGTTGGGGGTGAGGAGCTCTGCTGTGTCTTGATGGATTAATGCAATTACTACTGTTTTTCATTCAATCATGCTTGCTTCCATTCTAAGATATCACTTGTTCTTCAACTTGATGAATGTGATGATCCGTGACACTCATCATCATTCTCACATATGAACGTGTGCCTGACAACCACCTCCGTTCTACCTTAGATTGAGTAGATATCTCTTGGATTCCTTAATCAGAATCTTTGTGGTATAAGCTAGAATTGATGGCGGCGTTCAAGAGAATCTGGAAGGTCTAAACCTTGTCTGTGGTATTCTGAGTAGGATTCAAGGATTGAATGACTCTGACGAGCTTCAAACTCCTGAGGGCTGGGCGTTAGTTACAGACGCAAAAGAATCACTGGATTCTATTCCAACCCGATTGAGAACCGACAGATGAATAGTCGTGCCGTGACAGGGTGCGTTGAACATTTTCACTGAGAGGATGGGAGGTAGCCATTGACAACAGTGAAACCCTACATACAGCTTGCCATGGAAGGAGCCTAGCGTGCTTGAAGAAGAAGACAATAGGAAAGCAGAGATTCAGAAGATAGAGCATCTCCAAAACCTCAACCTGTTCTCCATTACTGCAAAACAAGTACTTATTTCATGTTCTTTTACTTTTCACAATCAATCCTGATAATTATTGATATCCTGACTAAGAGTTACAAGATAACCATAGCTTGCTTCAAGCCGACAATCTCCGTGGGATCGACCCTTACTCACGTAAGGTATTACTTGGACGACCCAGTGCACTTGCTGGTTAGTTGTGCGGGATTGCAAAAGTGTGATTGCAATTTCGTGCACCAGAGACTAATCCGACAGTTGCCATCCAGATTTTGTGTCGGGTTTGACACTATAACCGACATGTGATATCACAGCCAATAGGACAGACATTCATCATATACATCTTCTATATGCTTTCTTGCTTTGATTACTTGAGTTTGCCTAATTGTATAACATGCCTACTTGCTTCTTGAATTACTTGTTATATATGATTACTATCTGTGTTTTAGTTGCTTGCATTATTTGTGATTGTCTGGTGCTGAGGAGGTTAGGTAGGTGGAGGCAATGGGATCGCGTGGAAGGTAGGTTGGTAACAGCTGTGGGATGTAGCGGTGTGATTGGTATTAGTTAGAATTCCCCTAAGTTTAGATAACCCTGTTTATGGTATAAGTTCTTTATTTATTTATTTTATTCTTAGCTTGAATATTCGTATTCGATGTGAAGTTCTAGGATTGCCTTCGGCGTCCCAGAGCCTTACATCTTACATATTGGGCACTGTCACCATACTGAGAACCTCCGATTCTCATTCCATACTTTGTTGTTGTTTTTCAGATGCAGGTCGGAATTCACCTCGGTGAAATTGCGAACATGGTGACAGAGCGGAGTATGGGTTTTTCCTGGTTTATTTCAGTTTTATTTTGTTGTAGTACTTTCTCTCACCCTTTTTGTTTTAGACTCTATGGCCTTAGAGACTTACTTGAGAAATAAGTTGTATGAGCTGTTTTAACTCAAAGACTATGTATTTTTCTGTTGTAACTAGTTGGCTTAAACTCCGCGGGTTACGACTAGAGTTCTTTTGTTTATTACACTTATGTATATCTATCTTGACTATTATTATATTAAGTCTCATGTTGTACCCTGTGCTTTTATATTTTAGTTATTGTGTGTGGATGCCTCGCGCTTGTAAACCTGCTTTATGCAATTTTGAACTTTATTCCTTCATCGGGATCCTAGTATTATTATCTCCTTCTATATTTATTGATGTATGAGCTTCAGAACTGTCATGACACCTTGTTATCCTTCGCTTTACGGCTAGAGGTAAGGCTTAGGGTAACGGGGTGCTACAGTCATCATGTGGACTGATTGATCATAAGATAGCTCCAACTGTTTTGTTTGAAAATAATACAGCATACATTGCTCAACTTAAGGGTGGATACATCAAATGTGACAGAACAAAGCATATTTCTCTCAAATTCTTCTTCACTCATGATCTTCAAAATCAAAGAACGATTAATGTCCAACAGAACCGTTCAAACGATAATCTGGCATACTTATTTACAAAGTCACTTCCAAAATCCTCCTTTGAAAGATTGGTACATCAAATTGGGATGCACTGATTTCGAGATATAAAATAATTTCAATAAGAGGGAAAGACTGTACTCTTTTTTCCTTGGTCAGGTTTTTCTCCCTATTGGGTTTTTCTTGACAAAGTTTTTAATGAGGCAATCCCCATCACAAAGGATATTGTACTCTTTTTCCTTCACTAAAGTTTTTTTTCCACTGGATTTTTCTTTAGTAAGATTTTAATGAGGTATAATCCTAAATGGATATCCAAGGAGGAGTGCTACAATATAGATGTCCACTCAGTGTCTACTCAACATGTTTTATTCCTCCAATCAAGTACTTTTGGCGGTACAAACATTAAAGGATAAATGGTGCAAGATTTTCAATATTTGAAAAAGTTAAACCTTACACATGTATAAATAGAAACATAGGCCGAGGCAATTGAGACACACGATTAGGGGTGAAAACAGGCTAGGCCTGTCATGTAGTTAATTGGCTTGAGTCTGGCTTGCAGCCTGCTATAGGCTTTTTTTAAAGTACTAAATCTGGCCTGTTATTCAGTCTAGCCTGGCCTAAAGCCTGTTAAAAGGTCTGATATTTTTTTTACAAAAAAATATTATTTAAAAAATTATTTTTTAATAAAAATATTTATATGTAATATGTTATATTTAATATTTATAAAAAAATTTAAATTTTTAAAGTATTTAAAATATACAAAAGAATTTTTAATTAAATATAATAAATTTAAAATATCTTATAATTTTGTTAATAATAAAAAATTATTTATATATGAAATTATATGTTAATAGGCTCAAGTAGGTCTGACAGCCAATATGGCTAATTAGTGAGGTTGGGTCTGACCTATTAACATATTAAGGTCTTTATAAGAGCATGAGCCTATACCAATTTTATAACAGCCCAGACTAAACACAGGCCAGACTGCAGGCCAGTGGTAGGCCGTCTGACCTTTTTTCACCCCTACACACGATCAATAATAAAATTCTCTATCCCTTCTTGATACTGTCAAGCACTCTTGTCTCTTTTATATATACGTTACACACAGCGAAAGAAAATAAAGTAATCATAAAGACCTATTTTGTGCTTAAACGTTATTCCAGTAAAAATCACTTTCTCCTTTGATAGTACGAAGGCGCTATGCATATCCACACCGAGGCCAACCTTTGCTGTTAACTTCTTAACCAATGGACATTTGATCTAAATTGAGAAACCTCTTGCAACTCTTTGCACGCCATAAAATTCTTCTCTAAGAATCAGGTTCACATATGTTTATGTGTGTAGAGATAAAGGAATAAAACCCTTTTGTTTTATTCTCATCTGTTCTTTTCTCTACTCTTGGCATATATGTATATATATATATATATATATATATATATATATATATATATATATATATATATATCATGAGATTTATTACTGATTATAAATTTGAATCTCAATTTAAATTTGAATCATATCTTACTATTTTAAACTTGAATCTTTTAAATTTATTAATCATATCATAACTCAATTTGAAACAGAATCAGTTAGGATCTCATCTAAATTTAGAATTCAAATTTAGAAATAGAATAACTAATTATTCTCAAATTTCATTTAATATTCTCAATTATCATACTATTATCATATTCTTGGTGCTAGCAAAGAATACAATAATATTCCATTTGAATTAATATAATTATTTATTTGATCAAATCAAAATGATAATTAAATAATTCTACAACAAAGATTAAAACACTTGTTAGTGTGTGACCCTATTGGTTCAATACTAAGCAGGTAGTAAATTAGTCATGCTAAATTTACTAATCAAGGTTGGCGTCTAGCAACACTCCTTAACGACCCGATAGTATGAAGTAATCTATTTTTACTAAGAACCTCAGAAGAACAAAGTATAATTCTTTCCATCTTTTCAGCTCTTGGTTAACCCTAAGAGTATGGTTTAATTGTTAAACTCTAACTTGTTACCATTAATATAATGAACTGTGAATGACCTAAGAAACTCTTTTCTTTATTCAATCCCCTTGACCAAGGTTTTATTCATATCAATCATTATAATCATAGAGTTCAAACTCTTTACCGAGAGTTGACGGATTCTTTATTGATTAATAATTAATTCTACAAGTATTTAAATTATACCCGATATCCATTCAACTAGCACCCTAGGGTATTAAGTGTCCGGAATCAAAGTATAAGAAATACATTGTTAATTACTATGATAGTCGTAGGTCAAAGGAAACTCTATTACCATGTTCATCTTGAGAATATTCTATTGACACATATGCGGTAATTATAACCATTAGGAATTCTCAAAGTGAGTCAATTCAATGGTCATATCTTTATATGCACCATCTATATATATAATTTAATAAATGAGATCTATTAGTCTTCATCCAATGAAGACCATTATATATATATATATATATATATATATATATATATATATATATATCTTTTCGGATTATAATGTCCTTTTTAATAATCCTATAACCAAGAATAATAGATTAAATTATAAAAGATTCATCTCTCAATATTTTGATCACTATCACAATGATAAACTTCTAAATTTAATCAAGGACCTTATTATATTAACATTTTAATATAATAATAATAACAAATTCTTTGACACATGATTAATTAGATTGTGGTCATACTGCTTATTCCCAACAATATATATATATATATATATATATATATATATGAATCATTTCTATTATATTAAGATATTAATTGTGGAAAATATTAACATTAGAATGATCTATTTATACTTCTTTATTTTATATTTATTTTCTCTTCCTTATTTATTTATTTTACACCAATAACAAATTTAAATGGGTTAAACGACTCCACCTATTTATTCTGTGATCCCACTCGTTTAATTTACGGAAAAATTGGATTGAGTTTGTTAAACTTTTTTTTTCGCCAACTTATTTTTGGAAAAAAAAATTTCATGAAATAAGCCATATCAACCAGATTCATTGGATTTTTTATTTAATAAATAAAATAAATATAATATTTACCAAAATAAATATTTTTAAGAGTATTTATTGATTTAAATTCTCTTGTCATATCTCGTTTACACTGTAAACGAGATGATTTTTAACGTATCTCATTTACAGTGTATATGAGATATGACAAGTCAAGGTGACACGTATATATCTCGTTTACATTATAAACAAGATGCGTGATAACGTCATCTCATTTACACTGTAAACGAGATAATAAAAGACAAATATTCAGCATCTATAAAAGGATGTGTAACCCTTGGTATTCTTCACACATATTTCATATCCTTTCTCTTTCTCATTTTTCTCTAAAAAACAAAGCTGAATGGCCAGTAATAATCTATTCATAGTTGTGCTTGTTTATCCCAATTGTCGTATGAGAAATGGCGACAACGGGGTGACATTTGAGTGTCAGGATCTGATAGTGTTTCGCACTCAGCGTGTGGAGACGTTGTCAGATTTGAAGAGTTTGATATTGAGCAAGTTAGGTGGTACACAAGCGAGGGAGATAGGTAGGGTGGGGTATAGGTTGCTGGCACCCATGGGAAATGGAGTCTTCTAGTTTCGACTATTTCGACTTCACGGGGACGAGCATGTGCGACTGATGTTTGACATTCATGGGAGGATCATGTATGAACAGGTAATGGAGCTATCCGCCGAGGTGGGTCACGATGGTAGTGGGGGTTCCGTACACGAAATCTATGTGCAGGACGACCGACCATTCGCACCACCGCCTATTCATGTGGCGATTCCGGAGCACGAGGCAGAGGAGGGTGAGGAGGAGTCGGACGAAGATTACGTGGCGAACAGTGTGGATAGTGAGTCTTCCGATGGTGGCGATGGGGATGAGTTTGTGCTGGAGAATACTGGTAGACGCCCCTATCTGGTGGACACCACAGAGAAAATCTCTTATAGATCCACGACATCACCAGTGGAGTGCAGCCAACGATATCTGTGACGTTCCGATGTGCTATCGAACAAAGTGACTGATACATCCATGCCAGCACAGCCGAACCCAGTAACGGATGCAGAAAATTTTAGTAGTGGAAGCAAAAATAATATATAAAAATAATAAAAAATTTTAACATAATATATTTAGATATTAAAAATTCAAAATATATTAGTCAAAATTTAAATAATTTAATTAACACATAAAAATATATATTAATTTAAAAGTTTTTTTTATCAAATATCTTCTATATCCATCAACTCACATTTTATTGATTTTTTTTATATAATACAAAAAAAATTATAGCTCAATAATTAAAGAATCTATAAAAAATATATAAAATTTAAAAAAGAAACACAAAAATAATTACAAAAAAAAATAAAAATTAAACTCAAATAATCACATTTTTTATATATAAATTTAAATAATGTCTTTTTTTTCTATCAAGTAATTAATTAATTTTTTTTTCATTTAATTGCACAGTTGACACTTGACACTCTATAATATTCATAGTAAAATTTTTTTTGATGAAAATAATTATTATACATAATACCAAAACTAAATTAAATAAATAGTAAAAATAAATAAACGATATATAATATATATTATCTCAATTAAATTAAAAAATTATTAAATATTAACCGACTCATTTTTATTTGAGAAACTAAATTTAATTTTGGATAATTAACTAATTAAATTATTATTATTTAATAAGCATATTTATTTTTCTAATATAAATTTATATAATTCGATAATTTTTATCATTTTGTTGTTATTTAAAAACCTAGAATTTTCACACATATATTTAAAAAAAATAAATATAAGGGCAAACTTATTATTTTAAGGAGGCATTTTATACTTATCTATATATTTATTATTTATTTATGAAAATTTGATGGGGGCAATTGCCCCACATCCTTATAAGTAAATCCGTCTTGGCCGAACTTTAAGAAAATGCCCTACACTCCTCAAAGTTCCAGAGCAACGGTAGTCAATGAAGCTGCACCAAATTGTTGGACTTGTCGGTCATCAGATACCCTCCAATCAGTAACATGATATAACACCTGGCGTACTGTTGGAGGGTTTCGGAATCGTCCGTCGAGGGCATCTGGCGGACACGATCCCGCAGCCACACAAGCTTCAACGTGAAGGACTCCTTCGTCTGCGCTGCCTGCTGTGCTGCCACGGGAGGCCTGGCGCCGAGGAGCTGCTCCACCAAAGCCCACGTCTCCGTGCATACCATAGTCACGGTGGCAGCCCCCGACGGGATTACCGTATGCGTGTAGGCCTAGGTGGTACGCCACGTTCTCCAAGGTGATAGTGACCTCACCCCACGGGAGATGAAACGTGTGCGTCTTTGTATGCCATCGCTCCACCAGTGCCAAAATCAGGGAATTGTCAAAAGTAAAATCCCTGAGGGGCACCGTGTCACCGAATCCGGCCTCAGCCAGATACGAGACGATGGCATCCGGTAGAGATAAAGTATGGCTCACTCGCTAGGACAGTAGGAGGCGAGGCCTCTGAAGCATGAAAAAAAAAATTTAGCCTTACGAATACAATATTTCAACTTTCTAGCCTACGCATGTCTCTACATTATATATTCAAAAATGGGCAAATCTTAACTACAGCGTTATAAATACTAACAACATAGCACAAATATTACAAAGTTCTAAACTAATACTTATGTCATACCAACCTAGCACAAGCGAATAGAGTGCCTACAGACCTAACTCCTAACTCATATAACTACGTTCCAGATCTTCATGACTACTCTAACAATGGCCACATCCTTAAATTTAACAACCATAACGAAACTAACCTCGAAGTCGGACGCCCCGCGTAATGTGTTGTCTCGTTCAGCATGTTGATGTCTCCGTCATTCCCCGTTTGGCGCGCCATCATCGCTTTGGTCAAAGGTATAGTCAGAAAGGGTTAAAAGATGGGAGAAAGATGTTGACAAAATCAAACTGGGGCCAGAACTAAGCTGTAAACAATTATATATAGGCGCGAATGGGTCATATCTTGTTTACAGTGTAAACGAGATGACATTGCACATATCTCGTTTACAGTTCGTTTACACTGTAAACGAGATCTGACGTGCCATATCTTATTTACGCTGTAAACGAAATATGCGCATTATCATCTCGTTTACACTATAAACGAGATATAGTAAAAAAATTTAAATCAGTAAATTTTCGTAAAAATATTTATTTTGATTAATATTATATTTATTTTATTTATTAAAATAAAAAAAATGGCAGATCCATTTGGATGGTCGTAGGAATAACTAAAATTTCAAAAATTGAAATAAGTTGCGCGTCAAAATTCACTTTTTCATTTAGTAGGAGTATTCATAGTCCGATCCAGCTTAGACTCGATGGATTTAGGCCGAATCTGGCCCAATTTCATTTGGATGCACTGAAAACCGAAAACCAAAAATTAATCCGACTAAGTGATTCAACCGGGTTATAGCAAGGGTTGGCTCAACCGCTCAACCCGGTTGAAAAGTATGGATTTGGGCTCGGGAGTTAGGGCACGCCACACCAAGGAGGCAGGGACAGAGACAGAGAGAGAGAGTTCCCAGCGTCCCCTGTATTTCTCACTTCGTCCCTTCTTCAGCCAGTCAGCCATCTCCAACCACAACCCAGCCAGACTTCTTCCCCTTCTTCCTCTCGCACTCGCAGCCTCGCACCAGTCACCACCACCATTCTGCGTAATTTTTACCAAATGGAAAGTACGCAATCCAGTTCGTCTACAAGCTTAGTTGACAAGTTAGTGGTGAGTGGTCATTCTTTTTCTGTTTGCAGAAAATTGTTAAGTTGATCATAGCTAACATTTCTTTCTTATGTAAATTGGGAAATTTTTTTCCCATATTTGTGTAGTGTCCTGGAGATGTGGTTCTTGACCTCTCTAACTTGACAAATCAGACAATTAAGCTTGGAGGAGGTCTATATCAGGTATGCTATAGCTTTTAAAAAACAAAAATGCACTTCAAAAATCAGCCACCATGTATCTGTTATAAGCTTGTTAGAAAATTAGCACGCTACATGCCTCCAATGCACACTCTCACTTATTATGTTTTTTTTTTTTTTTGGGGGCCGGGGGGGGGGTTAATTTTGATGATTGAAGTGTAAAATTTCTCTATTTGGAAGTGGCTTCTCTTCTTCTGATAGTGGATATCAAGATTAGGGACCTAAACTTTGGTTCTCTAATATTTGACAACAGTGAAATTGGTGGGATTTCTACCTTTTTATTTGATCCATTAGAGCTTCACTATGCATAGTAAATGATGTAAATGTCACTGTAATAATGTGTGTACTTAGGCAGTTTTTGTTCTTACCTTCTTTTCCTGTAACAATTCTTCTAGGACTGTGATGCAATTTCAGTAATGAAAGCTGGCAAGCTAAGGTTCTCGAAACCTAATAAATATTGGGTTGAAAGTTCTCAGAAAAGGGTGAGTGTGATCTTGTTGTTTGATGTTATATATGTATCTGTAAAGGCATGCCTTTTGATTTTCATGTTTAATCTGTAGAATGATGATTTCCCAGTATTATCGGTTCACTTCGTTTTGGGATTTTTATTTTGTATACTGTTTCTATTTTTGCTATACTTTATGGCAGAAAATCAAGCATGTGTTTCTTTAGTTACAGCGATCTGTTTATCTTGCTTCTTTTAATAGCTAGGTAAATCTGATTTGCAGAAAGAGTATTAAGAGGGTTCATCTATTGTGGTTGTAATTCCATTTATCAGTGTTAAATTTTATTTTTGTTGTGTTTGAAGTTCATTATTTGTATGAAATTTGTGTACAACTTTCTGTCTTGCTTGCTTTGGATATCCTTTATCATGCTTTTATCACGATTTGCTGCCACCCAGAAAATTTGGTTATGCTTAAAAGCATTGCTTCATTTTACATTTTCCACATGGTGTCTTTTTGATACTCATATATCGCATGCATGTTGTTCTCAAAGCTTAATAGTTGAATAGAGGCATTTTAGTGATTTTATAACTAACATGCTGTTTCACAAAGAGTCTATGAGTTGAAGCTTAAGCAATGCATATGTTCACGTTACCTTCTTTGAAGTTTAATCTATATATTTAATCTTTTTTCAAGAATGGTAGGCAACAATAATTGAGTTCAAGATTAATTGGTCATAGAGACTTTGATACTATGTCATGAGTCATCTCTTGAAAAGGTTTATTGGTTTAAGCTGTAAGCTAAAGTCTCAAGAATGAATTTAGTATGTAATAAAGTTAGTACTTGTTTGCATTCAGCCAGTAGACTATCTCCTACTGCATTTGGATTTTCTTTTTAGTTATCTCATGTCAGTAAAATTTTATATAAGTTATCTTCTTTTTCTGTCGTGCACAGAGTAATAAAAATTTCTATCTGCAAATAATGAAATAATATATTTTCTTGTTTAAGATGCTAGATTTCTGATCATGTTGTTTCTGCAGTATGTGCCCCATGCAGAAGATTCTGTCCTTGGAATTGTTGTAGACTCTAGATCAGATGTAAGTTGACTTTCTGCTGTTATCTTCAAGCTTTTAGGTATTTTAGTTTGCTAGTCAAACTGCATCTTTTATGATTGCATATGTCCTCCCACCATCATTTTCCATGCTTCAAAGTTTAATGTGAGTCAATTCTTGAGCATTTGTTTCTGATTGCAAGTCTTAATCCATTATTCTTGAATAACTCATAAGAAAAGAAAATTAACAACATCATGGTGGTGGTCCCCTTTCATTGGAATTAGTTTCTGGATATTATCAGGTACAGGTTGTTTGCAACATTATTGGTTTTCTGTGATTTATATTTCCTGTCATATACAATTATGACTTGCTCGATTTTTTTTGTCAATTTACTCTTGTTTCTCATTTTAGGAATGATTTTTGTATGATGTTATAAAAATGTGAATACTCTTGCAGAATTTTCTTGTAGACATAAAGGGGCCTTCATTAGCATTTCTGCCAGTGCTTGCATTTGAAGGAGGAACCAGAAGAAATATACCCAAATTTGAGGTATGTGTAAAAATGCCTGTGATTTTATTACGAGAAGTCATCTTCTCATTGAACTGTTGTAAACTTAATCGGTTTGTGCAATTTAATTTTACTTTCCTTTGCAATTGAGGACCTGTTTCATGTGATTATGTAAAGCATAACATATTTAAACTTGATCCTCAGTCTATTATATTACTACTTTCCTTATAATTATTAACAAATTTACGAAATAATTAAAATATTTATGAACAATTGGTACAGCACACTAAGTATGATTTATTATATTGAATATCAATATATGCTCCTAGATTATTTATGTAAAAGATTACATACACATTTAGAGATCAGAATTACTCAATGTAGGAAGGATAAGGACAAAATTGAATTTCTCTATACTAACTTTTGGGCACAAGCAACTGTGATTAGTTGTGGCTGAAAGAGAAAATTGAATATTTGACTGAGTTAATTATTCATGAGTCTAACTCCTAAGATTTGATCAGCAACCATGATAGCTTGGTCATAAGTTTGGTAGCTTTGTCACAATTCTTTTCTTTTCTTCAGAGTGATTTTAGCACTAGTACCAAAGAAAGATGGAACAACCAAAGGAATAGCAAGAATCTTATGTAGTATGGAGCTTTCAAGCCATCATTATCATCATTTTTGTAGATGATGGGAGACCATTACTAGTGGGTGATATGCAGTGTGTTATGTATTTCTTTGTAGTTTGTAGAATAATTCCTTTCGCGGATACTTAGATACAGGATTTCTTCTAATGGAATATAGGATTGCTTCTACTCTTGCACCTTGCAGCATCGTATACATTGCCTCTGTCATATTTATATAAATACAAGAATGAATCAGCATTTCAATTTCATTCATGTTTGAAAGACATGTCAGGGTGCAATATGAACTATGAACAAAGAGTACTTTATTAGCTGTACATATTGTGCTAGTATTTTGCACAAATTACCAGTGTTGTGATAGTTTGAAGTTTGAACAAATTTAATAATTCATTCAAATCGGAAAATGTGTTCTACCTAATATGTTAGATTCAATCAGCTAGTAACATATATTAAATGCTGTTCATTTTCCTGCTGCCCTCTTTTTCTTATTGTGCTAGTAAACTCACACTTGAACTGTCATTTTTCCTATTAGTGATAAAAGGCGTACATATTGGCTAGCCAGTTGTACTTTGCATATTGTGTCTTTCTTGTGCCTAATGCTTCCTTTTGCAGGCAGGTACATTGATTTATGTGCGAGTTGTGAAAGCAAACCCTGGAATGAATCCAGAGCTGTCATGTACTGATGGTTTGTAATATATCCTCAGACTTTTTTGGTTGAGACCTTTTGTCAAATTTTTTGGGAGTTGGTTTAAGTTTTTTGTTTATGCTTATTTATCTATAGTGTTCTTTTTTTTTAAAAATTTCATTTTGGTGTTTGTTTAGCAACCGGGAGAGCAGCAGAATATGGTGCCTTGAAAGAGGGTTTTATGTTCGAATGTTCAACTGGCCTCTCAAGAACGTAAGTCTCATTGTCGCTGCCATTTTGTCCATTATTTTCACATATCTTGACGTGAAGGTTCATTTGCAGGCTTCTCAGCTCGCCAACATGTCCAGTACTAGAAGCTTTAGGGAAGAAGCTGTCTTTTGAAATAGCAGTTGGTTTAAATGGACGTGTTTGGGTATGCATACTCCTCTACTCTCATTGTGCCCTATGTTCCCATTTGATGCTATCTGTTGTTTTTTTTCCCACCATGTTAGGCTACTCTTGTGAAGAGACATTCTATTCTAATTTCAGATTTCCTTTTTCATATAATTGTTGCATTTAGGTGAATTCAGCATCTCCTTCTACAACTATCATTGTATCTAATGCAATTATGAACTCAGAGTCGTTGAGTGGGGCTCAGCAGAGAATAATGGTTGAGAAGCTGTTGCAAAGGATCCAGTAACAGTGCTGTTCATACATGAAAAAGCTAGGTTTCTGAATTTATTTTAGGTTCTTTAATTTGGTGTAGATTGCCCTTCTTTAACCTAGTAGTTTATGATTTAGTGTAATGTAAAATTTCTTCCCCATTTAAGTTTTGGCTTAAAAGACGTCACGTATATTATAGGCACATAGCACAGATGCACTTGCATATTCAATTTTGCTTAGAAGTCTGAAAATGTGATAAACTTTGAGGATTTTTGGGTGCTCTTGATCCAACGGTTGCAGAAACAGCTATGAGCAAACCCATTTACGTTGAAGATTATTCAAGGTGTGTAGTGCAACATAAACTGCAAAATACATGTGTTGACTTTTTTTTTTTTTTTGGTTAGGTGGATTGGACAACTTCTAATCTTACATATCTTAAATAGATTGGACAATCTCCAATTCTAAGTTCCTCAAAATACATGTGTTGACTTAAGAAATGCACAGTGCAATTTAAAATTAGAAATGCAACTTGTTGAAGTCCAAGGCCCGAGTCTTTAATTCTAGGTACCTCAAAATACATGTGTTAACTTAAGAAATGCAGAGTGTAATTTAAATTAGAAATGCAACTTATTGAAGCCCAAGGCCCGAGTCTTTCACATAATAAAACTATTAAAAACTATTTATTTACTCGTCAAAGTTCAAACCACTCAAATTCATGATAGCATCTTTTGAAAAAAGTAACATTAAAGTCAACAGACTATATAATAATATACTGTGCCGCAGTCATGAAAAACATTTTAAGAATTATTTTCAACGTATAAACGATTTTTTTATACAAATTTTTATAAGTTATTTATATTTATATGTTTTATGTTGTTATTGTACATTCGTTTTTTTTTTGTTATTATAATCATCAACACTACTTTTTTTCTCTTTTTCCTTATTTTTTTTATTGGAATTTTTTTCTTTCTTTTATTATTTTGAATCCAATAGATTGAAGTGTGGTTTAATTTTAAAAGAAAAAAATGTAGCATTAGAGAAAATATTTTTTTGTATTTGCAGCAAATTTAGGTGTAACACGGAAATATTTGGGGGTAATACGAAGATATTTGAGTATATTTTAAGAAATTTAGGTGTATTTTTATTTTGATAAGTTCTGCATAATTCAAAACTCTTCTTCCTCATCTTTTATTGCTTATTTTTTTTATCATCATCATCATCTTTTTTTCTTATTCATCTTTTCTTTTATTTTACCTTTTTAAATTTTTTCTTGTTTTATTATTTTAATAAGAATAAAAACAAAAAAATTAAACAAAGAAGAAGAAGAAACACATAATACTGCAAAATTACTTGGAATAAAATGAACTTATATTCATTTAACTCAAAGAAAGAAAAAAATAAGGAGAAAAAGAAGAAAAAAATGTATTTGGGTGTAACACGAAGATATTTAGGCGTATTTTTATTCTTATAAGTTCTGCATAATTCAAAACTCTTCATTTTCTTCCTTCTCATCTTCTACTGCTACTTCTTCCTCATCTTTTTATTTTGTTTTCTTATAATTTTTTTTGGGAGAAAAAATCAAACAAAAAATTACATAATGTTGCAAAATCAATAGAAAGAGGAAGAAAAAAATGCAGCAACAATAACAACAATAAAAAGAACCACGATGATGATGAAAACGCGAATAAAAATGAGGAATAATGCAAAGAAGAAGGAGAAGAAAAAGAAGGAGAAGGAGCAGGAGGAAGAACTTGGAATGCAAACGTTGAAGTAGAACCGTTTTTCATTTGGCGTTATTCAAAGTTGAGGAAGTGCGCGGTTACATGCTCTTTAAATTGAGAGTTGTTTTTGTTGGATTTAGACTAACTTATATAGACTTGTATACCAAAAAAACTTGTATGTATAGCAAGTCTCACATTTTAAATCCCTGTTTCTTTTTTTTTTCTAAAGAAATTATATGGTGCTTATTGTATTTCTATTTTCTAATTCAAATATTAATGTTGCTATGGTCCACTGTAATTTAGATATATTAATTTTAAGAATTTAATTTTTGTCTATTATTATTTTAGTAGTGTAAAAGAGGTATAAATATTCTAAAAAACTCTTCAAGAATTATTTTTATTGGATAGGTTGATCCTTACAATATTTTGAAGGAGAACTAATTTGTCTTAGAATATATTCTTTGAAGATCTAATTGTTTTATAATATAATTTATTTTAGGGATTTATTTGTCTAAAATAGTGGAACCTCAGGTGCAGTCGACTTCATGCGAAGTTGATATCTGAAAACTGTTAGATGAAAATTTAGTCAAATCAGTCAAATTATTTAACGATTCTCAAGTATCAACTTTATATGAAGTCACTTCACCTGAATTTTCACCGTCTAAAATATATAAAAAAAATTGATTCAAAACGACTTAAGAATCAATTTGTCTAATAAAAGTAATTCTCAAAGAATTTTAAAGAATACAAATTTGTCAGAGACTAAAGTGTTCCATCAAAAATTCTATAGGAGCAAATATGAGTATTTACTTGTAAAAGAGTTAGCATAATAGAGCTTAAATCCTATATCTTCCTATCCATTATTAATCCTAAATAAAAGTAACTAATTTTTAAATTTATTATTTAAAAATATAATCCAAACACATAAACATGATTCAATTACTTTATAAAATTTTTACACTTTGCATTAAAATTAAACTCTGAAGCGATTTATTCTATATCACATGTGCCAAATATTTTTATCACTAAAAAACATACATAAACATAACACGTGAATTAGTGAATAGATCAATTATTATCATTTGGATTGTTTTATCGGTTCAGAGGGAACATCAAGATGACGTGAAGATAACAAGCTCTTATCTCCGAAAAAGAGAAGTCTGTAATTGATTTGTTTGTTCATTCTTGATTTTGACATATTCACATGTTCATGCTTTTTCCCTTTTAGACTCTCACTCTTCAACTTGCTCCTCAAGCCTCTCCTAATTCCTAATTCTTTCACGTGAATCTCACTTTCATTTCATTTCCCTCACTCTCTCTTTCTCTCTTCTCATATCACTTTTCTTCCGTGTCTTACATTTCCATGGCTACACAGGGAAAAGTAATCACCTGCAAAGGTATATCTATATATACCTTTTCTCTTTTTCACGTGAATTGTGATTCATTTTTCTGTTGTTTATATATGAATGAATTGAAATGAATGAGCGAAGCATGATTTAATTGTTGTTGTTGTTTGTGAAGCTGCTGTGGCTTGGGAACCAAACAAGCCATTGAGTGTTGAGGATGTTGACGTGGCACCACCGCAGGCTGGAGAGGTCAGAATCAAAATTCTCTACTCTGCTCTCTGTCACACAGATGCTTATACTTGGAGTGGCAAGGTATCACTATCTTTTCATTTTATCTCAAATTCCTGTTACTTTGGTATCTAATTTACTCACTCATTCTCGAATTAAGTGTATCTTTCACTCTTTCGATTCATCGAAAATTCGATGCTGTGTCTAGATACATTAACTTTTTAACGGATCAAAAAGTTAAAAGGGACAGTTAATTTGAGAAGGAGGAACTAGTTGCTTTTTTGTTTTCCCCTTTTTTTTTTTTATGGGATCTGATGTATGTACAGTCAATGGTGAACAAATTAGGAAAAAAGTTTCTCTTTATCTCTATTTTGTTTAGATTAATTTTGATGTATTGTTAATATATTACAATGATTGATATGAGTTGTGACTTTACTATGCATTGCAACAAGTTTATAATATCTATGATGCATGAAAGTTAACCTACCGTGTTGACTGAACATAATGGTGCCCTTTGATTCAAGTAGGTGAACTCATTTAGTGGGTAAGGGCATTGGTGGTGTTTGTTGTATTTGCTCTGATAGAATGTTATAGTATGATTGGTTCATGTGTATGTTTTGAAACTTGTTGAGAGGTTCCAGAATCAATTTTCGGGGAGGAATATTGATTTTGGTGATCTTCTATTATTTGTATCCAAAATTCTAGGAGAAATGAAACTTTTTTACTCTATCAGAATCACTTTTACAGGAACTACCAAACTAAATCACTTTCACTCTAAAATCTATTTTACCTAAATCAATTAATTGCTTTTGCAGGATCCAGAAGGTCTATTCCCCTGTATACTTGGTCATGAGGCTGCTGGGTATGCAAAGATTTATTTGGATTAGAATACATTTTAAGCTACATGATTAGAATTAAAAGCATAAACATTGGAATGCTTAATTGTTGTTAATAGAAGTTCTACGTTTTGGTATAGGATTGTGGAAAGTGTTGGCGAAGGTGTTACTTCAGTTCAGCCTGGAGATCATGTCATACCCTGCTACCAAGCTGAATGTGGAGACTGCAAGTTCTGCAAATCCGGCAAAACAAACCTCTGCGGCAAGGTTCGTTCGGCCACCGGAGTTGGCGTCATGCTGAGCGATCGCAAGAGTCGTTTCTCCGTCAATGGAAAGCCTATCTATCATTTCATGGGAACTTCCACATTTAGTCAATACACTGTTGTTCATGATGTTAGTGTGGCTAAGATTGATCCCAATGCACCTTTGGACAAAGTTTGTCTTCTTGGATGTGGGGTTCCAACTGGTAAGTTAGTTATATCCTCTATGGAATTTGTATTGAGATCTTGCAACTTTTAGCATATCCTTAAAGTGCATTATCTGTGAGTAGTATAAGCTGCAACTAGTTACATCTTAATGCATGTTGAACTACACAGATTCCTGATCATAATGGTTGCAGAATAAAATCTAGATTGTCCCAAAGAATAAAACACTTCGAAATATATCTTGAGAAGCTCTTTAGAGTGATAGCACAAGTGGCTTTAGAGGCTATTAACACCTTTGATCCCTTTGGATCCTTTTTAAAGAGGCTGCTGCTGCAATAAAGGCCTTTATTAGTATTCTGCTCTTAAAAGAGTGAAGGACAGATCTTAGAACCTAAAATTCTACCAACCCTCTTGTAGATAATTATAACAAATTCCTCTTTTGTTGCGATACAAATACATTTCGTCCCTAGCATAACCTTGGTTGTAAATATTAAACGGTGAAATGCTATAGAAGACTTGCTCCATATTCTTCACTTAATTATCCTTATATAACTATTATTCAACACAATATGAATATTTTGTTTGATATCTTAAAACAATGTTTTCAGTCATATCCTTTATCTCACTCTCTTTTGAAATTGTATACGAACCAAGAAGGCTTTGAAGATCATATTTGGGATTGATTTTTCGTCATATCCTTTGTTAAGCAAATATTTCGGTTCCTATTATCTTGTCAATGTCCCCTATCGAGCATTCTGCTTTGAAATTATGTTTGGTTGACAATAATTTGTGGAATTCGATGCAGTGTGATGGCTTTTCTTATTAAACTTATGTTGGATTTTTATAGTTTATGCTTAATTCACATTTTGAATTTGATTAATTTGGTAAATTTAGGCCTTGGAGCTGTTTGGAACACAGCAAAGGTGGAAGCAGGTTCAATTGTTGCTGTTTTTGGCCTTGGAACTGTTGGTCTTGCTGTAAGCTCCAAAAAGACAATATTAGATTTTGCAATGTCTCCATCAAGCTTCTATATATTATGACTCACAATTATACTTGATAGGTTGCGGAGGGTGCAAAAGCTGCCGGTGCATCACGGATTATTGGCATAGATATCGATCGCAATAAGTTTGAAAGAGGTACATACTACATAATAAAAAATTGCTTGACATGATTTTCACAAAATCTGCCTGTTGTTGTAGAGTGATCTGGTTTTGATATCTCCATATTGTTTGACAAATATGTTTCCAACTTTTGTGTCTTCACATATAACCTGGTGTCTGACAGTACAATCGAAACAAAATTTTAGGCCATCTGACAGGAAGAAAAGTAAATAATTCCATCCCCCCCTTCCCCTGCATCCCCCCTTCGCACACGAGTCTACGCAAAAGAATTTCATTTCCAAATTGGAAACTATGGCCGTTATATGAGTGATATAATTTCTCTATTGGTTTGTATTATATTTTATTGGTTTATTCCTTCTTTTGTAATTGTTGTAGACTCATAGTATAACAATCATACTTTTCAAATTTTAAATCATTTGATAATTTTTTGAGTCGTGAATCAACCATTTCGTATCGTATGATTCAGAAACAAATTAATAAAATATAGAAATAGTAAAATGACATATGCAGATCATAAAGAAAACAATTAAGAAGTATAAGTTATGTTCAATAAATACAACAAAAGTCTAGTAATGTATTAATAAAACTTCAAATTCTTTTGCTTGCTCTGAGTTCTGGTTCTATTCAGTTTCTATTTGAGGAAGGACACGATGAAGATAGTGTTCATCTTATAAGTTTCTTACTGTTATTGAACTTGTTATAGTTTTTACTTTGCAGCAAAGAATTTCGGAGTCACAGAGTTTATCAATCCAAAGGAGCATGAAAAGCCAATTCAGCAGGTCATAGCTGATCTCACAGATGGTGGAGTTGATTACAGCTTTGAGTGCATTGGAAATGTCTCGGTGATGAGAGCTGCTTTGGAATGCTGCCATAAAGTGAGTGCTGCTAATACCTATTGTTAGTTGCATTGTTCATATAATCACCTTATGGCTACTGTAAACAAAAAAAAAAAATAATAACTGTTAATGTTTGGTTCTGCATTTGTAGAATTGGTTCTAGGTGAATGAATTCCGGCGGAACTGATTTTGATGTAAAGTGATTTGTGTTTGATAGTTCCTCTAGAAGTGATTTCGAAAGAGAGAAGAAAGTTTTACATGTTTCATTGTATGTCAATCATACTATATGGATTGAATGATACCATAGTATTCCATTATAAATTATGTTTACATTTAAGCCATAATAAAACATATTTTTCTTGTTGAAAATTTCAGGGCTGGGGTACATCAGTAATTGTAGGTGTTGCAGCATCAGGTCAAGAAATATCGACTCGGCCCTTCCAGTTGGTGACCGGGCGAGTCTGGAAAGGAACAGCTTTCGGAGGCTTCAAGAGCAGGTCACAAGTACCTTGGCTTGTTGACAAGTACATGAAGAAGGTAAAAGGTTTTTTTTTAACCAGTGTCCTATTTTATGCATCAAAATCATTTAAACCAATATACTTGAAAATGTAGCAATGTGTTTTTAGTTTATACTATAGATATTAGTAAATAAATTACATTTCATACCTTACTATATTGATTGGTCTACACATGTTTGCAGGAAATCAAGGTTGATGAGTACATTACACACAGTTTGAACCTTGCTGAGATTAACAAAGCATTTGACCTTTTGCATGAAGGAGGGTGTCTCCGTTGTGTTCTTGCATTGCATGTATGAATTGAGGTGTTATGCTGATTTCTGTGTTTTTTCATGAGTGTAAAATTTGTAAGATCATTTTCATGGCTTTTTAATAATAAATTTAAAATATGAATTGTATCTTCATTTATCTCTTTCCAAACTTGTATTATTTCATCAAGAAGCCTTTGCAGTGTTAATGATATTGTTACAAATCCTTTTGCACATGATACAAAGTTCATCACACACTATAATTTTCTTATCACTTTTTCTTTTCTTTACAAAAAAAAAATGACATGTTTTGTACTGGTCTCGATTATAAAAATAGCTATATGTTATTTGTATTCATTTTGTTTAATATATTGGAGTTACATATACTGTCTGAGGCTCTGAGCAAATATTTGTTTTCATTTTATTTAATATAATTGTTACATATACTTTCATGAGCGAATAACTATTTTACACTTTTAAAAGATTACAATTTAGACAAAAGACACAAATGATAAAATGACATTCTAAAGATATGATCTATTTGACAAAATGAAGACATATATAAGTATATAGATAAATTGACTAAACATTTTATTTGGTTTGTCAAATGAAACATATTTTTAGGGTCATTTTATCATTTACATTTTCTGAGGTTTATTTTATCAAAATAATAATTTTTCGGAAGTCAAAATGATTTCACTCTTATTTTTTTCGGTTGTATGTAGAAATGTAGAATGCACTTAAGAATTAAGATGAGTGGCAGTGTGGCACACATCCCATCTAAATTTAAAAAAAAGATATATTAAATTGGTGTACGAAACAAAATAAATATACAACAATGTGTTAGTTATTATCATCATCATCACCTATCCAGAGAGATATATCCGACATCCAAGTTGCTTTAATCAATACAATAATTATATAGGGCCCAAGCTCTGGCAATTTATAGTTTGGGATATACTTCCATTTTATTTTCAAAATAAATTAATATTATCTAGAACTCAATGGATTCCAACTAATATGCTTTATTGCTATCGTCTCATTGGTATATTTATGAAGAGGTCCCTCTCCAAAAACACTATTTTTTAAAACCATAAAACACATTATGCATATTGGATAGTGGACCAACATTAACAATTTGTTGTAAAATAATGATGGTAAAAACAGAATAAAAGAGAAAATAAGATGATTCTATTATTAAAACTTTCTTATAGGTATTTCTCAATACAAATATTTATAATGTATAAACACACTCTTTATAGTAATATACTCGCTATAACAATAACTGATTCTCAATTTAGAAGCAAAACTCGCTTCTTTCTCGTCTAAGCCATAGTATATGCTGCTTCAGCTTGATGTGTCCTTGAATTGTGAAAAGAACCAACAGCAAGTATCCACTTTCGATATAAAATAAAAAATTTCATGGCACTAAACCACTTGAACTCGTGAACTAAGTTCACAATAAAGACAACATTAGATAAATACAACGCATTTTGATTAACTAATCTCATGAAATTTTCTAACATTAATATTTTCTAAGTTAGTCCTTGTTCAAGTACAAAGATACATTAAAAGATCATTCAAAACTTTATAAACTAGTCCTCTTCTGTTCTAAGTAAAAAGTTTAATGAGAAGTATGAGTCAACTAAACAGTAGATCAAGTAAAATTAAGAATGCGTTTTGCAGAATCCAGTGTGTTAAGTAGTAGCATAGCAACAGTCATAGGTCCAACTCCTCCGGGGACAGGGGTAATAATGGAAGCAACCCTAACAGCTTCTTCAAAGCATACATCACCAACAAGACGGTAACCGTCCTCATAGCTAGGATCCTGCAACACTTTAGCTTTGTAAGATACGATTGTCATCAATGACGGATCCAAAAAATTTTGTCAGTGGGAAACAAATATATATCGCATAACAAAATAATTTTCATAGTAAATTAATATAATAGGGGCAAATTTAATAACATAACGGGGTAAATAAATATTATTACTATATACTACTCACAAATTTTTTGAATTCTAGTGGGGGCACTTGCCCCCACAACATTATATATACATCCGTCACTGCATGATCATTAATCTGTTGGGTTTTTCCTGTATCTCGTTAAAATTATAGAATAATGATACGTTTGTGTTATTTGTGGTAAAATCTGCCATTTGTAATGTTAACCAAAGTTATTAATTTTTAAGATTTACAAAATTTGTGATAAAATCTCAACTACTGATTATATAAAGGATACCAGTGTCCTTGTACCATAACAAAGATAACATTGTGCATTAAGCCATGGAAACAATTAAAAATTTAAAATGTCTTCACCTAACAACTTGTTACTTTTTTAGAAAAGATTGTTGAAGTTTTCATGACAAGTTGGTTAATTGAAACTTTTGAATGCAGCAACTGAAATATGAGAAGTTATTTGATGGGGATTACTAACTCACCTCAACAGGAGTCGTCCCGACATCAATCACAACTGCACCAGGTTTTATCCAGTCGCCACGCACCAAATTCGGCAGTCCAGCAGCTGAAACTACAATGTCAGCTTCACAAGTGACCTGTTTTGAGTTTTCTGTAAATGCATGTACAACGGTGACTGTTGCATGGTGTCTCTGCCAGCAAAGAAGATGATATCACATTATCTACAAGGAGATGAACTAAAGAAGCCACCATGATCGATTCACACATTCAACTGAAATAGATTCTTACCTGCAATAACAAGGATGTCGGCAAACCAACAATATTACTTCTTCCGATTACTACAGCTTTCTTCCCCGTAATCTCCACACCAGCTCTAAGCAATAATTCAATGCAGCCTTTTGGAGTACATGGAGTAAATAGTGGCTCCCTTCCTGCTATTGCGAGATTCCCAATATTAAGGGGATGAAAGCCATCGACATCTTTCGCAAGGCATACAGCATCCAAAACTTTTTCCTCATCTAAATGCTGTACTAAACATTATTGCAACAAGTTAACAACAGAAACTCTAGAAAATTCTAGACATCTCTTCTAATCCTCAATTGTGTTAACTATCTACTTTGAATGTACAGAAAAGACAAACAATAAAACAATATTTCACCTGTAAATGACTCCCAAACAACCAGATGAAGGTTACCATTGAATTATTAATTATTGTATGATTAGAATTATACTTAACCAGATGAATGTAACCATTGAATTATTAATTATTATATGGTCAGAATCAAATTTTCATAATGTTAATTAAAATTTGCAATATTTTACATAAAAGTGGCATCAAATAAACTAAAGTTCCTACTTCATTTCCCATGATCAATTTTGACAATAGCATCAAATTCTGTTTCTGTACGCGCATACCATTAAGGATGTTTTGTTTTTAAGAAATTTGGGCTTGTATGATATATGTGAGGAAGTATCAGCGGGTTGGGTGGGTTGTGATTTATTAATGCAATTTGGGTGGATAATGATATGTGGTAGTGGATAGTGGACACCTCAAGTTTGAGAACTAGAACTGAAGTTGGGTTAAGGCATATCTATGGTGATTGTTAGAACTGGTGCCAGCGAAGAAGGAAGTTAGAATAACGGGAAATTAATCCGTAATGCCTGAGGTTTCAATATCAAGCCCAAGCCTGAAATATGTACTTTATGGTATTAACCATGTGCACTAATATACAGAAATAGGACGCTTGGGAATATAGGATCCCTTCGCCCTCCTAAATGGTCGGACACTGAAAACTATGGGTCATTTTGGCAATTCTTATTTCCAACCACCCAAAACAAACCAAATTCTGAGAATTCTTATTCTATGAATACTGCTTCAGCACAGAAGATAAATTCTTTTGACATCAACAAAGAAATGTACAAGAAGATCAAAGTGTAGCTAACTTATTGTAGAAGTCAAAGATTCAGAAATTACTTTAGGTAGAGGAAGCTGCACAAGAATGCCATGAATTGATGGATCCTTGTTATATTGCATGACAGCATTATGAACTTCTGCTTCTGCACAATCAGTGGATAATTCAGTCACCATAGAGCTGATTCCAACTTCTTCACAAGCCGTTACCTTATTGCGAACATAAATTTGAGATTCCCTTCTCTCGCCCACCAAAACTACAGCTAATCCAGGAACTTTTCCGAGGCATTTCTTCATTCTTCTTACCTCATCAGCTATTTTTGACTTGATTTCCATTGATATCAACTTTCCATCAAGCACCACAGCATTCTGTTCATTAACTGAGGCAGACATCAATTACAATGGGAAAATTGATAAATAAAGGGCAGAAGAAGCAATGTGAGCCACAAGAAGAAGTAAAGAATCACAAATTTTCAATCTATTCATATTTACAGAATATTACCATCCTATAAAGACTAGATTGTTCATGTTACTCCTATTACAAAATACACAGCAAATTGCATTCAAAGTTTTGTTTCATTTCTTATCCCACAGTTATGTAAACTAGTCATAAAAAAATGGTTCAATGAGCTAGGAAAAATCCAATTTCAGCAAAAATGAGGAGTGCGTGAAAAAAACGCAAGCAAAACAATGTAAGAAGAGATGTGTGGTGATGTTTAAGCTGAAATGTTTAAGCTAAATTTTACTCCAAAACACCTATATTTTTCTCATTGAAGTAAAAAGTGCAAGAGATTAATGAATAGATAAAAATTAGGCCTACGAAAGACATGGCATCTACCAAATCATCTAAATGCTAGAATTTAACATCCAAAGAAATAATGATAAATTCAATGTGAACCAAGTGAATAAGATACTTACAGCTTTTATGTACTTCTGGAATATTCTGACAATAAGACTTGGGAGTCCAGATATCACGTATGTCCAGAGAAGCAAGCGGTGGAGACAACAAAATTTGATCCAATTGATGATCAACTTTCAAGGTATGTAGAGACCTTATCTTTTGTGGATGACATTTTCTTAGAAAATTATGCCATGTAACTGCCACTAAGCCCATTTAATACTCGTCAAGTTGTCATAAACAACACTATCGTCTTCCTGAAACAACGACATTCAAGATTTATTCTTCCTCTTTCTTTTTGACTCGTTTACACGAGGTTTGTCTCTGACAAAGTGTTTGGAAATGATGCTTGGAATTCAATTTGGAATAAATATGGAAATGAATTAAATCCTATATTTTGATAAAACTTTACCCTTTTAAAAATAGAACATCAAATTTTAAATGCCTATCTGACTATCTCCATAGCTGAAGTCTGAAGAAAATGTATGCAACACAAAATCAACCAGAAAGATTTAACATATGGTAAATAAAGGATGACTTCCGAATACGAAAGCTTTCTTCAAAGATTATTTATCAAGTTTAACGAAATTGAGCAGCAAAATAAACATTCCAGAGCACAATAACGCATTAGAGCAAGCATTATTATATATGAAATCTAGAATAATAGAGGTGTCAATAACATTTGAAGAGCTCAAACATCACTTTAGCGACTCTAGTCCAGTCCAACCGCTTTGTTCTATCATTATCATTATTTTTTCTTTTAAATAGAAACACAAAACAACAATGAAAAATAATTAAATTATATAAAGAAAAAATAACCTCCTTACGAACCTGGACATCAAACCTGAATAATCAAACACGAGTAGAAACGAATTTTGTGACTATCTTATCTTAACAATGCTAAAACAAATAGACGCCAAAACAAATTTACAATTTTAACGCAGCAAAAAATTACGACCTCAATTAACTTTGGAATTCAACCAATTAGCAACAAATTGAGAGCAAATAACTAGGGATGAGAAAACTCACGGCAGCTGCAGCAGAAGGACGCGTAGAACAGCAACAGCAAGAACGAAGACTGAAGAGCAAAGATCCACACGCGAGGAAGGATTTTCCAATAAGGCAGTGTCATTTTACTTTTAAGTATAATAATTTTTCAAAATCATTATTTTTGGCATATCTAATTCTACAAGGGCGTTTTTAACCTTTTCAAAATATATAATACCTTCAACAATGTGCTGAACTACTTCAACAAGTCTGCGAGTAAGATATCCAGCATCTGATGTTCGTACAGCAGTATCCACAACCCTTTTACGGGCTCCCGTAACAAGAAATTATATATTCTGTTAAAGAGAGTCCTTCGCGTAAATTGCTTTAAATGGGTAAATCAATCATTTGTCCTTGTGGATCTGACATTAATCCTCTCATACCCACTAATTGGTGTACTTGAGATGCATTTCCTCTAGCGCCTGAGAAAGACATTATATGAACTGGATTTAGGGGGTCGTATATGTGTCTCAAGTCGGGAGTGGATCCTCTAGTGGAAAAAAATTGAATGATATTTAGTGGAAGATTTCATCCTTTATTATTTTCTCTCTCTTATTTAATTTTGATCTTACTTATAAAATTAAAAGTGAGAGATCACACTTTATTCTCTCAAGTATTAGAAAAAATGAAAAGAATCTATTTTCGTCTCAAAGTCTCAACTCTTTTATTAGGTTGTACTTGGAGGGCTGGCTAAGACACAATTAGAATTTAGTTTATTTTTACTTGATTGAATTCACTTATCCTTATTCTCTTAATTCCTCAAAAAATTAAAGATTAGTATAATAATTTTTCTTAAAATTCTAAATCAAAACTTTTTTTAGGATCCTTTATAATAATAAAATATAAATATTAAATAATATTGATTGACTATTTGATTCAATTTAAAAGTTTTAAGTTAGCAATTATTATTTTTAATGTTTTTTTAAATATAAATTAATTTTTTAGTACGAACCACCTTGTTAATTATTGTAAAAATCATAACAAGAACTAACATTAAGATTAAAAAGAAGATATATATGCTTAGTTTTATAATAGAATAATATCTACCATAATGTATTTTACATGCAATATTATAAGTAATTTATGTCTCATAAGCTAAATGTAAAATGATTGGTATTAATTTTTATATATAAAATATAAATAGATGAGAAAGATTTTTGTATATTGGCAAATACATTTTTTAAAAGAATCCTGCTAGGGAGCCAATGGCTTATTTGTATTAGGGGTGGCAAAACGGGTCGAGCTTGCTGGGTCAATCCACTAAACTTGCTAAAAAAGGCGGGTTGAGCTAGAATTTGGAGCCCGCCAAATTTAAAAAACCCGCCAAACCCGCACCGCCAAATTGGCGGATTTTGGCGGAGCGGGGCGGACCGGTCCGTCGGGTCGAAGCTTTTTATTTTTCTTTTTTTTATTAAATAAAAGAGTGGTTACTATAATAAATTAATAATTATAGAATTTTTAAACACTTTTTTTCATTTTTTATTTTTATTCTACTTTTAGTTATTAACTTTATTTATTTTATTTTACAATTTCGTATATATGTTCAAATTATGTGACTTATTTTTTTAAAATAAAGATAATTTTATTGACAAATATTATTTTGAACAATTTTATTGAAGTTAAAAATTAAAAAAATAGTAAAAAAATTATATTATAATTTGACTATTTTTTATTTGTATTTTATTTTTTAATTATTATTTTTTGGTTAATTTTAATGAATTTTATTTTTCAAAAAAAAAAAGAGTCAAGCGGGCTAGCCCGCCAATCCGCCATAAAGCGAGGCGGGCTAGCATTTTGAACTCATTTTAGTTGGCGGGGCGGGCCGGTCTGCCCCGTTTATGAGGCGGGCCTAGGCGGGGCGGGGTGGGTTGGGGCGGGCCGGCCCGCTTTGCCACCCCTAATTTGTACAATGTGTATAATGGATATATGAGTTACAAAATAAACATCACCCATAATGATAATAAACATCTCATGTTATAAAATCACTCATCCCAAAAAGTTAAGCTGATTTTGGTTCACCAAAGATCGAACTCTTAACCTTTTGGATCTAGAGCTCTAATGGAAAAAGGTAACGCTTGTATCTCTAATACTCCCTAAACCTTCATTGTACGCATTGTACAAAAATTTCGTTGACTCCCCATACTTTTCCTTTCTAAAATTTCGTTTAATTTTAAATCTTAACCCGCGTCTTTTCTTTTGCAAACAAAAATTTTACCGTTAGACTATATTTGCATTTATTTTAATGGGCAATTTTCCAAAATAAAATGATTGGAAGAAAGCTTTACCAAATTACAACATTTGGAATTTGGTTACCATTTTGCGTTGAATCCATTTATATAGAAACCGTGGGAGCCAACCACGGATTCCAAATGCACATAAACCGTGGGAGGCAGCAGGGTTTTATGGGTTGGAAATGCACAATGTAAACCGTGGTAGGCAGCCACGGTTTACACTTTATAAATGAAAAGCAGAAACCGCTGGTGGTAGCCACGGTTTATGAAGAAGAAAAAGCATAAACCGTGACTGGCAACCACGGTTTATGAAGGGCATTCAAATGATCATAAAACCCTGTAACCTAACACGGTTTATGTATAATGAAAATCT
Source organism: Arachis hypogaea (assembly GCF_003086295.3). Lineage (NCBI taxonomy): Eukaryota > Viridiplantae > Streptophyta > Magnoliopsida > Fabales > Fabaceae > Arachis > Arachis hypogaea. Next base: position 22,267,745 of record NC_092037.1, on the reverse strand, counting down.
ATATATATTCGAGTGAGAATGTAGTTGATGAGGAGATCATTTTCACAATGTCAAGTGAGGGAGAGAGTGTTCTTGTGTTAGTGCACTGCTCTGGAAAAATTAAAAAGAGCAAAAAATATGGTGTGAAGTTCACTGATAGAGAACCGTTGAGTGTATTTGTTAGTTCGTCAAACAGTTTGTCAGATTTGAAGAGCACCATCTTGCAGAAGCTTGGAGTTTTTGGGAGCAAGGTTGTGAAGAAGATCTTCTACAAGATTCCCATTGCTGTAGTTTCCAGCGGTGTGATGTATGATACATTCGTGTTAGGGGCTGACGAAGATATTAGGGTTCTATTTCATTGCGTGAGGAGTTTTCCTGAGGTCAGAATACACGAGTTGTATGCGAAGTTGGAGGTAACTCTGGATAGTTCTGGGGCATCGGCTCCTGTTCATAGCTCGACTGCCGCTGGCGGTGCGTCTTGCTCGGCGCCAGCAAACCGGTTTTCTGTTCCGCAGGTTGCCTCTCCTTCTTTTGCGGCTGATCTGGTACCAGCGGTTGCAGTTCTAACTGCACGTTCCCCTAATGAAGGGGTCCTGCAACAGGCATTTCTGGGGGAATCAGGTCGTGCCACAGATGATGAACATCAAGAATTCGGGGTACCTGATCGAGTAGAGAATGCAATGCGGGACGATGACTCTGATGAGGAGCCTGTAAATATATTTGGGGACAGCGACGATGACACCGGTGCCAATCCACAAGCACAACAAGGTCCTTCAAGTTCCGGCACACAGCATTACCCTCCACATTTCTCGACGTTAAACTTGGAGGCTCTGGGTGAACATACGGCCGGAGTTGCTACAGTAGGTGGTTCGTCAACCGAATTTCAGATTGGACAATCCTTCCAGAGTAAAGAAGAAGCTGTTCTTAGTGTGAAGGACTACAGCATCCGTCAAGGTGTTGAGTACCGAGTGATGGAATCGGACCATTTGAAGTATCATGGAAGGTGCAAGGATTTCGGCAAAAGTTGTAGTTGGATGATTCGGATTTCGCTCCGTGCACGGAAGGGAACTTGGGAGGTTAGGAGGTACAACGGTCCGCACACTTGCTTAGCAATATCTGTTTCCAGTGATCACCGTCAGCTTGATTACCACGTTATCTCTGCGAGGATTTTTCCGTTGGTTAGTGCGGATGCTGCAGTACCGATCAAGGTCTTGCAACAAGCGACTGAAGCTGATTATGGCTTCAAGCCCAGTTACCGGAAGGTTTGGAAAGCAAAACAGAAGGCAGTTGCACAAATATATGGAGACTGGGAAGAGTCTTATGCCGAATTGCCACGTTGGATGCTAGGCGTGGAGTTGGCGATGCCCGGGACAGTTACTGTGTTGCAGACGTCATGTGGCAGCAAATTTCAGCCTTTCTTTCAAAGGTAAAGATGCGAGAAGAATGCTGGTTAATGCTGCGTACGCAAAAACTGAGGCGGAGTTCTATTACTGGTTCGACATCATGCGTACTGAGAATCCGGCAATGTGTGATTGGGCGAACCGGATGGAGTATGAGAAGTGGACGCAACACCAGGATAGCGGTAGACGGTTCGGGCACATGACAACAAACATCAGTGAATGTGTGAACTCCGTCTTGAAGGGAACTCGCAACCTCCCGGTCACGTCGTTGGTTAAGTCCACATACGGAAGGCTTGCTGAGCTATTCGTTATCCGGGGACAAACAGCAGAGGCGCAGCTTGGAGCTGGACAAGAGTTTTGTCAGGCATTGGTCAAGGGTATTGAAAGGAACATGAGGGAGTCAAGGTGCTTCACCGTCACGTTGTACGACAGGCACCAGTCGGAGTACACGGTTGCTGAGACTACACCGACTGGAAACTTCTCCTTGGGTAGCTACAGGGTCTCGCTGAAGGATCACACATGTGATTGTGGGTACTTTCAGGCCCTCCATTATCCATGCTGTCACGCCATTGCTTGTTGCGCCCACTCCCGGCTTAATTGGGCAGCATATGTGCATGAGGTGTATCGTATGAGTGAGGTGTTCAAAGTTTACAGTAACGGGTTTGTTCCGCCCATACCAGAAGGGCTATGGCCACCATATGCCGGGCCTACTATCATTCCTGATGCTAACATGAGGCGAGCCAGGGAAGGTCGGCCGAAGGCAACTAGGATCCGTGGTCCCATGGATCGATCTGCTGAGAACCAGCCCAAGCGTTGTGGGCTCTGTCGACAGCCAGGTCACATGCGGAGGAACTGTGGCCAGCGAAGAGATACTGCTGGCGGGGATCATTAGGTTGTATTATTTAGGTTGATGCTGGGTTATCAATGTATGTTTAATTTCAGTCTTATAAGTAGCATTGTTGTTATTCATATGTTTATGTATCGTCCTGTAAGAATATTTGTTTCTTGACTTGGTATATTAAGAAAGCCTAATTTAGTGTTAATGTCGTTGTATTTGTTTGGACAAATAAATTAGAAACGACTAGATCATTAATCATACTTAATAGCTAAATACATCAACTTAAGATACAACACCAGAAAGCATAACAAATGTTTAAACATTAATCCAAGTACATAACGAAAGAAAGGACATAGACAAAAGGGAAATACATAGCTAACTAATCAGAGTCCTCGATCGTGTCACTGTCGTCATCCTGCAACTGACCAATAAGGTGACCTCCAGTGCCACATAAAGGAGCACGACGAGCCCTCCGTGGTCTCTCATCCACCAGTGGCACCTGTGCCTGTGGCGGAACTACGCTGAAAGCCGAAGCTGGGGTACCTCCCAACGCGAACCATGGGTCCAATGGTGAAGGCGCAGGCTCGTTCAGGTCAACCGGCAAACCTGGCTGTACATCCTGAACATGTGGCTGGTGCTCGGCAAACTGTGAATGTCCCTCATCCATCTGTGGCCTATAATGAGTGCCATCATCCTCTCCCAAGATGTCTGCTATATCTCTGAAGAACTCTAACTGACTCACAGGATCATCGATGTCCATACCGACGGCCGCCGTAGTAAAGTCGGCGAACATCTGAGAAGAACCCCCCACCTCGTACGTACCCTGATCCATCCCTGTGCCCACACCACCAATGTCCTCACCAACAGCATCCTGACCACTGTGATACTCTCCAGATGGTCCTCTACCACGGGCACGTCCACCACCATCCCGCTGACCATGTCGTCTGGCCCTACGTCTCGGAACACGATGATCAACATCACCTCCCTGACCACCAACACCCTGCCCCTCATCTAACTGGTCGGCCAGCCATCGCCACTCTCGATCCGTAGTACGTGTGCCGATACGCCTACGCCTGTCCACGCGGCGGTTGTCCGGTCTGTCGACAACCTGCACCATAGGAGGTGCCTGCGATGACCCTCTATGGCGAGCCTCCTCAGTCAACACAATAGGCCTGGGATCATGAAATGCAACCTCTGGGGATAGAAATCGGTGCGCCAGACGATACCACCAGTCCAGGTACTCAGCTGATGGCCCAGGATCATCAACTCGGTCAACGGGTAAAACTGAGGCATGCCGATCCTGCCAATGCTCATGCCACTCCCGATAATATGAGGGGAACCACCTATCTCCACCCCTGCCGTCCTTCGCATGAAGCCAGTCTATGTTAAGAGCCAAACGAGGGAGATGCTGAACCCCGCCGAACTGAGGCATAACCCTATCCACCTGGTGCCACTCAATCGCAGCAAAATAAATGAGACTGGTAACTGCCGTCCATAGCCTGCGGTGCTGGTCTAGTAGTATCTCTGGATGAACAATAGCTGCGACATCCGGAGTGGAATAGGGCTCCCACACGATCTACATCACGTAATGAAACTTTACGTAAAACAAATTCTATAACAGGCAAAACATAACTGAATGAACTAAAAGTAAATTACTCACATCATGCACACGCAATCTATCCAAAGAAAGGCGTGCAGCCACCACTCTCTGATCTACTGCATCGTTCCTCGGTAGATACTGAGCCCACCTACAAGTTCAAATAAAAGAATGTCATAACATCTAATGGGACATGTAAATGAACAATTTCAAACTCTAGCATCATATTTCTTTACCTGGATGCAAGTGGAAACCCGAATCTGTTGAAATCACTTGGCCTCAGACAAGGAAATCTCCAGAAGATCCAAGACTGTAGAAGCTGAAGTGGCCTAGCCAAGTTGACAACATTTCTGTTTGTTCCACGACAAAGACATCTGTACAACCACGCCAGCGCGGCCGAGCCCCAGCTATATCTACCCAAGTCATCCAACGATGCCACATATGGAAACCAGCGAAGGTGGACACGGTTGGCGTTCTTGTCCGCAAACAGCTGAGATGACAACAGCATCATAATATAGGCCCTCGCGTATATACGCACGATGTCCTCAGTAGCATCTGCTGGCAAAACCCGAAACCGCTCATGGAACCATGTGTAGCACACTGTCATCTGCTTCACTTTATTCTGCGGAGGTAACTCCCCAAACAGCTCACGGAACCACACCCATGCCGGTCTTCCATTTTCCATGAAATTCTCAAACTCACTAAGGCACCCACTCACAGGCTCACCATCAATCGGTAAACCCAGCTGATAGGCCACGTCCTCCAAGGTGACCGTACACTCCCCAAAGGGCATGTGAAATGTGTGGGTCTCAGGACGCCACCTCTCAATGAATGCGCTAAGTAGAGGCTCATCAACCCAGAACCACTGACTGTTCAGCCTAGCCAAGTGATATAAGCCCGCCGTCTCTAGATACGGTATGATACGCTCGTGTAAAGGCATATTCTGTTGTCTTCTCACACCACTAATAACCCTAGCAGGCTGTAATGAGAAAGATAGCGAACTCTCAACAGACAACAACAGCAACAATTTACAGTAATATCAATATAAACCCCTAGGCATAACAACAATAGACAAAATAACACTAACAATATTACTAACACGTAAACCTAAAAAATTATTTCTGCCAACAATATAAATTACAAATTCAATAAATATAAAATACTCACTATCATGATAACAGCAAAAAATTCTATTATAACTGTTAAAATATTAATTTAACATTTACCATTAATGATAAGAACATTAAACAAAAAATAATAATAAAAAGCCGGTTTAACCAACCTCTTGGTCGATAAATCCAGCCACATGCGCAACGCGGTTTAACCGGTACAACCGGTCTTCTTCTTCCATCGGTTCTCCACTAAACCGGTTCAACTTCTCAAACCCGCAACTTAACAAAAAAATTTCTTTTTTCCTCTCTCACCCACCAACCTTCCCCTCACTCACAAAACTCACAAATGATCCGCCCTCACCAGCCACGGCTTTGCTATTTATACTATTCACTCATAAACCGTGGCTGCCTCTAGGGGTTTATGTTTGAAAGCATTTACTCATAAACCGTGGCTGCCTACCACGGTTTATGCTTCACATTCTCTTCACGTAAACCGTGGCTGCCTACCACGGTTTACATACAACAAGATTTGATCATAAAACCTCCCTACCTCCCACGGTTTATGTGCATTTGGAATCCGTGGTTGGCTCCCACGGTTTCTATATAAACGGATTCAACGCAAAATGGTAACCAAATTCCAAATGTTATAATTTGGTAAAGCTTTCAACCAATCATTTTAATTTGGTAAATTGCCCTATTTTAATCGTATTTGATATTAATATATATATATATATATATATATATATATATATATATATATATATATATATATTTGGTATAAAGTATACGAAATTAAATTTTGTTTTAATATCCTATTTGATTTAAGATAAATATAAATAATGAAATCAATAAATTTACTTAAATATCATTATTAATTAAAAAAAATAAATACAAAATTGTTGTAAAATAATTAAGAAAGGAGTAATAAAATGAAGTATAAATAAAAAATACTACTATCAGTATTTACCAATACTATTATATTATCATAAAGATAATATATTAATATTATATTAGTAGCATATGAAAAAGAAAGTAAAGAAGTGTTTTATATTGTAGTGTATATAAGAGAGAGAATATTTGTTTTTAGGATAAATACCCTTTTCGGCCCCTGAACATTTTAAAGTGGGACATATCGCACCTTTATCATCCAGAAAACTCAACCGGATTCTCAACCAACGACATAAGTGTACGAATCGATCCCTGTGACCGGTTGCTAACAGGTTGCCTGGATGACGTGTCAGGTGGAGGCTGAGTTATCAACTGCATTTGCCACGCGTGAGTAGAAGTTGTTGCAGGGACTCAAAGTCCCCTCCCTGCAACTGAAACGGCGTCGTTGCATTGGGTTAATATTCCCCCATTCTTAAATGATTGAAAAGGTTTAGGGTTCGCATCTTCTGGCTATGTGAGAGGACCTGCAACGGTGGGCATGGCAACTGTAAATTCTGGTGCTTCATTCAGTCGCGAGAAAAGATGCGGTGGGGGTGAGGAGAGTTGGGCCAGTGGAATGAGTACTGATGGAAGCATTCTGGAAGGAGCGTCGAGAAGGATGAAGAAGAAATTTGTTCCTTCAGTGTGCAATTGCGGATCATACGCCATTTTGTTCGAATCTGGAACTTCAAAAAACCCTAGGAGGCTTTTCTTTGGTTGTTTTTATTTTAAGGTAAATTTTTTGGAAATCGTTTTTGTTTGGGTTGTTGCGTTATTTTGGTAACTTGTTGGAGTTGAACAGTAGACATGTTTGATGTAGAACAACACAGGACATTGCAAATACTTTGCCTGGCTAGATGAGTATGTTGCCTCTTTTTGTATTGATGAGGTGGTACAAGATGGAGTATCGTACCCAACGAAAAAGATGGAAGAAAGAATTACAGAGATAGGGAAGAAGATGGATGAGGTCAAAAGCAATGAGAAGAACAGTGGTGCTCTTAGCAGATGGAAAGTGTTTGTGTTGATTTTGCTGGGCATTGTAATAGGAAAGGGATGTAGTATAGTAACAGCTGCATAATGTTAATATGCCTTTGACATTGTAAATTCAGTGTTCTGTAATGGGGGCAATGTCTGGATGTAGTGAAAGAAAAGAATATGAAATTATAATAAACTATGTTTCTGGATTAATAGAGTTTGTTTAGTAAGTTATGAGTATTTTCTGCATTTCATGATTTGTGTGTAATTGATTGACAGATTCATGGTTAAACCAAACTGAAAACATAGTAACAATGCATATTTACACAAGGATTATACATTGTCATTTCACAAATCCAAGATTTGGAATATGCACTTCACAAGCCATGTGAGGCAAAGTTTTCATAAGGTAACACACAAGGAACACCAAGACAAAGTTTACAAAATAAAACTCACACACTATGTGAGTCCAAGTAGTTTTCCAAAAAAACATGTCCTTAAATATATGCAGTTTTCAGAATTTTGGACTAGCAGCCAAAAAACATAAACAACAAAACAAACAGATAAGTCTTATAGTCTAAAATTCCTAGTTAACTAAGTATGCTTTGGTGGCCTGAAATTTGGTGTTGGAATCAACTTCAATAAGTCTGAAGAGGTTCCTCCACTTGATGCAACAACTGTTTCCTTGGTGATGGCCTCAAGATTTTCTGGTGTAGATGCTGGTTGGTGGCCTGTTTGTGGAGACAGAGGACCTGGTGGCCTAAAGGTCTTCAGCTTGGGCCTGAATCTGGCACTTAGCTGGGCTGGTGGTGCAGGACTGGGCTGGGTTGGTGGTGCAGGAGTTGGTTGGGCTATTGGTGCAGGTCTTGTCTGGGCTAGTGGTGCAGGACTTGGCTGGGCTGGTTCACCTTGAGACTGCTATGTAACAACATCCAAAATAAGCCAGTTACTAAGAAAAAAGAAATGAGTAAACAAGTTAGACTGCATAGTATACTATAACATTTACTACTGGAGGGGCAGATTGAGATATTGGGATTTTCTCTTGTGGAGTATGTGGCCTCTTGGGCATCTTTTTCTTATGCTTCTTAAGCTTAGCCTATTCCAGGAGTAAAACAATAATATGGCAAACCATTCAGTTCTAACCAGACAATGACACCAGTAAACCTAAAGAACAAAAAGCATAGCAAAGTAAGATTCATATATCTAACCCTAATTTCCTCTAAAGTAGGGTTCGGCCTCTGATGTATGGGTTTGTTCTAAATGTGGCCAGAAGTTCCACCCTGAACAATGAGTTAAGATTTCAATTAACTTTGGTAGTATTCCATGGCTGCAGAAAGAAAACCAAATTATGGAGAAAATTCTTGCATACCTTGTTATTTCTCCTGCTTTTTGGTTCATCCATCCAACCCGATGAGTGGCCTGCACCCGTTCTTGAAGCTTCTCTTGCAAGTATTAAAACTAATATACAATCTCTGAAATAATTTTGGCCCTTATGACTGGGTAAGGTATTCATATGTGCTATGCTCCTGGGATTGCTCTTGTGTATCTCATTCAGATCGTCCCTCAGCTTCCCAAATTGAGCCCCTTTACTGCCCAACACAGTCTCCCTAGCTTGCTTTATTGCTCGTGTAATCATCTTCCGATTCAGTTGAACATTATAGTCTTCTTTCATATATTGCATTGCCTCCCTAGGTGTCAACTTTGGTTGCGTTTTTAGTCGCAGCCCCAATTTCTCAACCACCCATTTTTTATCAGCAAGATTGCTTCCATAGTCCCGGCCACATGTGTGCTCACTGTGAAATGTCTTGACCTTAAAAGACTTGGTAATCGAGTTCTTCAATACAAAAATCAGCCAAGGACAATCTTCCTCAGCACAAGCTGCTCTAACTCTCCCTGGCTCATTTTTTAGGTACATGCAATGCCTTCCATCTTGCACAAACACATCCTTAAGTGCTCTTTTAAATTGCTCCATAGTTACAAACTGCATCCCTAGCCTAAACTGCACCTCTCCAAATGTTTTGCCCTCATTAAAATCTGGACCAGAAGGGCCCCTCTCATCATCAGATGAAACTGGAGTCACAAAACCCTCAGACTCATACTCATAAATAATATTATCACCATCAACGAATTCCTCACCAGCCTGAGTTGCAACCTTCTTCTGCCCCACATTTTCCTCACTAGCTGGGCCTTCCATATTACCCAGATCTGACCCAACACAGCCTCCACTACTTGGGCCTTGGCCCAACCATGAATCTCCACTGCTAGGCCCATTTTCCATTTCTCTATTCAGAACATGTTTCCTCCTCCTCTTACCAGTATATCTCCTGGAGGCCCTTCTCTTTGCCATGGTGTTAGGTGGACAAGACTTTCCATTTCTCTTCTTTTTACTTTGTACATCAACAGACTCCTCAGAACTCTCAGTTTTATAACTAGGAGGAAGGGGTTTGTAAGCTTCATCTTCAACACTTTCGTATGAATCATAGGAGGAGGAAGAAGATTTTGAAGAATCTATCACCGCAAAGACATCTTCATCTTCAGATACCATTTCCTCCTCCACAGGCTCGTTGATAAACCCATATTTTATGATATAATTTGTGCTGAATTTAAGTGTTTTATTCAATCCTTCACCCACTTATGCATGTGAAATTGCATGGTTTTACCTTTCCTTCCTTATTATGAGATGTATGTAAAAAACATGTTTTCTAGGCTTTAAAAGTATTAATTTTAATTATCTTTTATTGCCATTCGATGCCGTAATTCGTGTGTTGAGTAATTTCATATCTTCTAAGGCAGGAATGACTTAAAGGATGAAGAGGAAACATACAAAAATGGAAGGAAAACATAAAACGAAGTTTTTGAAGAAACGGACAGTGACGCGTCTGCATGGGCGATGCGGACGCGTGGTTTGCACAAAAAGGGATCGACGCGACTGCATGGACGAAGCAGCCGCGTGCCAGCACGAAATGGCAATGACGCGATCGCATGATTGACGCGATCGCACACCACAAGCGAAACGCAAATGACGCGGACGCATGACTGAAGCGACCGCGTGACACGAAAAACTCCAGACGACGCGACTGCGTGACCCACGCGGACGCATGACAGAGGCCACACACCAAAAATTACAGAAAGCGATCCCAGCGATCTCTGAAGCCCTTTTTGCCCCAAATCCAAGTCCAGAAAGCATAGACCAGAGGTTATGAAGTGAAGGAATGCATCCGAAAGAGGGGAGCTAGCCAATTAGTTACTTTTCATAGTTTAGATGTAGTTTTAGTGAGAGAGGTTCTCTCCTCTCTCTTAGGTTTTAGGATTAGAATTCCTCTTAAAGGATTTAGGATTTCAACTCTTCATCAGGTTCAATTCTTTGAGAAGACGACCCGAGATTTGAATACTCGGTTATCAATTTTAAAAGGGTTTGTTACTTGTGACAACCAAAACATTTGTAAGAAAGGTTGATTGCTTGGTTTAGTAACTATACTTACAACGAGAGTTTACTATAACTTCTAAACCGTCAATCTTCAGTTCTTCAAAATGGCGCCGTTGCCGGGGAATTGCAAACGTATGCCTTATTATTGGTTATTGTAAATATTTTTCAAAAAAAAACATTTTTCTTTTACTTGTTTATTTGTTTTCTCTCTTCCCGCTTATTTCTGATATCTATTATGAATTCTCACCCCTCTCGCTTTGAGTTTGGTTCTAATTTTGTTGCAAGGAATGGAAGCTATAACAGGACTATGCATCAAGGTCTAAGCAATCAAAGATGGATGGAGCCACAAGGATCCGATCAACCCTTTAGGCAACAACATCATCCTAGATATCATGGACAAAGACCATTCTACAATGCATACCCAACTGATAGATTCGGTGGACTGCCTTGTACCTACCAACAAGCCCCACCCTGTATATATAGCATTACATGTTAGTTAGTTAATAACATTTCATCAAGGAGGAACACTAAAACTTTAAAGCCATCCAATATATTTTACATTGAAAAAATGGACAGTGACGCGTCCGCATGGGCGACGCGGACGCGTGGTTTGCACAAAAAGGGATCGACGCGACCGCATGGATGACGCGGCCGTGTGCCAGCGCGAAATGGCAATGACGCGATCGCATGATTGACGCGATCGCGCACCACAAGCAAAACGCATATGACGCGGACGCATGACTGAAGCGACCGCGTGACACGGAAAACGCCAGATATCGCGACCGCATGACCCACGCGGACACGTGACAGAAGCCATGCACCAGAAATTACAGAAAGCGATCCCAGCGATCTTTGAAGCCCTTTTTGGCCCAAATCTAAGTCTAGAAAGCATAGACCAGAGGTTATGAAGTGAAGGAATGCATCCGAAAGAGGGGAGCTAGCCAATTAGTTACTTTTCATAGTTTAGATGTAGTCTTAGTGAGAGAGGTTCTCTCCTCTCTCTTAGGTTTTAGGATTAGGATTCCTCTTAAAGGATTTAGGATTTCAACTCTTCATCAGGTTCAATATTTCTTTTACTTTATATTTCACTTCTACCTTGAGATACTTAATGCTTTTATTTATGTTTGATTTATGTTACCCAATTGGCTTATGAATATTTTCCATGTTAGATTTGACTGCTTTGAATGAATGTTACTTGAGTTATTCCAGATATTTATGATTTCAATTTAGCTTTCCCCATTATTGGCTTTAATTGATTAATTGGAAGCTCTTAAGTTATCAACTATTCATGATTGATTGTTATGTCGGCTAATTAACTGGAATTCCACTAACTCTAGTATTTCCTTAGGATTTGGCTAGGACTTGGGAAATCTAACCAATTAGTTCACTTGTTCCCTTGCTTACGTAAAGGTTAACTAAGTGGGATTAACTTCCATTCTCATAGGAGTAACTAGGATAGGACTTCCGAATTTTCATATCTTGCCAAGAGTTTATTTTATAATTAATTATTTATTTTATTTGTCATTTAATTTACTTGTTCCTCATTTTCAAAACCCCAATTTACAAAATCCATAACCAATAATAAGAACATACCTCCCTGCAATTCCTTGAGAAGATGACCCGAGGTTTGAATACTCGGTTATCAATTTTAAAAGGGTTTGTTACTTGTGACAACCAAAACGTTTGTAAGAAAGGTTGAATTCTTGGTTTAGTAACTATACTTACAACGAGAGTTTACTATAACTTCTAAACCGTCAATCTTCAGTTCTTCACTCATCGTAAGTTACATCAGGGATATCCACTCCATGCTCAAAGTAAAGGTGGAACTCCTTCAGATTATTCCTCATAGTGAAGTCGCACATGTTGTTGATCTCCTAATCACCATAGAGCACATGCAGACCATCCTCGAACTCAATAACAGTTGGGTCGTGCCAGTAGATTTGTTTGTATGTCAAGTACCCTGGTGCACGAAATTGTGATCAATACTTTTCACAAATCAAATAATCCCCGGTAATGAATCCAAAAACTTGGTGTTCAATACCATGGCATAAACACAATTTCGCACAACTAACCAGCAAGTGTACTGGGTCGTCCAAGTAATAAACCTTACGCGAGTAAGGGTCGATCCCACAGAGATTGTTGGTGTGAAGCAAGCTATGGTCACCTTGTAAATCTTAGTCAGGCAAACTCAAATGGGTATGGTGATATGCGAATAAAACATAAAGATAAAGATAGAGATACTTATGTAATTCATTGGTAGGAATTTCAGATAAGCGTATGAAGATGCCTTCCCTTCCGTCTCTCTGCTTTCCTACTGTCTTCATCCAATCCTTCTTACTCCTTTCCATGGCAAGCTTAAGCAAGGGTTTCACCGTTGTCAGTGGCTACCTCCCATCCTCTCAGTGGAAATGTTCAACGCACCCTGTCACGGCACGGCTATCCATCTGTCGGTTCTCGATCAGGCCGGAATAGAATCCAGTGATTCTTTTGCGTCTGTCACTAACGCCCCGCCCTCAGGAGTTTGAAGCACGTCACAGTCATTCAATCATTAAATCCTACTCAGAATACCACAGACAAGGTTAGACCTTCCGGATTCTCTTGAATGCCGCCATCAGTTCTAGCCTATACCACGAAGACTCTGATCTCACGGAATGGCTGGCTCGGTTGTCAGGCGAGCACTCGGTTGTCAGGCGATCAACCATGCATCGTGTATTAGGAATCCAAGAGATATTCACCCAATCGAAGGTAGAACGGAGGTGGTTGTCAGTCACACGTTCATAGGTGAGAATGATGATGAGTGTCATGGATCATCACATTCATCAAGTTGAAGAACAAGTGATATCTTAGAACAAGAACAAGCGGAATTGAATAGAAGAACAATAGTAATTGCATTATACTCGAGGTACAGCAGAGCTCCACACCTTAATCTATGGTGTGTAGAAACTCCACCGTTGAAAATACATAAGAACAAGATCTAGGCATGGCCGAATGGCCAGCCTCCCAATGATCTAAGATAGCATAGAACAAAGATAACTACCCCCGATATCTCAATACAATAGTAAAAGGTCCTACTTATAGAGAACTAGTAGCCTAAGGTTTACAGAGATGAGTAAATGACATAAAAATCCACTTCCGGGCCCACTTGGTGTGTGCTTGGACTGAGCAATGAAGCATTTTCGTGTGGAGACTCCTTCTGGAATTAAACGCCAGCTTTAGTGCCAGTTTGGGCGTTTAACTCCCATTTTGGTGCCAGTTCCGGCGTTTAACGCTGGGAATTCTGAGGGTGACTTTGAACGCCGGTTTGGGCCATCAAATATTGGGCAAAGTATGAACTATCAAATATTGCTGGAAAGCCCAGGATGTCTACTTTCCAACTCCGTTGAGAGCGCGCCAATTGGGCTTCTGTAGCTCCAGAAAATCCACTTCGAGTGCAGGGAGGTCAGAATCCAACAGCATCTGCAGTCCTTTTTAGTCTCTGAATCAGATTTTTGCTCAGGTCCCTCAATTTCAGCCAGAAAGTACCTGAAATCACAGAAAAACACACAAACTCATAGTAAAGTCCAGAAAAGTGAATTTTAACTAAAAACTAATAAAAATATACTAAAAACTAACTAGATCATACTAAAAACATACTAAAAACAATGCCAAAAAGCGTACAAATTATCCGCTCATCACAACACCAAACTTAAATTGTTGCTTGTCCTCAAGCAACTAAAAATCAAATAAGATAAAAAGAAGAGAATATGCAATGAATTCCAAAAATATCTATGAAGATCAGTATCAATTAGATGAGCGGGGCTTTTAGCTCTTTGCCTCTGAACAGTTTTGGCATCTCACTCTATCCTTTGAAATTCAGAATGATTGGCTTCTTTAGGAACTCATAATCCAGATAGTGTCATTGATTCTCCTAGTTAAGTATGATGATTCTTGAACACAGCTACTTATTGAGTCTTGGCCGTGGCCCAAAGCACTCTGTCTTCCAGTATTACCACCAGATACATACATGCCACAGACACATAATTGGGTGAACCTTTTCAGATTGTGACTCAGCTTTGCTAGAGTTCCCAATTAGAGGTGTCCAGGGTTCTTAAGCACACTCTTTTTGCCTTGGATCACAACTTTATTTCTTTCTTTTTCTTTTTTTCTTTTTTTTTCGAATTTTTTCTTTTTTTTCTTCTTTTTTTTTTGAATCACTACTTTTTCTTGCTTCAAGAATCATTTTAATGATTTTTCAGATCCTCAGTAACATGTCTCCTTTTTCATCATTCTTTCAAGAGCCAACATTCATGAACCACAAATTCAAAAGACATATGCACTGTTTAAGCATACATTCAGAAAACAAAAGTATTGCCACCACATCAAAATAATTAAACTGTTATAAAATTCAAAATTCATGCAATTCTTTTCTTTTTCAATTAAGAACATTTTTCATTCAAGAAAGGTGATGGATTCATAGGACATTCATAACTTTAAGGCATAGACACTAAGACACTAATGATCACAAGACACAAACATAGACAAACATAAGCACTAAAATTTCGAAAAACAGGAAAATAAAGAACAAGGAAATTAAGGAACGGGTCCACCTTAGTGATGGCGGCTCTTTCTTCCTCTTGAAGATCCTATGGAGTGCTTGAGCTCCTCAATGTCTCTTCCTTGTCTTTGTTGCTCCTCTCTCATGATTCTTTGATCTTCTCTAATTTCATGGAGGATGATGGAGTGTTCTTGATGCTCCACCCTTAGTTGTCCCATGTTGGAACTCAATTCTCCTAGGGAGGTGTTTAGTTGCTCCCAATAGTTTTGTGGAGGAAAGTGCATCCTTTGAGGTATCTCAGGGATCTCATGATGAGTGGGGTCTCTTGTGTGCTCCATCCTCTTCTTAGTGATGGGCTTGTCCTCATCAATAGGGATGTCTCCCTCTATGTCAACTCCAACCGAATAACAGAGGTGACAAATGAGATGAGGGAAGGCTAACCTTGCCAAGGTAGAAGACTTGTCCGCCACCTTATAAAGTTCTTGAGATATAACCTCATGAACTTCTATTTCTTCTCCCATCATGATGCTATGAATCATGATAGCCCGGTCTATAGTAACTTCGGACCGGTTGCTAGTGGGAATGATTGAGCGTTGGATAAACTCCAACCATCCTCTAGCCATGGGTTTGAGGTCATGCCTTCTCAATTGAACTGGCTTCCCTCTTGAATCTTTCTTCCATTGGGTGCCCTCTTCATATATGACTGTGAGGACTTGGTCCAACCTTTGATCAAAGTTGACCCTTCTAGTGTAAGGATGTTCATCTCCTTGCATCATGGGCAAATTGAATGCCAACCTTACACTTTCCGGACTAAAATCCAAGTATTTCCCCCGAACCATAGTAAGATAATTCTTTGGATCCGGGTTCATACTTTGATCATGGTTCTTGGTGATCCATGCATTGGCATAGAACTTTTGAACCATTAAGATTCCGACTTGTTGAATGGGGTTGGTAAGAACTTCCCAACCTCTTCTTCGGATCTCATGTCGGATCTCCGGATATTCACTCTTTTTGAGTGAGAAAGGGACCTCGGGGATCACCTTCTTCAAGGCCACAACTTCATAGAAGTGGTCTTGATGCACCCTTTTGATGAATCTTTTCATCTCCCATGACTCGGAGTTGGAAGCTTTTGCCTTCCCTTTCCTCTTTCTAGAGGTTTCTTCGGCCTTGGATGCCATAAATGGTTATGAAAAAACAAAAAGCAATGCTTTTACCACACCAAACTTAAAAGGTTTGCTCGTCCTCGAGCAAAAGAAGAAAGAAGAGAGTAGAAGAAGAAGAAATGAGGAAGAAGGGAATGGCTTTGTGTTCGGCCAAAAGGGGGAGAAGTGGTGTTTAGGTTGTGTGAAAATGAAGGAGTGAAGATGGGTTTATATAGGAGTGGGGGGTGGTGATGGTTCGGCTATGTGAGGGTGGGTTTGGGAGGGAAAGTGTTTTGAATTTGAATGGTTAGGTAGGTGGGGTTTTATGAAGGATGGATGTGAGTGGTGAAGAGAAAGATGGGATTGGATAGGTGAAGGGTTTTTGGGGAAGAGGTGTTGAGGTGATTGGTGAATGGGTGAAGAAGAGAGAGAGAGTGGTAGGGTAGGTGGGGATCCTGTGGGGTCCACAGATCCTGAGGTGTCAAGGAAAAGTCATCCCTGCACCAAATGGCAAGCAAAATTGCGTTTTTTTGCCAATTCTGGCGTTAAACGCCAGGCTGGTGCCCATTTTTGGCGTTTAACGCCAGCTTCTTGCCCTTTTTTGGCGTTTAACGCCAGTCTGGTGCCCCTTTCTGGCGTTAAACGCCCAGAATGGTGCCAGACTGGGCGTTAAACGCCCAACAGCTAGCCTCACTGGCGTTTAAACGCCAGCACGCTCTTCCTCCAGGGTGTGCTGTTTTTCTTTCTGTTTTTCATTCTGTTTTTGCTTTTTTCATTGATTTTGTGACTTCTCAT
Organism: Arachis hypogaea; assembly: GCF_003086295.3. Classification (NCBI taxonomy): domain Eukaryota; kingdom Viridiplantae; phylum Streptophyta; class Magnoliopsida; order Fabales; family Fabaceae; genus Arachis; species Arachis hypogaea. The sequence goes on along the minus strand of NC_092037.1, from coordinate 22,251,019 downwards.
GATCATCAACCTACAAAAAATATAAAATAACAAAAGAAAATAGATAAAATATAACATTGGGTTGTCTCCCAACAAGCGCTTCTTTAATGTCAGTAGCTTGACAGAGGACTCTCATGGAGCCTCAGAAATGCTCAGAGCCATGTTAGAACCTCCCAACACCAAACTTAGAGTTTGAATGTGGGGGTTCAACACCAAACTTAGAGTTTGGTTGTGGCCTCCCAACACCAAACTTAGAGTTTGACTGTAGGGGCTCTGTTTGGCTCTGTTTTGAGAGAAGCTCTTCATGCTTCCTCTCCATGGTGACAGAGGGATATCCTTGAGCCTCAAACACAAAGGATTCTTCATTCACTTGAATGATCAACTCTCCTCTATCAACATCAATCACAGCCTTTGCTGTGGCTAGGAAGGGTCTGCCAAGGATGATGGATTCATCCATGCACTTCCCAGTCTCTAGGATTATGAAATCAGTAGGGATGTAATGGTCTTCAACTTTTACCAGAACATCCTCTACAAGTCCAGAGGCTTATTTTCTTGAATTGTCTGCCATCTCTAGTGAGATTTTTGCAGCTTGCACCTCAAAGATTCCTAACTTCTCCATTACAGAGAGAGGCATGAGGTTTACACTTGACCCTAAGTCACACAAGGCCTTCTTGAAGGTCATGGTGCCTATGGTACAAGGTATTGAAAACTTCCCAGGATCCTGTCTCTTTTGAGGCAGTTTCTGCCTAGAGAAGTCATCCAGTTCTTTGGTGAGCAAAGGGGATTCATCCTCCCAAGTCTCATTTCCAAATAACTTGTCATTTAGCTTCATGATTGCTCCAAGGTATTTAGCAACTTGCTCTTCAGTGACATACTCATCCTCTTCAGAGGAAGAATACTCATCAGATCTCATGAATGGCAGAAGTAAGTCCAATGGAATCTCTATGGTCTCATTTTGAGCCTCAGATTCCCATGGTTCCTCATTGGGGAACTCAGTGGAGGCCAGTGGACGTCCATTGAGGTCTTCCTCAGTGGCGTTCACTGCCTCTCCTTCCTCCCAAAATTCGGCCATGTTGATGGCCTTGCACTCTCCTTTTGGATTTTCTTCTGTGTTGCTTGGAAGAGTACTAGGAGGGAGTTCAGTAATTTTCTTGCTCAGCTGACCCACTTGTGCCTCCAAGTTTCTAATGGAGGACCTTGTCTCAGTCATGAAACTTTGAGTGGTTTTGATTAGATCAGAGACCATGGTTGCTAAGTCAGAGGTATTCTGCTTAGAACTCTCTGTCTGTTGCTGAGAGGATGATGGAAAAGGCTTTCCATTGCTAAACCTGTTTCTTCCACCATTATTATTGTTGAAACCTTGTTGAGGTCTCTGTTGATCCTTCCATGAGAAATTTGGATGATTTCTCCATGAAGGATTATAGGTGTTTCCATAGGGTTCTCCCATGTAATTCACCTCTTCCATTGAAGGGTTCTCAGGATCATAAGCTTCTTCCTCAGATGAAGCTTCCTTAGTACTGCTTGGTGCATTTTGCATTCCATACAGACTTTGAGAAATCATATTGACTTGTTGAGTCAATATTTTGTTCTGAGCCAATATGGCATTCAGAGTGTCAATCTCAAGAACTCCTTTCTTCTGACTAGTCCCATTGTTCACAGGATTTCTTTCAGAAGTGTACATGAATTGGTTATTTGCAACCATTTCAATCAGCTCTTGAGCTTCTGTAGGCGTCTTCTTCAGATGAAGAGATCCTCCAACAGAGCTATCCAAAGACATTTTGGACAGTTCAGAGAGACCATCATAGAAAATACCTATGATGCTCCATTCAGAAAGCATATCAGAAGGACACTTTCTGATTAATTGTTTGTATCTTTCCCAAGCTTCATAGAGGGATTCTCCTTCCTTCTGTCTGAAGGTTTGGACTTCCACTCTAAGCTTACTCAATTTTTGAGGTGGAAAGAACCTTGCCAAGAAGGCATTGACTAGCTTTTCCCAAGAGTCCAGGCTTTCTTTAGGTTGAGAGTCCAACCATGTCCTAGCTCTGTCTCTTACAGCAAAAGGGAATAGCATCAGTCTGTAGACCTCAGGGTCAACCCCATTAGTCTTGACAGTGTCACAGATTTGCAAGAACTCAGCTAAAAACTGATGAGGATCTTCCAATGGAAGTCCATGGAACTTGCAATTCTGTTGCATTAGAGAAACTAATTGAGGCTTAAGCTCAAAGTTGTTTGCTCCAATGGCAGGGATAGAGATGCTTCTCCCATAAAAGTCGGGAGTAGGTGCAGTAAAGTCACCCAGCACCTTCCTTGCATTGTTGGCATTGTTGTTGTTTTCGGCTGCCACGGGTTCTTCTTCTTTGAAGATTTCTGTTAGGTCCTCTACAGAGAGTTGTGCTTTGGCTTCTCTTAGCTTTCTCTTCAAGGTCCTTTCAGGTTCAGGATAAGCCTCAACAAGAATGCTTTTGTCTTTGCTCCTACTCATAAGAAAGAGAAGGGAACAAGAAAATGTGGAATCCTCTATGTCACAGTATATAGATTCCTTTAGGTGTCAGAGGAAAAGAAAAGTAGAAGACAGAAGTAGAAAATTCGAACTTATCAAAGGAGATGGAGTTCGAATTTTGCATTAAAGAATAGTGTTAGTCCATAAATAGAAGGATGTGAGAAGAAGGGAAGTAATTTTCGAAAATTAAGTAAAAGATTTTGAAAACATTTTTGAAAAATACTAATTGATTTTCGAAAATGAAAGTGGAAAAGAAATTAAGTGATTTTTGAAAAAGATTTTGAAATTAGAAATCAAAAAGATTTGATTGAAAACTATTTTGAAAAAGATGCGGTTAAGAAGATATGATTAGTTTTAAAAAGGTGTGATTGAGAAGATATGATTTGAAAAACATTTTAAAAAGATTTGATTTTGAAAATTAAAAACTTGGCTAACAAGAGAAGATATGATTCAAACATTAAACCTTTCTCAACAGAAAAGGCAACATACTTGAAATGTTGAATCAAATCATTGATTGATAGCAAGTATTTTTAAAAATAGAAAGAAATTGATTTTGAAAACATATGATTGAAAAGATATGATTTGAAAAAGATTTGATTTTGAAAAGATTTTGAAAACTTGAAAAAAATTTGCATTGAAAACAAAATCTTCCCCCTTGTGCCATCCTGGCGTTAAACGCCCAGAATGGTGCACATTCTAGCGTTTAACGCCCAAAACTATACCCTTTTGGGCGTTAAACGCCCAACCAGGTACCCTGGCTGGCGTTTAAACGCCAGTCTGTCCTTCTTCACTGGGAGTTTTGAACTCCCAGCTTTTTCTGTGTAATTCCTCTGCTGTATGTTCTGAATCTTCAATTCTCTGTATTATTGACTTGAGAAGACACAAATTAAAAATATTTTTGGATTTTTAATAATAAGGAAAAATCAAAATGCAACAAGAATCAAATAACAATGCATGCAAGACACCAAACTTAACAGTTTGTATACTACTAACACTAATGAGACTGCATATGAGACACACAAAACACTCAAGTCAAGAGAATTTAAAGATTAGAGTAAGAAATCATCAAGAACCTCTTGAAGATCACTAAGACACATGAATGAATGCATGCAATTGACACCAAACTTAACATGAAACTAGTGTCTCAACAAGAAACATAGAATATGTTTTTTTTTTGTTTTTATGATTTTGTAAATTTTTTTGTGCTTTTCGAAAATTAAGTGGAAAAAGATATCAAAGTTCTTAATGAGAATTCTAGGAATCAGTGCAATGCTAGTCTAAGACTCCGGTCCAGGAATTAGACATGGCTTCACAGCCAGCCAAGCTTTCAAGGAAAGCTTCGGTCCAAAACACTAGACATGGCCAATGGCCAGCCAAGCCTTAGCAGATCACTGCTCCAAAAGCAAGATTGATAGAAATCAACAAGCTCTTGTGATGATAAGTTGAAACCTCGGTCCAATGGAATTAGACATGGCTTCACAGCCAGCCAGATTTCAACAAATCATCATGAAACTCTAGAATTCATCTTTAAGAACTCCGAAAAAAAAATACCTAATCTAAGTAACAAGATGAACCGTCAGTTGTCCATACTCGAACAATCCCCGGCAACGGCGCCAAAAACTTGGTGCACGAAATTGTGATCAATACTTTTCACAAATCAAATAATCCCCGGTAATGAATCCAAAAACTTGGTGTTCAATACCATGGCATAAACACAATTTCGCACAACTAACCAGCAAGTGTACTGGGTCGTCCAAGTAATAAACCTTACGCGAGTAAGGGTCAATCCCACAGAGATTGTTGGTGTGAAGCAAGCTATGGTCACCTTGTAAATCTTAGTCAGGCAAACTCAAATGGGTATGGTGATATGCGAATAAAACATAAAGATAAAGATAGAGATACTTATGTAATTCATTGGTAGGAATTTCAGATAAGCATATGAAGATGCCTTCCCTTCCGTCTCTCTGCTTTCCTACTGTTTTCATCCAATCCTTCTTACTCCTTTCCATGGCAAGCTTAAGCAAGGGTTTCACCGTTGTCAGTGGCTACCTCCCATCCTCTCAGTGGAAATGTTCAACGCACCCTGTCACGGCACGGCTATCCATCTGTCGATTCTCGATCAGGCCGGAATAGAATCCAGTGATTCTTTTGCGTCTGTCACTAACGCCCCGCCCTCAGGAGTTTGAAGCACGTCACAGTCATTCAATCATTGAATCCTACTCAGAATACCACAGACAAGGTTAGACCTTCCGGATTCTCTTGAATGCCGCCATCAGTTCTAGCCTATACCACGAAGACTCTGATCTCACGGAATGGCTGGCTCGGTTGTCAGGCGAGCACTCGGTTGTCAGGCGATCAACCATGCATCGTGTATCAGGAATCCAAGAGATATTCACCCAATCGAAGGTAGAACGGAGGTGGTTGTCAGTCACACGTTCATAGGTGAGAATGATGATGAGTGTCACGGATCATCACATTCATCAAGTTGAAGAACAAGTGATATCTTAGAACAAGAACAAGCGGAATTGAATAGAAGAACAATAGTAATTGCATTAATACTCGAGGTACAGCAGAGCTCCACACCTTAATCTATGGTGTGTAGAAACTCCACCGTTGAAAATACATAAGAACAAGGTCTAGGCATGGCCGAATGGCCAGCCTCCCAATGATCTAAGATAGCATCAGAACAAAGATAACTACCCCCGATATCTCAATACAATAGTAAAAGGTCCTACTTATAGAGAACTAGTAGCCTAAGGTTTACAGAGATGAGTAAATGACATAAAAATCCACTTCCGGGCCCACTTGGTGTGTGCTTGGGCTGAGCAATGAAGCATTTTCGTGTGGAGACTCCTTCTGGAGTTAAACGCCAGCTTTAGTGCCAGTTTGGGCGTTTAACTCCCATTTTGGTGCCAGTTCCGGCGTTTAACGCTGGGAATTCTGAGGGTGACTTTGAACGCCGGTTTGGGCCATCAAATCTTGGGCAAAGTATGGACTATCATATATTGCTGGAAAGCCCAGGATGTCTACTTTCCAACGCCGTTGAGAGCGCACCAATTGGGCTTCTGTAGCTCCAGAAAATCCACTTCGAGTGCAGGGAGGTCAGAATCCAACAGCATCTGCAGTCCTTTTTAGTCTCTGAATCAGATTTTTGCTCAGGTCCCTCAATTTCAGCCAGAAAGTACCTGAAATCACAGAAAAACACACAAACTCATAGTAAAGTCCAAAAAAGTGAATTTTAACTAAAAACTAATAAAAATATACTAAAAACTAACTAGATCATACTAAAAACATACTAAAAACAATGCCAAAAAGCGTACAAATTATCCGCTCATCATACCCCAAACCCTTGAAAAGTTCCTCCAAGTCCTTCTTGTTTACGAATTCAATATCCATAGGAGGAAACTTCTCTACCTTCCCGTCTAAGTAATGTAGCATACCATTAGCTCTAACTAGCTTTCCGCCATGGTTAAATACAGGGATCACAAATACAGACATCTGCAACATTTAAAAACAATTTCACTGTAATGCACAACAATGCCACCAACATTATCATCACTAATACCACTACATACAAATTTCATTACCCGAAATACTCACTCCGTTTATCAACCCCTAGCATTATCAAACCCTAATTAAAAATAGTGTTTATTCTTAAACGCTTTATCCATTAATCATACTAATCATGTCGAACGTAAAGTTCCTCACATCCTACCCTGCATAGACATAGCATGGAAAACAATTACATTCTCAACTAAGACAATGTGAAAATTGAAAAACTGAACTAACCTTTCACTGCCGTCTCACACAGTCAACGTCTATGCCCTGCACACGTTCGTCGCAGATTCAAATATACCAGACTTCTGTTCTAGCGTCGTGCAAAGGTTCTGGAGGGAAACAATGGTGGAAAATGAAGTGTTATGGCTTTTTAGTGAATGAATGAAAAGAAGAGGGAGATTACAGTAAATGTACTTCGAAAGTGAAGGGGAATATTAACCCAATGCAACGCCGTTTCAGTTGCAGGGAGGGGGCTTTGAGTCCCTGCAACAACTTCTACTCACACGTGGCAAATGCAGTTGACAACTCAACCTCCACCTGACACGTCATCCAGGCAACCTGTTAGCAACCGGTCACAGGGGTTGATTCGTACACTTATGTCATTGGTTGAGGATCCGGTTGAGTTTTCTGGATGATAAAGGTGCGATATGTCCCACTTTAAAATGTTCAGAGGCCGGAAAGGGTATTTACCCTTGTTTTTATTATTGCTATTTCTCTCCTGAGGTTGTAGCCTCCTATTTATATATGTATAACATGTTTTACATTTTCAACTTTCTTTAATGCTCTTTTAATGTACTTCATCCTTGAGAATATGAGCCACACATAGGAAATGGACATCCACATCCCATTCTTATTGCAACACTCCCCTTGGATGTCCATTTAGAAATATGTCTCGTTAAAACTTTACTAAAGAAAAATCCAATGAAAAAAAAACTTTAGTGAAGGAAAAAGAGTACAATATCCTTGTGACGGAGACTGCCTCATTAAAAACCTTGTCAAGAAAAACCCAACGGGAAGAAACCTGACCAAAGAAAAAAGAGTACAGTATCCCCCTCTTGTCGACATCATTTAATGTCTCGAAATCGGCGCATCCTAATCTCATGTACCAATCTTTCAAAGGAGGATTTTAGGAGTGACTTTATAAAAAAAATCTTTCAGATTGTCACTTGAGAGGATCTGTTGGACATCAATTATCCAATGATTTTGAAGATCATGAGTGAAGAAGAATTTGCGAAAAATATACTTTGTTCTATCACCTTTGATGTATCTGCCTTTAAGTTGAGCAATACATGCGGTATTATCTTCAAACAGGACAGTTGGAGCTATCTTAGATCAATTAGTCCACATGATGACAGAATATATTGAATCAAACTCCTGAGCCAAAAACACTCATGACTTGCTTCATGAATCGATAGTATTTCAGCATGATTAGAGGATGTTGCTGTAATTGTCTATTTTGTGGAACTCCATGATATAGCTGTTCCACCATATGTGAATAGGTATCCTGTTTGAGATATCCCTTTATGTGGATCAGACAAATATCCTGCATCTGCATAGCCAACTAGTTGTGACTTGGATCCATAGGGATAAAACAATCCGATATCAACTGTTCCATGAAGATATCAAAAGATTTGCTTGATTCCACTTCAATGTCTTCTGGTTGGAGAAGAACTATACCTTGCTAGTAAATTCACCGCGAATGATATGTCAGGTCGTGTATTATTAGCAAGATACATTAGCGCTCCAATGGCATAAAGATATAGTACTTCAGGACCAAGGATTTCTTCATTCTCTTCTTTAGGACAGAATTGTTCATTTTTCACATCTAAAAATCTTACGATCATTGGGGTACTTAATGGATGTGACTTATCCATATAAAATCTCTTCAAGATCTTTTTTGTGTATATTGTTTGATGAATAAAGATCCTATTTTTTGTATGCTTGATCTGCAGGCCGAGACAAAATTTAGTCTTTTCAAGATCTTTCATCTCAAACTCTTCTTTTAGAGTTTTTATATTTTTTGGAATCTCTTCAGGAGTTCCAATGATATTTAAATCATCAACGTACACAGCAATTATAATGAATCCAGATGCAGATTTCTTTATGAAAACACACGGGCAGATATCATCATTCTTGAATTCATTTTTGGCAAGATACTCAGTAAGACGATTATACCACATTCGTCCAGATTGCTTTAGACCATATAAAGATCTTTGCAACTTGACTGAGTATAATCCTTGTGAATATTCATTGGATGGTTTAGATATCTTTAATCCTTTAGGGACTTTCATATAGATATCACGATCTAATGAGCCGTATAAGTAGGTTGTTACCACATCCATTAAATGCATATGCAGTTTATGATATGCAGATAAACTGACCAAATAACGCAATATTATCGCATCCACTATAGGGGAATACGTTTATTCATAATATATATCGGACCTCTGTGAAAAACCTTGTGCTATAAGTCGAGCTTTGTAGTGTACAACTTCTTTTTTCTCATTTCGTTTTCTCACAAATACCCATCGGTATCCAACAGGTTTTATATCTTCTGGTGTACAGACTACAGGTCCAAAGGTTTCACGTTTTGCAAGTGAGTCCAACTCAGCCTTCATGGCTTCTTCCCATTTTGGCCAATCATTTCTTTGTCGATATTCTTCGACTAATCTTGGCTCAAGATCCTTACTTTCATGCATGATATTTAATGCCACATTATATGCAAATATTTCATTGGCAATTGTCTTGTTTCTGTCCCATTTCTCTCCTGTAAAGACATAATTTATCGAGATCTCATCATTTTTACAATTTTTAGGTACCTGAACATCTTCTGGTGTTAAAACTATATCAGAATTTTGGACAACTGTAGGTGTCTTTACTATGCCTTTTTCAACAGGAATAGTATTTACTTCTTTTTTTTCGAGGATTATTTTCTTTGGAATCGATAGGCCTGCCATGCTTCTGGCGTGAATTTGTTTCAGTGGCTATTTGTTCGACTGGGACATCAATTTGAATTGGAACATTTTTCGCTGATATATAAGATTTGGTTATCCTCTTTGTATCGAAAAATGCATCAGGTAATTCATTTGCTATTCTTTGCAAATGTATAATCTTTTAAACTTCTAGTTCACAATGTCCTAATCGATGATCTAAATGCATCAAGAATGATGCATTCCAATTAAGTTCCTTTTCAGGAAGCTTATTATCTCCCCTTAATGTTGAAAATTTTGATTAATCAAAATGACAATCCGCAAACCGGGATTTAAATACATCTCCAGTTTGTATCTTAAGATACCTTACTATAGAGGAAGGATTGTTTGTTGGTTGGGAACTGTACTATTAACGAGATTATTTGTGTGAAATTCCTAACCAACAATAATCCTCACATCAACAAACTTAGGAATTTCACACAAATAATCTCGTTGATAGTATCGTTCCCAACCAACAAATAATCCTTCATCAAACTTTAATTTTTGGTTGTCACAAGTCCAACCCAATAAAAGTAACCGAGAGTATTAGTCCCAAGTCGTTCTCCCTAGGAATCACAATCGAGTGCTCAATTATTGGTTATGAGTTTCAAGGGGTTGGGTTGATAAAACAAGAAATTAAATGACAAGAAAAAAATCAAACAAGTAAAGATAACAAATACTAAAAAGAGATATTCATGGCAAGGATTGAGAATCAAGGCTTTCTATCCTAATTGTTAATTATCATACAATAGTTAACAAGAGCTAATCTTATTTCGTCATCTCCAACATAGGAAGAAGGTATAATGTTATCTTTATATTGAGAGAAAGTCAAATAGAACTAGTTAATCCCAATCCATAAGTGATGTTAATGGACACAAGACTAACTAATCACTCTATATCACCAACATAAATTGGGTATTAATGACTCAAACTTGCTCAATTTCTCTTTCCAAGACAAGAATACTAAAAAACTACTCTAACATCCAACCAAGCATTTTATCAAACACTTGGAAGGCATAAAGGAAAGCATCATAAAATTGCAATAATAATAAAATCTACTACTACCCAATGCAAAAAATCAACAATAACAACTAAGGAAAGCAACATTAACATGAAATACCTCAAATTGCATTAAAGGAAATTGAAATTGACAAAAGTGTTCATAACATAAAAATAGGCATAAAAGAGAAATTAACAAGAGGAACTAAGGGAATTAAAGCAAAACAACAAGGAAAAGTAAAGGAAACTGATGAGCGGATAATTTATACGCTTTTTGGCATTATTTTTAGGTAGTTTTTAGTAAGTTTGAGCTACTTTTAGGGATGTTTTCATTAGTTTTTATGTTAAATTTACATTTCTGGACTTTACTATGAGTTTGTGTGTTTTTCTGTGATTTCAGGTAAATTCTGGCTGAAATTGAGGGACTTGAGCAAAACTCTGAAGAAGGCTGACAAAAGGACTGCTGATGCTGTTGGAATCTGACCTCCCTGCACTCGAAATGGATTTTTTGGAGCTACAGAACTCCAATTGGCGCGCTATCAACGGCGTTGGAAAGTAGACATCCAGAGCTTTCCAGCAATATATAATAGTTCATACTTTATTCGAAGAATGACGACGTAACTTGGCGTTGAACGCCAAGTTCATGCTGCTGTCTGGAGTTAAACGCCAGAAAAACGTCATGATCCGGAGTTGAACGCCCAAAACACGTCATAACTCGGAGTTCAACTCCAAGAGAAGCCTCAGCTCGTGGATTGATCAAGCTCAGCCCAAGCATACACCAAGTGGGCCCCGGAAGTGGATTTATGCATCAATTACTTACTCATGTAAACCCTAGTAGCTAGTCTAGTATAAATAGGATAATTTACTATTGTATTAGACATCTTTGGTCTCAGTTTTGTTTTATTCTTCATCCTAAGAGGCTATTGATCACGTTTCAGGGGGGCTGGCCATTCGGCCATGCCTGAACCCTTTGCTTATGTATTTTCAACGGTGGAGTTTCTGCACACCATAGATTAAGGGTGTGGAGCTCTGCTGTACCTCAAGTATTAATGCAATTCTATTATCTTTTATTCAAATCTCTCTTATTCTTATTCCAAGATATTCATTCGTACCTAAGAACATGATGAATGTAATGATGAAAGTGACGATCATTATCATTCTCACTTACGAACGCGCGTGATTGACAACCACTTCCGTTCTACATGCAACAGAGCTTGAATGCGTATCTCTTAGATTCTCCAACAGAATCTTCGTGGTATAAGCTAGATAGATGGCGGCATTTATGAGGATCCGAAAAGTCTCACCTTGTCTGTGGTATTCCGAGTAGGATCCTGGGAATCTGGAAAGTCTAACCTTGTCTGTGGTATTCCGAGTAGGATTCCGGTAATGAATGACTGTGACGTGCTTCAAACTTGCAAGTGCTGGGCGTTAGTGACAGACGCAAAAGAATCAAGGGATTCTATTCCAGTAGGAGCGGGAACCAACCAGTGATTAGCCGTACTGTGACAGAGTGCGTGAGCATTAGTTTTCACTGCGAGGATGGGATGTAGCCATCAACCATGGGTGATGCCTCCAGACGATTAGCCGTGCGAGTGACAGCCGCATAGGATCATTTTCCCGAGAGGATTGAAAGTAGCCACCGCTGATGGTGAACCCCTATACAAAGCTTGCCATGGAAAGGAGTAAGAAGGATTGAGTAGAAGCAGTAGGAGAGCAGGCGTCCTTGAGCCATGTAGCATCTCCATTCGCTTATCTGAAATTCCCACCAATGAGTCTGCATAAGTATTCTATCCCTTTTATTATTTATTTTCTTATTTCTATTTTCGAAACCCATAAACCAATTTAATCTGCCTAACTGAGATTTGCAAGGTGACCATAGCTTGCTTCATACCAACAATCTCTGTGGGATCGACCCTTACTCACGTAAGGTTTATTACTTGGACGACCCAGTACACTTGCTGGTTAGTTGAACGGAGTTGTGCATTCAAATAAAGACAATTATTGAATAAATCCATACAAGCACAAAGAATAGTGATCACAATTTCGTCCACCAGAAACTAAATCAAAACAAGTAATTAAACCTAAATCTAAGATAAAAATAAACTAAGAACCCTAATTTCTAGAGAGAAGAAGGAGCTTCTCTCTCAAGAACTAACCTAAGGCATGCTTCCTACACTACCTAATTGCTCCTCCCTTTGTCCAATCTTGAATTCTGCATCAAATAGTCTCAGAAATTGCCCCAGTATTTTCACTTTAATGAGGTCACTTGACCAGCGTCACGCGTGCGCGTGGATGACGCGTGCGCGTCGCTGGAAAATTTTCTTCTCACGCGTACGCATGGGTGACACGTGCACGTGGCTGACAGATTTCCTCCTCACGCATTCACGTGGATGACGCGTGCACGTGGCCATGGATCCTCCAAATGCTCATTTCTTCATGAATTCTCCACTTTTCATGCTTTTCTCTTCACTTCTTCCATCCAATCCTTGCCTTATGAACCTGAAATCACTCAAAAAACATATCAAGGCCTCGAATGGAATTAAAGTGAATTAAATTTAGCTATTTTAAGGCCTAAAAAGCATATTTTCACTCTTAAGAACAAAATTAAGGAGAATTACAAAAACATACTATTTCATTGAATAAATGTGAGATAAGTTGATAAAATCCACTAAATTCAGCAGAAGATAAACCAAAAAATTGGGATTTATCAAATCTCTCCACACTTAAACTAAGCATGTCCTCATGCTAAACTCAAGAAAGAGATAAAGGGTATCAACATTTTTTCAATGTAAACTATCTATATGCACTCTATCTAAATGAAATCTATCTAAATGAATGCACTACTTGGTCAAAATAAATCAATTACCAAGAAAACATATATGAACATAAGGGCTAAGGCAATAGCAATCAAATCAAATCTACGATTGAATTGAGTTATTGAAAAGATTTTACAAACTTGCAAGAAAAGAGATTATTATCGGTGAAAACATGTAATTGAGCAATCGAACCCTCACCGGATGTGTATCCGTTCTAGTCGCTCAAATGTGAGCAACAAGATGAACCGTCAGTTGCCCAAACTCGAATAATCCCCGGCAACGGCACCAAAAACTTGATAGTGCAAAATTGTGATTTACTCTTTTCATAACTTGAACAATTTTTAGCAATGGCTCCAAGAACTTGGTGCACACTACTATGGTTCACTCACATTCTTCACAACTTCGCACAACTAACCAGCAAGTGCACTGGGTCATCCAAGTAATAAACCTTATGTGAGTAAGGGTCGATCCCACGGAGATTGTTGGTATGAAGCAAGCTATGGTCATCTTGTAAGTCTCAGTTAGGCAGATTATAATGGTTATAAATGGTTTTCAAAAATAATAATAAATAAAACATAAGATAAAGATAGAGATACTTATGTAAATCATTGGTGGGAATTTCAGATAAGTGTATGGAGATGCTTTGTCCCTGTTGAATCTCTGCTTTCCTACTACCGTTCTTCAATCCTTCATACTCCTTTCCATGGCAAGCTATATGTAGGGCATCATTTTTGTCAATGGCTATATCCCATCCTCTCAGTGAAAATGGTCCAAATGCTCTATCACAGCACGGTTAATCATCTGTCGGTTCTTGATCATGTCGGAATAGAATCCATTGACTCTTTTGCATTTGTCACCATGCCCAACAATCGTGAGTTTGAAGCTCGTCACATTCATTCAATTCCTGAATCCTACTCGGAATACCACAGACAAGGTTTAGACTTTCCGGATTCTCAAGAATGGCCGCCAAAAGGTTCTAGCTTATACCACGAAGATTCTGATCAAGGAATCCAAGAGATACTCGCTCGTTCTAAGGTAGAACAGAAGTGGTTGTCAGTCACGCGTTCATAGGTGAGAATGATGATGAGTGTCACGAATCATCACATTCATCATGTTGAAGTGCAACAAATATCTTAGAACAAGAATAAGCTGAATTGAATAGAAAATAGTTGTAATTGCATTAAAACTCGAGGTACATCAGAGCTCCACACCCTTAATCTATGGTGTGTAGAAACTCTACCGTTGAAAATACATAAGTGATGGTCCAGGCATGGCCGAATGGCCAGCCCCCATAAACGTGATCAAAGGATGATAAGGTAATCCAAAAATAATCCAAAGATGTCTAATACAATAATAAAATGTCCTATTTATACTAGACTAGTTACTAGGGTTTACAGAAATAAGTCTAAATGCAGAAATCCACTTCTGGGGCCCACTTTGGTGTGTTCATGGGCTGAGCTTGAGCTTTACACATGCAGAGGCTTCTTTTGGAGTTAAACGCCAAGTTGTAATGTGATTTTGGCGTTTAACTCTGGTTTGTAACGTGTTTCTGGCGTTTTACTCCAGAATGCAACATGGAACTGGCATTGAACGCCAGTTTGCATCATCTTGATTCGAATAAAGTTTGAACTATTATATATTGCTGGAAAGCTCTGGATGTCTACTTTCCAACGCTGTTGAGAGCACGTCATTTGAAGTTCTGTAGCTCCAGAAAATTCATTTCGAGTGCAGGGAGGTCAGAATCCAACAGCATCAGCAGTCCTTTTTCAGCCTGTATCAGATTTTTGCTCAGGTTCCTCAATTTCAGCCAGAAAATACCTGAAATCACAGAAAACACACAAACTCATAGTAAAGTCCAGAAATGTGAATTTTGCATAAAAACTAATGAAAACATTCCTAAAAGTAGCTATATCCTACTAGAAACTACCTAAAAACAATGCCAAAAAGCGTATAAATTATCCGCTCATCACAACACCAAACTTAAATTGTTGCTTGTCCCCAAGCAACTGAAAATCAATTAGGATAAAAAGAAGAGAATATACTATAAATTTCAAAACACCAATGAATATTAGTTCTAATTAGATGAGCGGAACTAGTAGCTTTTTGCTTCTGAACAGTTTTGGCATATCACTTTTTCCTTTGAAGTTTAGAATGATTGGCATCTATAGGAACTCAGAGTTCAGATAGTGTTATTGATTCTCCTAGTTAAGTATGTTGATTCTTGAATACAGCTACTTTTATGAGTCTTGGCCGTGGCCCTAAGCACTTTGGTTTCCAGTATTACCACCGGATACATAAATGCCACGGACACATGATTGGTGAACCTTTTCAGATTGTGACTCAGCTTTGCTGAAGTCCTCAGTTAGAGGTGTCCAAAGCTCTTAAGCACACTCTTTTTGCTTTGGATCACGACTTTAACCACTCAATCTCAAGCTTTTCACTTGGAACTGCATGCCACAAGCACATGGTTAGGGACAGCTTGATTTAGCCGCTTAGGCCGGGATTTATTTCCTTGGGCCCTCCTATCCATTGATGCTTAAAGCCTTGGATCCTTTTTACCCTTGCCTTTTGGTTTTAAGGGCTATTGGTTTTTTCTGCTTGCTTTTTCTTTTTCTTTTATATTTTTTTTTGCCACTTTTTTTTCGCAAGCTTTGTTCTTCACTGCTTTTTCTTGCATCAAGAAACAATTTTATGATTTTTCAGATCATCAATAACATTTCTCTTGTTCATCATTCTTTCAAAAGCCAACAATTTTAACATTCATAAACAACAAGATAAAAAATATGCACTGTTCAAGCATTCATTCAGAGAACAAAAAGTATTGTTACCACATCAATATAATTAAACTAATTTCAAGGGTAAATTCAAAACTCATGTACTTCTTGTTCTTTTAAATTAAACATTTTTTCATTTAAGAAAGGTGATGGATTCATGGAATTATTCATAGCCTTAAGACATAGTTACTAAATACTAATGATTATGTAGTAAAGACACAAACATAGATAAACATGAACCTTAAAAACCGAAAAACAGAGAAATAGGAACAAGGAATGAGTCCACCTTAGTGATAGTGGAGTCTTCTTCTTGAAGGACCAATGATGTCCTTAAGCTCTTCTATGTCTCTTCCTTGCCTTTGTTGCTCCTCCCTCATTGCTCTTTGATCTTCTCTAATTTCATGGAGAATGATGGAGTGCTCTTGGTGTTCCACCCTTAATTAATTCATATCATGACTCAATTCTTCTAGAGAAGTATTGAGTTGTTCCCAATAGTTGTTTGGAGGAAAATGCATCCCTTGAGGCATCTCAGGGATTTCTTGATGATGAGCTTCCTCATGCGTCTCTTGAGATCCATGGATGGCCTCTCTTGTTTGCTCTATCCTCTTCTTGGTGATGGGCTTGTTCTCTTCAATGAGGATGTCTCCTTCTATGACAACTCCAGCTGAGTAGCATAGATGGCAAATAAGATGAGAAAAAGCTAGCCTTGCCAAGGTGGAGGGCTTTTCGGCTACTTTGTAGAGTTCTAGAGAGATGACTTCATGAACTTCTACTTTCTCTCCACTCATGATGCTATGGATCATGATGGCCCGATCCCCAGTAACTTCGGATCGGTTGCTAGTGGGGATGATGGAGCGTTGGATGAATTCCAACCATCCTCTAGCCACAGGATTAAGGTCCAGTCTTCTCAATTGAACCGGCTTGCCTTTTGAGTCTCTTTTCCATTGCGCTTCTTCCACACATATGTCCATAAGGACTTGGTCTAACCTTTGATCAAAGTTGACCCTTCTAGTGTAGGGGCGTGCATCTTCTTGCATCATAGGCAAGTTGAATGCCAACCTTATATTTTTCGGACTGAAATCTAAGCATTTCCCCCGAACCATTGTAAGATAATTCTTTGGATTCGGGTTCATACTTTGATCATGGTTCCTAGTGATCCATGCATTGGCATAGAACTCTTAAACCATTAAGATTCCAACTTGTTGAATGGGGTTGGTAAGAACTTTCCAACCTCTTCTTTGGATCTCATGTCGGATCTCCGGATACTCATTTTTCTTGAGCATGAAAGGGACCTCAGGGATCACTTCTTCTTAGCCACAACTTCATAGAAGTGGTCTTGATGGGCTTTTGAGATGAATCTCTCCATCTCCCATGGCTCGGAGGTGGAAGCTTTTGTCTTCCCTTTCCTCTTTCTAGAGGTTTCTCCGACCTTAGGTGCCATAGATGGTTATGAAAAAACAAAAAAAGCTATGCTTTTACCACACCAAACTTAGAATGTTGCTCGTCCTCGAGCAAAAGAAGAGAAATAATAGAAGGAGAAGAAGAAGATATGAAGGAGAGGGAGATGGATGTGTATTCGGCCAAGGGAGGAAGAGAGGGTTGTGTTGTGTGAAAATGAAGAAGGATAGAGGGGTTTATATAGTGAAGGGAGAGGATAGTAGGTTCGGTCATTAGGGAGGGTTTATGTGGGAAAGGGATTTTGAATTTGAAGGTAGGTGGGGTTTATGGGGAAGAGTGGATGGATGTGAATAGTGAAGAGGTGATGGGGAAGAGAGATTGAGGTGATTGGTGAAGGGTTTTTGGGGAAGAGTGTTATTGGATTGTGTGAAGAAGAGAGAAGGTGAGTTGAGGTAGGTAGGGATCCTGTGGGGTCCACAGATCCTGAGATGATCCTGTGGGATCCACAAATCCTGAGGTGTCAAGGATTTTTCATCCCTGCACTAATGGGGTGTGTAAAATGCCCTTTTGCATGCAATCTTGGCATTCAACGCTAGATTGATGCTTGTTTCTGGTGTTCAACGCCAATCTGCAGTATGTTTCTGGCGTTAAACGCCAGTTTCATGCTTGTTTCTGGTGTTTAACGCCAGCTTTCCTCAGGGTGCAATCTTGGCGTTTGAACGCCAGACTGCTGCTTGTTTCTGGCATTCAACGCCAGATTCATGCTCTGTTCTGGCGTTGAACGCTAGCCAGATGCTCCTTACTGGCGTTTAAATGCCAGTAAGCTCTTCCTCATGGGTGTGCTATTTTTTCTGCTGTTTTTTATTCTGTTTTTAATTTTAGTAATTGTTTTGTGACTCCACATGATCATGAACCTAATAAAACATAAAAGAACAATAAAATATAGATAAATAAAAATTGAGTTGCCTCCCAATAAGTGCTTCTTTAATGTCAATAGCTTGATAGTGAGCTCTCATGGAGCCTCACAAATCATCAGAGCATTGTTGGGACCTCCCAACACCAAACTTAGAGTTTGAATGTGGGGGTTCAACACCAAACTTAGAGTTTGGTTGTGGCCTCCCAACACCAAACTTAGAGTTTGATTGTGGAGGCTTTGTTTGACTCTGTATTGAGAGAAGCTTATCGTGCCTCTTTTTCATGTTTACAGAGGAATACCCTTGGGCCTTAAACACAAGGTAGTCCCCATTCAATTGAAGGACTAATTCTCCTCTGTTAACATCAATCACAGCTCCTGCTGTGGCTAGAAAGGGTATTCCAAGGATGATGCATTCATCCTCCTCATTACTAGTGTCTAGGATTATGAAATCAGCAGGGATGTATAACCTTTACTAACACGTCTTCTACCAATCCATAAGCTTGTCTTATTGACTTGTCTGCCATCTCTAATGAGAATGTGGCCGCTTGTACCTCAAAGATCCCCAGTTTTTCCATTACAGAGAGTGGCATAAGATTTATACCTGACCCCAGGTCACACAGAGCCTTCTCAAAGGTCATGGTGCCTACGGTATAGGGTTTTAAGAATTTACCAAGATCTTGTTTCTTTTGAGGTAGAGTTTGCTAAACACATGTATCTAGTTCACTAATGAGCAAGGGAGGTTCACCTTCCTAAGTCTCATTACCAAACAACTTGGCATTCAGCTTCATGATGGCTCCTAGATATTGAGCAACTTGCTCTCCAGTTACATCTTCATCCTCTTCAGAGGAAGAATAGATCTCAGAGCTCATGAATGGTAGAAGGAGGTTTAATGGAATCTCTATGGTCTCTATATGAGCCTCAGATTCCTTTAGGTACTCAATAGGGAACTCCTTCTTGACTGGGAGACGTCCCATAAGGTCTTCCTCATTGGGATTCATGTCCTCCCCTTCCTCTCTAGGTTCGGCCATTTTGATTATGTCAATGGCCTTGCACTCTCTTTTTGGATTCTCTTCAGTATTGCTTGGGAGAGTACTAGGAGGAGTTTCAGTGATTTCTTACTCAGCTGGCCCACTTGTGCCTCCAAATTTCTGATGGATGACCTTGTTTCACTCATGAAACTTAAAGTGGCCTTAGATAGATCAGAGACTATGTTTGCTAAGCGAGAGGGGCGCTGCTTAGAATTCTCTGTCTGTTGTTGAGAAGATGATGGAAAAGGCTTGCTATTGCTAAGCCTGTTTCTTCCACCATTATTAAAGCCTTGTTGAGGCTTTTGTTGATCCTTCCATGAGAAATTTGGATGATTTCTCCATGAGGAATTATAGGTGTTTCTATAAGGTTCACCCATGTAATTTACCTCTGCCATTGCAGGGTTCTCAGGATCATAAGCTTCTTCTTCAGAAGATGCCTCTTTAGTACTGTTGGATGCATTTTGCCATCCATTCAGACTTTGAGAAATCATGTTGACTTGTTGAGTCAATATTTTGTTCTGAGCCAATATGGCATTCAGAGCATCAATTTCAAGAACTCCCCTTGGTGGACGAAATTGTGATTCCTTTGTTATTGCATTTTGTAAAATTCATTGCTTTTTCAACCATGTGTGAACACAACTCCGTTCAACTTAACCAGCAAGTGTACTGGGTCATCCAAGTAATAAGTTACGTGAGTAAGGGTCGATCCCACAGAGATTGTTGGTATGAAGCAAGCTATGGTCACCTTGTAAATCTCAGTTAGGCAGATTAAATGGTTTTGGGTTTCAAAAATTAATAATAAATAGAAAATAAAAAGGGATAGAAATACTTATGTAGATCAATAGTGGGAATTTCAGATAGGCATGTGGAGGTGCTGTGCTCCTCTTGAATCTCTACTTTCTTATTGCTTTCATCCAATTCTTCTTACTCCTTTCCATGGCAAGCTGTATGTAGGGCATCACCATCATCAATGGCTACTTTTAATCCTCTCGGGAAAATGGTCCTATGCGCTGTCACTGCACGGCTAATCGTCTGGAGGCATCACCCTTGTTGATAGCTACATCCCATCCTCTCAGTGAAAATGGTCCAAATGCTCTGTCACAGCACGACTAATCATCTGTCGGTTCTCAATCAGGTTGGAGTAGAATCCATTTATTCTTTTGCGTTTGTCATCACGCCCAGCCTTCAGGAGTTTGAAGCTCGTCACAATCATTCAATACCGGAATCCTACTCGGAATACCACAGACAAGGTTAGACTTTCCAGATTTCCAGGATCCTACTCGAAATACCACAGACAAGGTTAGACTTTCTGGATCCTCATGAATGCCGCCATCTATCTAGCTTATACCACGAAGATTCTGTTGGGGAATCTAAGAGATATGCGCCCGGCCTAAAGTAGAACGGAAGTGGTTGTCAGTCACGCGCGTTCATAGGTGAGAATGATGATGAGTGTCACGGATCATCACATTCATCAAGTTGAAGTGCAATGTATATCTTGGAATAAGAATAAAAGAGAATTGAATAAAAAGTAATAGTAATTGTATTGAAACTTGAGGTACAGCAGAGCTCCACACCCTTAATCTATGGTGTGCAGAAACTCCACTGTTGAAAATACATAAGTGAAAGGTTCAGGCATGGCCGAATGGCCAGCCCCCTAAAACGTGCTCAATGGCCTCTTAAGATGAAGAATAAAACAAAACTGAGACCAGAGATGAAACATGTTCAAAAGACGACTAATACACTAGTAAAAAGTCTTATTTATACTAAACTAGCTACTAGGGTTTACATGAGTAAGTAATTGATGCATAAATCCACTTCCGGGGCCCACTTGGTGTATGTTTGGGCTGAGCTTGATCTATCCACGAGCTGAGGCTTTTATTGGAGTTGAACTCCAAGTTATAGCATGTTTTGGGCGTTCAACTCCGGATCATGACGTGTTTCTGGCGTTTAACTCCAGACAGCAGCATGTACTTGGCGTTTAGCACCTAGTTACGTCGTCAATTTCCGAATAAAGTATGAACTATTATATATTGCGGGAAAGCTCTGGATGTCTACTTTCCAACGCCGTTGAGAGCGTACCAATCGAAGTTCTGTAGCTCCAGAAAATCCATTTCGAGTGCAGGGAGGTCAGATTCCAACAGCATCAGCAGTCCTTTTGTCAGCCTTTTTTCAGAGTTTTGCTCAAGTCCCTCAATTTCAACCAGAAATTACCTGAAATCACAGAAAAACACACAAACTCATAGTAAAGTCCAAAAATGTGAATTTAACATAAAAACTAATGAAAACATCCCTAAAAGTAGCTTGAACTTACTAAAAACTACCTAAAAACAATGCCAAAAAGCGTATAAATTATCCGCTCATCACAACACCAAACTTAAATTGTTGCTTGTCCCCAAGCAACTAAAAATCAATTAGGATAAAAAGAAGAGAATATACTATAAATTTCAAAATATCAATGAATATTAATTCTAATTAGATGAGCGGGACTTGTAGCTTTTTGCTTCTGAACAGTTTTGGCATCTCACTTTTTCCTTTGAAGTTTAGAATGATTGGCTTCTCTAGGAACTTAGAATTTCGGATAGTGTTATTGACTTTCCTAGTTAAGCATGTTGATTCTTGAACACAGCTACTTATGAGTCTTGGCCGTGGCCCTAAGCACTTTGTTTTCCAGTATTACCACCGGATACATAAATGCCACAGACACATGACTCGCTGAGCCTTTCCTGATTGTGACTCAGCTTTGCTAGAGTCCCCAGTTAGAGGTGTCCAGAGCTCTTAAGCACACTCTTTTTGCTTTTGGATCACGACTTTAACCACTCAGTCTCAAGCTTTTCACTTGGACCTTCATGACACAAGCACATGGTTAGGGACAACTTGATTTAGCCGCTTAAACCTGGATTTTTTTTCCTTGGGCCCTCCTATCCATTGATGCTCAAAGCCTTGGATCCTTTTTACCCTTGCCTTTTGGTTTTAAGGGCTATTGGCTTTTTCTGCTTGCTTTTTCTTTTTCTTTCTATTTTTCGCCATTTTTTTATTTTTTTATTTTTTTTGCAAGCTTTTCTTTTTTTTTCACTGCTTTTTCTTGCTTCAAGAATCAATTTTATGATTTTTCAAATTATCAATAACATTTCTCTTTATTCATCATTCTTTCAAGAGCCAACAATTTTAACATTCATAAACAACAAGATCAAAAATATGCACTGTTCAAGCATTCATTCAGAAAACAAAAAGTATTGTCACCACATCAATATAATTAAATTAAATTCAAGGATAAATTCGAAACTCATGTATTTCTTGTTCTTTTGAATTAAAAACATTTTTAATTTAAGAGAGGTGAAGGATTTATGGAATTATTCACAGCTTTAAGACATAGTTACTAACTACTAATGATCATAAAGTAGAGACACAAAACATAAATAAACATGAAGTATAAAAATCAAAAAACAGAGAAATAAGAACAAGGAATGAGTCCACCTTAGTGAGGGTGGCGCCTTCTTGAAGAACCAATGGTGCTCTTTGAGCTCCTCTATGTCTCTTCCTTGCTTCTGTTGAATGATTCCTAGTAATTTTGGTGCTCCTATCCTTAGTTGCTCCCAATAATTGTGTGGAGGACAATTTATCCCCTGAGGTATCTCAGGGATCTCTTGATTTGCAGTCAAATGTTCTACCACTGAGCTATAAACCCTTTACATGAGTCTTTCCATCTCCCATGACTCAGAGGTGGAAGCTTTTGTCTTCCTTTTTTTTCTCTTCTTATTTTTCTTTTTTCTTTTTCTTTTTTTTTGGATGTCTCTGGCCTTAGGTGCCATTAATGGTTATGGAAAAGCATAAAGCTATGCTTTTACCACACCAAACTTAGAAAATTGCTCGCCCTCGAGCAAGAGAAGAAAGAAAAGATGAAGAATAAGAAGAAGATATGGAGGAGATTGAGGGATGTGTGTATTCGGCTATATGGGTGGGATTGGGTGAGAAAGAGAATTTGAATTTTAAGGGTAGGTGGTGTATGGGGAAGAGAGGATAGATGTAGGTGGTGAATAAAAAAATAGAAGGGATGACCATGAATGGAGAGAGAGGGTGAGGTAGGTGGGGATCCTGTGGGGTCCACAAATCCTGAGGTGATCCTGTGGGGTCCACAGATCCTGAGGTGTCAAGGAATTCCATCCCTGCACCAAATAGGCATGTAAAATGCCTTTGCACACCATTCTGGCGTTTAAACGCCGAGTGGTGCACATTCTGGGCGTTCAACGCCTACATGTAAAGCAAGTTTCTGGCGTTGAATGCCAGTTTCATGCTTGTTACTGGCGTTCAGCGCCAGCTTTTCCTCTAGGCACATTCCTGGCGTTCAGCGCCAGAATGTTGCTTGTTTCTGGCGTTCAGCACCAGGTTGATGCTCTGTTCTGGCATTGAACGCCAGCCAGATGCTCCTTACTGGCGTTCAACGCCAGTCTGTGCTTCCTCCAAGGTGTGATTTTTTTCTTCTGCTGTTTTTGATCCTGTTTTTAATTTTTATATTTTTTTCGTGACTCCTCATGATCATGTACCTAATAAAACACAAAATAACAATAAAATAAAAATTAGATAAATAAAATTGGGTTGCCTCCCAACAAGCGCTTCTTTAATGTCAATAGCTTGACAGTGGCTCTCATGGAGCCACAAAGGTGATCAGGTCAATGTTGTATAGTCCCAACACCAAACTTAGAGTTTGGATATGGGGTCTTAACACCAAACTTAGAGTTTGGTTGTGGCCTCACAACACCAAACTTAGAGTTTGACTGTGGGGCTCTTCTTGACTCTGAACTGAGAGAAGCTCTTCATGCTTACTCTCTTTTGTCAGAGAGGGATGGCCATGTGCCTTAAACACAAGGTAGTCCCCATTCAATTGAAAGACTAGTTCACCTCTGTTGACATCTATCACAGCTCCTGCTGTGGCTAGGAAAGGTCTTCCAAGGATAATGCATTCATCCTCTTCCTTCCTAGTGTCTAAGATTATGAAATCAGCAGGGATGTAAAGGCATTCAACCTTTACTAACACGTCCTCCACTATTCCATAAGCTTGTCTCAATGACTTGTCTGCCAATTGTAATGAGAACAAGGCAGGTTGTACCTCAATGATCCCCAGCTTCTCCATTACAGAGAGTGGCATAAGATTTATCCCTGACCCTAGGTCACACAGAGCTTTTTCAAAGATCATGGTGCCTATGGTACAAGGTATTAAGAACTTTTCAGGATCTTGTCTCTTTTGAGGTAAAATTTGCTGAATCCAGGTATCTAGTTCATTAATGAGCAAGGGAGGTTCACTTTCCCAAATCTCATTACCAAACAACTTGGCATTCAGCTTCATGATAGCTCCTAAGTATTGAGCAACTTGCTCTCTAGTCACATCTTCATCCTCTTCAGAGGAAGAATAGTCTTCAGAGCTCATGAATGGCAGAAGGAGAATTAATGGAATCTCTATGGTCTTTGTATGAGCCTCAGATTCTTTTGGATCCTTAATAGGAAACTCCTTCTTGCTTGAGAGACGTCCCAGGAGGTCTTCCTCACTAGGATTTTCGTCCTCCTCCTCCATTGTACATTCGGCCATATTGATTATATCAATGGTCTTGCACTCTCCTTTTGGATTCTCTTCTTTGCTTTTGAAAATACTGGGAGGAGTTTCAATGACTTTCTTACTCAGCTGGCCCACTTGTGCCTCCAGATTTCTAATGGAGGACCTTGTTTCACTCATGAAACTGAAAGTGGCCTTTGACAGATCAGAGACTAGATTGGCTAAATTAGAAGTGTTTTGTTCAGAATTCTCTGTCTGTTGCTGAGAAGATGATGTAAAAGGCTTGCTATTGGTCAGCCTATTACGTCCACCATTGTTAAAGCCTTGTTGAGGCTTTTGTTGATCCTTCCATGAGAAATTTGGATGATTTTTCCATGATGAGTTATAGGTGTTTCCATAAGGTTCACCCATGTAATTAACCTCTGTCATTGCAGGGTTCTCAGGATCATAAGCTTCTTCAGAAGCTGCCTCTTTAGTACTGTTGGATGCATTTTGCCATCCATTCAGACATTGAGAAATCATGTTGACTTGCTGAGTCAACACTTTGTTCTGAGCCAATATGGCATTCAGAGCATCAATTTCAGGAACTCCTTTCTTCTGAGGTATCCCATTATTCACGGAATTTCTCTTAGAAGTGTACATGAATTGGTTGTTTGCAACCATATCAATGAGTTCTTGAGCCTCTTCAGGCATTTTCTTTAGGTGAATAGATCCACCTGCAGAATGGTCCAATGACATTTTCGAAAATTCAGATAGACCATAATAGAATATATCTAATATGGTCCATTCTGAAAACATGTCAGATGGATATCTTTTGGTCAGCTGCTTGTATCTTTCCCAAGTTTCATAGAGGGATTCACCATCTTTTTGTTTGAAGGTTTGAACATCCACTCTTAGCTTGCTCAGCTTTTGAGGAGGAAAGAATTTATCCAAGAAGGCAGTGACCAGCTTATCCCAGGAGTCCAGGCTATCCTTGGGTTGTGAATCCAACCATATTCTAGCTCTGTCTCTTACAGCAAAAGGGAAAAGCATGAGTCTGTAGACTTCAGGATCAACTCCATTCGTCTTTACAGTCTCACAGATCTGCAAGAACTCAGTTAAAAACTGATAAGGATCTTCAGATGGAAGTCCATAAAACTTGCAGTTTTGTTGCATTAAAGCAACTAGCTGAGGTTTCAGCTCAAAGTTGTTGGCTCCAATGGCAGGAATGGAGATGCTTCTTCCATCAAATTTGGATGTTGGCTTTGTGAAGTCACCAAGCATTCTCCTTGCATTATTATTATTTTCGGCTGCCATCTCCTTCTCTTGTTCTAATGTTTCTGAAAGGTTACCTTTAGATTGTTGTAACTTAGCTTCTCTTAATTTTCTCTTCAGAGTCCTTTCAGGTTCTGGATCAATTTCATCAAGAGTGCCTTTATCCTTGTTCCTGCTCATATGAAAGAGAAGAAAACAAGAAAAGAAAGAGGAATCCTCTATGTCACAATATAGAGATTCCTTTATGTTAGTAGAAAAAGAAAGGAGAGAAGAATGTAGAAGAGGGGATTCGGATATTTAGGTGAAGAGAGGTGAAGAGAAGTGTTAGTAATTAAATAATTAAATAGAATAAGAAAAGAGAGGGAGAATTTCAAAAATAATTTTGAAAAAGTGGTTAGTGATTTTCGAAAATTAAAAATAAGATAAGATTAAAATTAAAATTTAAAACAAAAAGAATTTTTGAAAAAGAGATGAGATATTTCAAAAATTAGAGAGGAAAAAGTAGTTAGGTGGTTTTGAAAAAGATAAGAAACAAATAAAAAGTCAAAGAGTTAGTTGAAAAAGATATTAAAATCAAATTTGAAAAGATAAGAAGATAAGAGGTTAGATAAGATATTTTGAAATCAAATTTTGAAAAAGATAAAATTTTTGAAAAAGATAAGATAAAAGATAAAAAGATTTAATTTTTAAATTTAAAATTACTTACTTCACTAACAAGAAACTTCAAGATAAGATTCTAGATCTTAAAGATTGAACCTTTCTTAACAAGAAAGAAAGTAACAAACTTCAAATTTTTGAATCAATCACATTAATTGTTAGTGTAATTTTGAAAATATGATATAAAGATAAGAAAAAGATTTTGAAAATAATTTTAAAAAAATATTTTTGAAAATTTTCGAAAATAATGAAAAAAAATGAAAAGATATGATTTTTGAAAAAGATTTTAAAAAGATAAGATTTTTTAAAATTGAAAATTTGACTTGACTTGTGAGAAACAACTAATTTTAAAAATTTTTGACCAAGTCAACCCAAAATTTTGAAAATTTGGAGGGAAATAAGGAAAAGATATTTTTTTGATTTTTAAAATTTTTAATTATGAGAGAGAAAAACACAAACATAACCCAAAACATAATGCATGCAAGAACACTATGAATGTCAAGATGAACACCAAGAACACTTTGAAGATCATGATGAACATCAGGAACATAATTTTGAAAAATTTTTTGATGCAAAGAAAACATGCAAGACACCAAACTTAGAAATTTTTAATGCTTGAAGAATATGAATGCAAAGATGCACATGAAAAACAACAAACAACACAAAACAAGAAATCATCAAGATCAAACAAGAAGACTTGCCAAGAACAACTTGAAGATCATGAAGAACACTATGAATGCATGAATTTTCGAAAAATGCAAGAAAAAAATTTTAAAGCATGCAATTGACACCAAACATAAAAATTGACTCAAGACTCAAACAAGAAACACCAAATATTTTTTATTTTTATGATTTTCTAAATTTTTTTTTGGATTTTTATAAATTTTTTTGGAAAATATTTTTGGAAAAACGAAAAAGAAAAGAAAGTTTTGAAAAAGTTTTTGAAAAGAAAATTACCTAATCTGAGCAACAAGATGAACCGTCTGTTGTCCATACTCAAACAATCCCCGGCAACGGCGCCAAAAACTTGGTGGACGAAATTGTGATTCCTTTGTTATTGCATTTTGTAAAATTCATTGCTTTTTCAACTATGTGTGAACACAACTCCGTTCAACTTAACCAGCAAGTGTACTGGGTCATCCAAGTAATACCTTACGTGAGTAAGGCTCGATCCCACAGAGATTGTTGGTATGAAGCAAGCTATGGTCACCTTGTAAATCTCAGTTAGGCAGATTAAATGGTTTTGGGTTTCGAAAATTAATAATAAATAAAAAATAAAAAGGGATAGAAATACTTATGTAGATCAATAGTGGGAATTTCAGATAGGCATGTGGAGGTGCTGTGCTCCTCTTGAATCTCTACTTTCTTATTGCTTTCATCCAATTCTTCTTACTCCTTTCCATGGCAAGCTGTATGTAGGACATCACCATCATTAATGGCTACTTTTAATCCTCTCGGGAAAATGGTCCTATGCGCTGTCACTGCACGGCTAATCGTCTGGAGGCATCACCCTTGTTGATAGCTACATCCCATCCTCTCAGTGAAAATGGTCCAAATGCTCTGTCATAGCACGGCTAATCATCTGTCGGTTCTCAATCAGGTTGGAGTAGAATCCATTGATTCTTTTGTGTTTGTCATCACGCCCAGCCTTCAGGAGTTTGAAGCTCGTCACAGTCATTCAATACCGGAATCCTACTCGGAATACCACAGACAAGGTTAGACTTTCCGGATTCCCAGGATCCTACTCGAAATACCACAGACAAGGTTAGACTTTCCGGATCCTCATGAATGCCGCCATCTATCTAGCTTATACCACGAAGATTCTGTTGGGGAATCTAAGAGATATGCGCCCGGCCTAAAGTAGAACGGAAGTGGTTGTCAGTCACGCGCGTTCATAGGTGAGAATGATGATGAGTGTCACGGATCATCACATTCATCAAGTTGAAGTGCAACGTATATCTTGGAATAAGAATAAAAGAGAATTGAATAAAAAGTAATAGTAATTGTATTGAAACTTGAGGTACAGCAGAGCTCCACAGCCTTAATCTATGGTGTGCAGAAACTCCACTGTTGAAAATACATAAGTGAAAGGTTCAGGCATGGCCGAATGGCCAGCCCCCTAAAACGTGCTCAATGGCCTCTTAAGATGAAGAATAAAACAAAACTGAGACCAGAGATGAAACGTGGTCAAAAGATGACTAATACACTAGTAAAAAGTCTTATTTATACTAAACTAGCTACTAGGGTTTACATAAGTAAGTAATTGATGCATAAATCTACTTCCGGGGCCCACTTGGTGTATGTTTGGGCTGAGCTTGATCTATCCACGACCTGAGGCTTTTATTGGAGTTGAACTCCAAGGTATAGTGTGTTTTGGGCGTTCAACTCCGGATCATGACGTGTTTCTGGCGTTTAACTCCAGACAGCAGCATGTACTTGGCGTTTAGCGCCTAGTTACGTCATCAAT
The DNA here is from genome assembly GCF_003086295.3 of Arachis hypogaea. Lineage (NCBI taxonomy): Eukaryota > Viridiplantae > Streptophyta > Magnoliopsida > Fabales > Fabaceae > Arachis > Arachis hypogaea. The sequence goes on along the minus strand of NC_092037.1, from coordinate 22,222,159 downwards.
TTCCGAATAAAGTATGGACTATTATATATTGCTGGAAAGCTCTGGATGTCTAATTTCCAACGCCATTGAGAGCGCGCCAATTGGAGTTCCGTAGCTCCATAATATCCATTTCGAGTGCAGGGAGGTCAGATTCCAACAGCATTAGCAGTCCTTTTGTCAGTCTTTTTTCAGAGTTTTGCTCAAGTCCCTCAATTTCAGCCAGAAATTACCTGAAATCACAGAAAAACATACAAACTCATAGTAACGTCCAGAAATGTAAATTTAACATAAAAACTAATGAAAACATCCCTAAAAGTAGCTTGAACTTACTAAAAACTACCTAAAAACAATGCCAAAAAGCGTATAAATTATCCGCTCATCACCCCTCTTCTGAGGCATCCCATTACTCACAGGGTTCCTCTCAGAGGTGTACATGAATTGGTTATTTGCAACCATGTCAATGAGTTCTTGAGCTTCTGCAGGCATTTTTTTAGGTGAATGGATCCACCTGCAGAATGGTCCAGTGACATCTTAGAGAACTCAGATAGACCATAATAGAATATATCTAAAATGGTCCACTCTGAAAGCATGTCAGAAGGACACCTTTTAGTCATCTGCTTGTATCTTTTTCAAGCTTCATAGAGGGATTCACCATCTTTTTGTTTGAAGGTTTGAACATCCACTCTAAGCTTGCTTAGCTTTTGAGGAGGAAAGAACTTAGCCAAGAAGGCCGTGACCAGCTTATCCCAAGAGTCCAGGCTATCTTTAGGTTGTGAGTCCAACCATGTTCTAGCTCTGTCTCTTACAGCAAAGGGGAAAAGTATGAGCCTGTAGACTTCAGGATCTACTCCATTAGTCTTAACAGTCTCACAGATCTGCAAAAGCTCAGTTAAAAACTGATAGGGATCTTTTGATGGAAGTCCATAAAACTTGCAGTTCTGTTGCATTAGAGCAACTAGTTAAGGCTTTAGCTCAAAATTGTTTGTTTCAACGGCAGGGATTGAGATGCTTCTTCCATCAAACTTGGAAGTGGGTGTAGTATAGTCACCAAGCATCCTCCTTGCATTATTATTTTCGGCTGCCAACTCCTCTTCCTTTCGAAAATTTCTGTAAGGTTGTCTTTGGATTGTTGTAATTTAGCTTCTCTTAGTTTCCTCTTCAAAGTCCTTTCAGGTTCAGGATCTGCTTCAACAAGAATATTCTTGTCCTTGCTCCTGCTCATATGAAAAAGAAGGGAACAGAAAATAATAATAGGGATCCTCTTTACCACAGTAGAGAGATTCCTTTATGTTAGTAGAAGAAGAAAAGAGAGAGGAAGAGGGGGTTCAAATTTTAAGATGAAGAGAAGTGTTAGTAAATGAATAAATAAATAGAAAGAGATGAGAGAGAAGAGTTTTCGAAAATTAACTAAAATAAAAGAAAAATATTAAAGTTAAAATTCGAAAATTGTTTTTGAAAAATAGTTAGTGATTTTTGAAAATTAAAAGAAGAAATTAAATCAAAATTAAAATTTGAAACAATTAGTTAATTAAAAGAATTTTGAAAAAGAGGGAGGTAATTTTTGAAAATTAGAGAGAGAAAAGTAGTTAGGTGGTTTTGAGAAAGATAAGAAATAGTAAAACAAACAAAAAGTCAACTAGTTACTTGAAAAAGATTTGAAATTCAATTTTTGAAATGATAGGAAGTTAGAAAAGATTTTTGAAATCAATTTTGAAAAAGATATGATTTGAAAAAGATATTTTAAAAAGATATGATTGAAAAAGATATTTTGGAAAATATTTGATTTTTAAAATTAAAATTGATTACTTGACTAACAAGAAACTAAAAGATATGACTCTAGAATTTAAAGATTGAACCTTTAAATTGTTAGTAAAGTTTTCGAAAATTCAAATTTTTGAATCAATCACATTAATTGTTAGTAAAGTTTTCAAAAATCATGAAATAAAGATAAGAAAACGATTTTGAAAATTAATTTAAAAAATTTTCGAAAATAATAAAAAATGAAAAAGATTTGATTTTTGAAAAATATTTTGAAAAGATAAGATTTTTAAAATTGAAAATTTGACTTGACTTTATAAGAAATAGCTAAGTTTTAAAAATTTTTGACTAAGTCAACTCAAATTTTTGAAAATTTATGAGGAAAAAAAGGAAAGGGTATTTTTTTATTTTTGAATTTTTAATGAGGAGAGAGAAAAATAACATAAATGACTCACAACATGAAAATTATGAACCAAAACACATGATGCATGCAAGAACACTATGAATGTCTAGATGAACACCAAGAACACTTTGAAAATCAAGATGAACATCAAGACTTATTTTTGAAAAATTTTTAAGAAAAGAAAAACGTGCAAAACACCAAACTTAGAAATCTTTAATGCTTAGACACTATGAATGCAAAAATGCATATGAAAAACAACAAAAGACACAAAACAAGAAAACATAAAGATCAAACAAGAGGACTTGTCAAGAACAACTTGAAGATCATGAAGAACACCATGCATGAATTTTCGAAAAAAGAATGCATAAATTTTAAAAACATGCCATTGACACAAACTCAAAATTTGACTCTAGACTCAAACAAGAAACACAAAATATTTTTTTTATTTTATGATTAAAATTTTTTTTTCGTATTTTTCAAAAATTATATTTTTGAAAACGAAAATAAAGAAAAAATTTTTTGAAAGATTTTTTTTGAAAAATTTTTGAAAAGAAAATTACCTAATCTGAGCAACAAGATGAACCGTCAGTTGTCCAAACTCGAACAATCCCCGGCAACGGTGCCAAAAACTTGATAGCGCAAAATTGTGATTTACTCTTTTCATAACTTGAACAATTCTTAGCAATGGCTCCAAGAACTTGGTGCACACTACTATGGTTCACTCACATTCTTCACAACTTCGCACAACTAACCAGCAAGTGCACTGGGTCATCCAAGTAATAAACCTTATGTGAGTAAGGGTCGATCCCACGGAGATTGTTGGTATGAAGCAAGCTATGGTCATCTTGTAAGTCTCAGTTAGGCAGATTATAATGGTTATAAATGGTTTTCAAAAATAATAATAAATAAAACATAAGATAAAGATAGAGATACTTATGTAAATCATTGGTGGGAATTTCAGATAAGTGTATGGAGATGCTTTGTCCCTGTTAAATCTCTGCTTTCCTACTACCTTCCTTCAATCCTTCATACTCCTTTCCATGGCAAGCTGTATGTAGGGCATCACCGTTGTCAATGGCTACATCCTATCCTCTCAGTGAAAATAGTCCAAATGCTTTGTCACAGCACGACTAATCATCTGTCGGTTCTCGATCATGTCGGAATAGAATCTATTGATTCTTTTGCATCTGTCACCATGCCCAACAATCGCGAGTTTGAAGCTCGTCATAGTCATTCAATCCCTAAATCCTACTCGGAATACCACAGACAAGGTTTACACTTTCCGAATTCTCAAGAATGGCTGCCAAAAGTTCCAGCTTATACCACGAAGATTCTGATCAAGGAATTCAAGAGATACTCGCTCGTTCTAAGGTAGAACGGAAGTGGTTGTCAGTCACGCATTCATAGGTTAGAATGATGATGAGTGTCACGGATCATTACATTCATCATGTTGAAGTGTAACGAATATCTTAGAATAAGAATAAGCTGAATTGAATAGAAAATAGTAGTAATTGCATTAAAACTCGAGGTACAGCAGAGCTCCACACCCTTAATCTATGGTGTGTGGAAACTCCACTGTTGAAAATACATAAGTGACGGTCCAGGCATGGCCGAATGGCCAGCCCCCATAAACGGGATCAAAGGATCATAAGGTAATCCAAAGATGTCTAATACAATAGTAAAATGTCCTATTTATACTATACTAGTTACTAGGGTTTACAGAAATAAGTCTAAATGCAGAAATCCACTTTCGGGGCCCACTTTGGTGTGTGCTTTGGCTAAGTTTGAGCTTTTGATGAGCGGATAATTTATACGCTTTTTGGCATTATTTTTAGGTAGTTTTTAGTAAGTTCAAGCTACTTTTAAGGATGTTTTCATTAGTTTTTATGTTAAATTCACATTTCTGGACTTTACTATGAGTTTGTGTGTTTTTCTATGATTTCAGGTAATTTCTGGCTGAAATTGAGGGATTTGAGCAAAACTCTGAAAAAGGCTGACAAAAGGACTGATGATGCTGTTGGAATCTGACCTCCCTGCACTCGAAATGGGTTTTCTGGAGCTACAGAACTCCAATTGGTGCGCTCTCAACGGCGTTGGAAAGTAGACATCCAGAGATTTCCAGCAATATATAATAGTCCATACTTTATTCGAAAATTGACGACGTAACTTGGCGTTGAACGCCAAGTACATGCTGCTGTCTCGAGTTAAACGCCAGAAAAACGTCATGATCCGGAGTTGAACGCCCAAAACACGTTATAACTTGGAGTTCAACTCCAAGAAAAGCCTCAGATCGTGGATAGATCAAGCTCAGCCCAAGCATACACCAAGTGGGCCCCGGAAGTGGATTTATGCATCAATTACTTACTCATGTAAACCCTAGTAGCTAGTCTAGTATAAATAGGATAAGTTACTATTGTATTAGACATCTTTTGACAGTTTAATCTTTTGACTATTCGGTCTCTTGATCATGGAGAGGGCTGGCCATTCAGCCATGCCTGAACCTTTTACTTATGTATTTTCAACAGTGGAGTTTCTGCACACCATAGATTAAGGGTGTGGAGCTCTGCTGTACCTCAAGTTTCAATACAATTACTATTACTTTCTATTCAATTCTCTTCTATTCTTATTCCAAGATATACGTTACACTTAACTTTGATGAATGTGATGATCCGTGACACTCATCATCATTCTCACCTATGAACGCGCGTGACTGACAACCACTTCCGTTCTACTCTAGGCCGGGCGCATATCTCTTAGATTCCCCAACAGAATCTTCGTGGTATAAGCTAGACAGATGGCGGCATTCATGAGGATCCAGAAAGTCTAAACCTTGTCTATGGTATTCCGAGTAGGATTCTGGTATTGAATGGCTGTGACGAGCTTCAAACTCCTGAAGGCTGGGCGTGATAACAAGCGCAAAGAATCAAGGGATTCTATTCCAACCTGATTGAGAACCGACAGATGATTAGCCGTGCTGTGACAGAGCATAAGAACGTTTTCACTGAGAGGATGGGATGTAGCCATTGACAACGGTGATGCCCTACATACAGCTTGCCATGGAAAGGAGTAGGAAGGATTGGATGAATGTAATAAGAAAATAGAGATACGAGAGGAGCACAGCATCTTCTCACACTTATCTGAAATTCCCACTATTGCTTTACATAAGTATTTCTATCCCTTTTATTTTCTATTTATTCCATTAATCAAATTTAAACCAATAATCTGCCTAATTGAGATTTACAAGGTGACCATAGCTTGCTTCATACTAACAATCTCTGTGGGATCGATCCTTACTCACGTAAGGTATTACTTGGATGACCCAATACACTTGCTGGTTAGTTGAACGTAGTTGTGATCACATATGCCAAAGAGCCATTAAATAAATCTCATGCAAATACAAAGAGGGCAATCACAATTTCGTCCACCAAGTTTTTGGCGCCGTTGCCGGGGATTTTTGAGTTTGAACAACTGACGGTTCATCTTGTTGCTCAGATTAGGTAATTTTCTTTTCAAAAAACTTTTCAAAAATCTTTTTCTAAATTTTTCTTTTCTTTTTCGTTTTTTCCAGAAATATTTTCGAAAAAAATTAATAAAAATACAAAAAAATCATAAAATCATAAAAATAAAAAATATCTTGTGTTTCTTGTTTGAGTCTTGACTCAACTTTTAAGTTTGGTGTCAATTGCATATTTCTAAAATCTATGCATTAATTTTTTGAAAATTCCATGCATTCATAGTGTTCTTCATGATCTTCAAGTTGTTCTTGGTAAGTCTTCTTGTTTGATCTTGATGTTTTCTTGTTTTGTGTTGTTTGTTGTTTTTCATGTGCATTTTTCGTTTGTTAGAGTCCATGCATTAAAGATTTCTAAGTTTGGTGTCTTGCATGTTTTCTTTGCATAAAATTTTTTTCAAAAATATGTTCTTGATGTTCATCATGATCTTCAAAGTGTTCTTGGTGTTCATCTTGACATTCATAGTGTTCTTGCATGCATCTTGTGTTTTGATCCAAAATTTTCATGTTTTGGGTCATTTTTGTGTTTTTCTTTAAAAATTCAAAAATCAAAAAAATATCTTTTCCTTATTTCCCTCCAAATTTTCGAAATTTTGGGTTGACTTGGTCAAAAAATTTTTAAAAATTAGTTGTTTCTTACAAGTCAAGTCAAAATTTCAATTTTAAAAATCTTATCTTTTCAAAATCTTTTTTCAAAAATTACACCTTTTTTCATTTTTTTTCTATTTTTCAAAAATTTCAAAAATTCTTTTTCAAATTATTTTCAAAATCTTTTTCTTATCTTTACATCTTATTAGCTAACAATTAATGTGATTGATTCAAAAATTTGAAGTTTGTTACTTTCTTGTTAAGAAAGGTTCAATCTTTAAATTCTAGAATCTTATCTTGTAGTTTCTTGTTAGTGAAGTAAGTAATTTTAAAATTTAAAAATTAAATCTTTTTATCTTTTATCTTATCTTTTTCAAAAATTTTATCTTTTTCAAAATTTGATTTCAAAATATCTTATCTAACTTCTTATCTTCTTATCTTTTTAAAATTTGATTTTAATATCTTTTTCAACTAACTAACTTTTTGTTTGTTTCTTATCTTTTTCAAAACCACCTAACTACTCTTCCCTCTCTAATTTTCGAAAATATCTCATCTCTTTTTCAAAAAAAAATTCTTTTTGTTTTAAATTTTAATTTTAATCTTATCTTATCTCTGATTTTCGAAAATCACTAACCACTTTTTCAAAATTATTTTCGAAATTCTCCATCTCTTTTCTTATTCTATTTAATTATTTATTTACTAACACCTCTCTTCACCTCTCTTCATCTAAAGATCCGAACCCAATCTATCCCTTGAGTTTGGATTCTTCTTCACTCTTCTCCCCTTTCTTCTTCTACTAACATAAAGGAATCTCTATACTGTGGCATAGAGGATTCCTCTTTCTTTTATTATTTTCTTCTCTTTCATATGAGCAGGAACAAGGAAAAAGGCACTCTTGTTGAAATTGATCCAGAACCTGAAAGGACTCTGAAGAGAAAATTAAGAGAAGTTAAGTTACAACAATCTAAAGGTAACCTTTCAGAAATATTAGAACAAGAGAAGGAGATGGCAGCCGAAAAGAATAATAATGCAAGGAGAATGCTTGGTGACTTCACAAAGCCAACGTCCAAATTTGATGGAAGAAGCATCTCCATTCCTGCCGTTGGAGCCAATAATTTTGAGCTGAAACCTCAGCTAGTTGCCTTAATGCAACAAAACTGCAAGTTTTATGGACTTCCATCTGAAGATCCTTACCAGTTTTTAACTGAGTTCTTGCAGATCTGTGAGACTGTAAAGACGAATGGAGTTGATCCTGAAGTCTACAGACTCATGCTTTTCCCTTTTGCTGTAAGAGACAGAGCTTGAATATGGTTGAATTCACAACCTAAGGATAGCCTGGACTCATGGGATAAGCTGGTCACTGCCTTCTTGGATAAATTCTTTCCTCCTCAAAAGCTGAGCAAGCTGAGAGTGGATGTTCAAACCTTCAAGCAAAAAGATGGTGAATCCCTCTATGAAGCTTGGGAAAGATACAAGCAGCTGACCAAAAGATGTCCATCTGACATGTTTTCAGAATGGACCATATTAGATATATTCTATTATGGTCTATCTGAATTTTCGAAAATGTCATTGGACCATTCTGTAGGTGGATCTATTCACCTAAAGAAAACGCCTGAAGACGCTCAAGAACTTATTGACATGGTTGCAAACAACCAATTCATGTACACTTCTGAGAGGAATTCCGTGAATAATAGGATACCTCAGAAGAAAGGAGTTCTTGAAATTGATGCTCTGAATGCCATACTGGCTCAGAACAAAGTGTTGACTCAATAGGTCAACATGATCTCTCAAAGTCTGAATGGATGGCAACATGTATCCAACAGTACTAAAGAGGCAGCTTCTGAAGAAGCTTATGATCCTGAGAACCCTGCCATGGCAAAGGTTAATTACATGGGTGAACCTTATGGAAACACCTATAACTCATCATGGAGAAATCATCCAAATTTCTCATGGAAGGATCAACAAAAGCCTCAACAAGGCTTTAACAATGGTGGACGTAATAGGCTGAGCAATAGCAAGCCATATCCATCATCTTCTCAGCAACAGACAGAGAATCCTGAACAAAACACTTCTAATTTAGCCAATCTAGTCTCTGATCTGTCAAAGGCCACTTTCAGTATCATGAATGAAACAAGATCCTCCATCAAAAATCTGGAGGCACAAGTGGGCCAGCTGAGTAAGAAAGTCATTGAAACTCCTCCCAGTATTCTCCCAAGCAATACATAAGAGAATCTAAAAGGAGAGTGCAAGGCCATTGATGTGATCAATGTGGCCGAATGCACAAGGGAGGAGGAGGACGAAAATTCTAGTGAGGAAGACCTCCTGGGACGTCCTTCAAGCAAGAAGGAGTTTCCTATCAAGGATCCACAGGAATCTGAGGCTCATATAGAGACCATGGAGATTCCATTAAATCTCCTTCTGCCATTCATGAGCTCTGAAGACTATTCTTCCTCTGAAGAGGATGAAGATGTGACTGGAGAGCAAGTTGCTCAATATTTAGGAGCTATCATGAAGCTGAATGCCAAGTTGTTTGGTAATGAGACTTAGGAAAGTGAACCTCCCTTGCTCATTAATGAACTAGATACCTGGATTCAGAAAACTCTACCTCAAAAGAAACAAGATCCTGGCAAGTTCTTAATACCTTGTACCATAGACACCATGACCTTTGAAAAGGCTCTATGTGATCTAGGGTCAGGGATAAATCTTATGCCACTCTCTTAATGGAGAAGCTGGGGATCATTGAGGTACAACCTGCCTTGTTCTCATTACAATTGGCAGACAAGTCATTGAGACAAGCTTATGGAATAGTGGAGGACGTGTTAGTAAAGGTTGAAGGCCTTTACATCCCTGCTGATTTCATAATCTTAGACACTAGGAAGGAAGAGGATGAATGCATCATCCTTGGAAGACCTTTCCTAGCCACAGCAGGAGCTGTGATAGATGTCAACAGAAGTGAATTAGTCCTTCAATTGAATGGGGACTACCTTGTGTTTAAGGTACAAGGCCATCCCTCTGTGACAAAAGAGAGTAAGCATGAAGAGCTTCTCTCAGTTCAGAGTCAAGAAGAACCTCCACAGTCAAACTCTAAGTTTGGTGTTGTGAGGCCACAACCAAACTCTAAGTCTGGTGTTAAGATCCCATATCCAAACTCTAAGTTTGGTGTTGGGACTATACAACATTGACCTGATCACCTTGTGGCTCCATGAGAGCCACTGTCAAGCTATTGACATTAAAGAAGCGCTTGTTGGGAGGCAACCCAATTTTATTTATCTAATTTTTATTTTATTGTTATTTTATGTTTTATTAGGTACATGATCATGAGGAGTCACGAAAAAATCATAAAAATTAAAAACAGAATCAAAAACAGCAGAAGAAAAAATTCACACCCTGGAGAACGCACAGGCTGGCGTTCAATGCCAGTAAGATGCATCTGGCCGACGTTCAACGCCAGAACAGAGCATCATTCTGGCGCTGAACGCCAGAAACAAGCAACATTCTGGCGCTGAACGCCAGGAATGTGCCTAGAGAAGAAAAGCTGGCGCTGAACGCCAGTAACAAGCATGAAACTGGCGTTCAACGCCAGAAACATGCTTTACATGGGCGTTGAACGCCCAGAATGTGCACCACACGGCGTTTAAACGCCAGAATGGTGTGCAAAGGCATTTTACATGCCTATTTGGTGTAGGGATGGAATTCCTTGACACCTCAGGATCTGTGGACCCCACAGGATCACCTCAGAATCTGTGGTCCCCACAGGATCCCTACCTACTATATTCCCACCTTACCTCCTAATCCTATTTTTGTGATTTGTATTCCCCATGTCACACTTCCCAACACTCTTCACCAATCACCTCAATTCCTCTTCCCAATCACCCCCTTCACCACTCAAATCCATCCACTCTCCCCCATAAACCCCACCTACCTTCAAAAATTCAAAACCATTTTCCCACCCATTCCCACCCTATATGGCTGAAACTTCACTCTCCCGTCTCCCTATATATACCCTTCCATTCTACTTCATTTTCACACAACACAACCCCCTCTTCTTCACCTTGGCCGAACCTACATCTCTCCCTCTCTATCATATTCTCTTCTTCTTCTTCTTCTCTTCTTTCTTCTATTGCTCGAGGACGAGCAGTATTTTAAGTTTGGTGTGGTCAAAGCACAATCTTTTTTGTTTTCCACTACCATCAATGGCACCTAAGGCCGGAGAATCCTCTAGAAAAGGAAAAGGGAAGACAAAAGCTTCCACCTCCGAGTCATGGGAGATGGAAAGATTCATCTCCAAAAGCCATCAAGACCACTTCTATGATGTTGTGGCAAAGAAGAAGGTGATCCCTAAGGTCCCTGTCAAGCTCAAAAAGAATGAGTATCCGGAGATCCGACATGAAATCCGAAGAAGAGGTTAGGAAGTCCTAACCAACCCCATGCAACAAGTCAGAATCTTAATGGTTCAAGAGTTCTATGCCAATGCATAGATCACTAGGAACCATGATCAAAGTATGAACCCGAATCCAAAGAATTATCTCACAATGGTTCGGGGGAAATACTTAGATTTTAGTCTGGAAAATGTAAGGTTGGCGTTTCACTTGCCCATGATGCAAGGAGATGAACGCCCCTACACTAGAAGGGTCAACTTTAATCAAAGGTTGGACCAAGTCCTAATGGACATATGTGTGGAAGGAGCTCAATGGAGAAGAGACTCCAAAGGCAAGCCAGTTCAACTAAGAAGACTGGACCTCAAGCTTGTGGCTAGAGGATGGTTGGAGTTCATTCAACGCTCCATCATTCCTACTAGCAACCGATCTGAAGTTACTGTGGATCGAGCCATCATGATTCATAGCATCATGATTGGAGAGGAAGTAGAAGTTCATGAGGTCATCTCCAATGAATTCTACAAAATAGCCGACAAGTCCTCCACCATGGCAAGGCTAGCTTTTTCTCACCTTATTTGCCATCTGTGCTACTCAGCTGGAGTTATCATAGAAGGAGATATCCCCATTGAAGAGGATAAGCCCATCACCAAGAAGAGGATGGAGCAAGTAAGAGAGACCATTCACGGTTCTCAAGAGATGCATGAGGAAGCTCATCATCAACAAATCCCTGAGATGCCTCAAGGGATGCACTTTCCTCCCAACAACTATTGGGAGCAACTCAACACTTCCTTAGAAGATTTGAGCCACAATGTGGAACAATTAAGGGTGGAACATCATGAGCACTCCATCATTCTCCAAGAAATAAGAGAAGATCAAAGAGCAATGAGGGAGGAGCAACAAAGGCAAGGAAGGGACATAGAAGAGCTTAAGGACATTGTTGGTCCTTCAAGAAGAAGACGCCACTAAAGGTGGATTCATTCTTTGTTCTTATTTCTTTCTGCTTTTCGGTTTTTATGTTGTATGTTTATCTATGTTTTGTGTCTCTACTTCATGATCATTAGTATGTAATAACCATGTCTTAAAGCTATGAATAATTCCATTAATCCTTCACCTCTCTTAAATGAAAAATGTTTTAATTCAAAAGAACAAGAAGTACATGAATTTCGAATTTATCATTGAATTTAATTTAATTATATTGATGTGGTGACAATACTTTTTGTTTTCTGAATGAATGCTTGAACAGTGCATATGTCTTTTGATATTGTTGTTTATGAATGTTAAAACTGTTGGCTCTTGAAAGAATGATGAACAAAGAGAAATGTTATTGATGATCTGAAAAAATCATGAAATTGATTCTTGAAGCAAGAAAAAGAAGTGAAAAAGAAAGCTTGCGAAAAAAAAGTGGCGAAAAAAATAGAAAGAAAAAGAAAAAGCAAGCAGAAAAAGCCAATAGCCCTTAAAACCAAAAGACAAGGGTAAAAAGGATCCAAGGCTTTGAGCATCAATGGATAGGAGGGCCCAAGGAAATAAAATCCAGGCCTAAGCGGCTAAATCAAGCTGTCCCTAACCATGTGCTTGTTTCATGAAGGTCCAAGTGAAAAGCTTGAGACTAAGTGGTTAAAGTCATGATTCAAAGCAAAAAGAGTGTGCTTAAGAGCTCTGGACACCTCTAACTGGGGACTCTAGCAAAGCTGAGTCACAATCTGAAAAGGTTCACCAAGTCATGTGTCTGTGGCATTTGTGTATACGGTGGTAATACTGGAAAACAAAATGCTTAGGGTCACGGCCAAGACTCATAAGTAGCTGTGTTCAAGAATCAACATGCTTAACTAGGAAAGTCAATAACACTATCCGAAATTCTAAGTTCCTAGAGAAGCCAATCATTCTAAACTTCAAAGGAAAAAGTGAGATGCCAAAACTGTTCAGAAGCAAAAAGCTGCAAGTCCCGCTCATCTAATTAGAATTAATATTCATTGATATTTTGGAATTTATAGTATATTCTCTTCTTTTTATCCTAATTGATTTTCAGTTGCTTGGGGACAAGCAACAATTTAAGTTTGGTGTTGTGATGAGCGGATAATTTATACGCTTTTTGGCATTGTTTTTAGGTAGTTTTTAGTAAGTTCAAGCTACTTTTAGGGATGTTTTCATTAGTTTTTATGTTAAATTCACATTTCTAGACTTTACTATGAGTTTGTGTATTTTTCTGTGATTTCAGGTAATTTCTGGCTGAAATTGAGGGATTTGAGCAAAACTCTGAAAAAGGCTGACAAAAGGACTGATGATGCTGTTGGAATCTGACCTCCCTGTACTCGAAATGGATTTTCTGGAGCTACAGAACTCCAATTGGTGCGATCTCAACGGCGTTGGAAAGTAGACATCCAGAGCTTTCCAGCAATATATAATAGTCCATACTTTATTCGAAAATTGACGACGTAACTTGGCGTTGAACGCCAAGTACATGCTGCTGTCTGGAGTTAAACGCCAGAAAAACGTCATGATCCGGAGTTGAACGCCCAAAACACGTTATAACTTGGAGTTCAACTCCAAGAAAAGCCTCAGATCGTGGATAGATCAAGCTCAGCCCAAGCATACACCAAGTGGGCCCCGGAAGTGGATTTATGCATCAATTACTTACTCATGTAAACCCTAGTAGCTAGTCTAGTATAAATAGGATAAGTTACTATTGTATTAGACATCTTTTGACAGTTTAATCTTTTGACTATTCGGTCTCTTGATCATGGAGAGGGCTGGCCATTCGGCCATGCCTGAACCTTTTACTTATGTATTTTCAACAGTGGAGTTTCTGCACACCATAGATTAAGGGTGTGGAGCTCTGCTGTACCTCAAGTTTCAATACAATTACTATTACTTTCTATTCAATTCTCTTCTATTCTTATTCCAAGATATACGTTACACTTAACTTTGATGAATGTGATGATCCGTGACGCTCATCATCATTCTCACCTATGAACGCGCGTGACTGACAACCACTTCCGTTCTACTCTAGGCCGGGCGCATATCTCTTAGATTCCCTAACAGAATCTTCGTGGTATAAGCTAGATAGATGGCGGCATTCATGAGGATCCAGAAAGTCTAAACCTTGTCTATGGTATTCCGAGTAGGATTCTGGGATTGAATGGCTGTGACGAGCTTCAAACTCCTGAAGGCTGGGCGTGATGACAAGCGCAAAAGAATCAAGGGATTCTATTCCAACCTGATTGAGAATCGACAGATGATTAGCCGTGCTGTGACAGAGCATAGGAACGTTTTCACTGAGAGGATGGGATGTAGCCATTGACAACGGTGATGCACTACATACAGCTTGCCATGGAAAGGAGTAGGAAGGATTGGATGAATGTAATAAGAAAATAGAGATACGAGAGGAGCACAGCATCTTCTCACACTTATCTGAAATTCCCACTATTGCTTTACATAAGTATTTCTATCCCTTTTATTTTCTATTTATTCCATTAATCAAATTTAAACCAATAATCTGCCTAACTGAGATTTACAAGGTGACCATAGCTTGCTTCATACCAACAATCTCTGTGGGATCGACCCTTACTCACATAAGGTATTACTTGGATGACCCAGTACACTTGCTGGTTAGTTGAACGTAGTTGTGATCACATATGCCAAAGAGCCATTAAATAAATCTCATGCAAATACAAAGAGGACAATCACAATTTCGTCCACCAGCGTTACACGTGCAGAGGCTTCTTTTGGAGTTAAACGCCAAGTTGTAACATATTTTTGGCGTTTAACTCTGGTTTGTAACGTGTTTCTGGCGTTTTACTCCAGAATGCAGCATGGAACTGGCGTTGAACGCCAGTTTGCGTCATCTTGAGTCGAATAAAGTATGGACTATTATATATTGCTGAAAATCTCTGGATGTCTACTTTCCAACGCCATTGAGAGCGCGCCATTTGGAGTTCTGTAGCTCCAGAAAATCCATTTCGAGTGCAGGAAGGTCAGAATCCAACAGCATCAGCAGTCCTTTTTCAGCCTGAATCAGATTTTTGCTCAAGTCCCTCAATTTTAGCCAGAAAATATGTGAAATCACAAAAAAACACACAAACTCATAGTAAAGTCCAGAAATGTGAATTTTGCATAAAAACTAATGAAAACATCTCTAAAAGTAGCTAGATCCTACTAGAAACTACCTAAAAATAATGTCAAAAAGCGTATAAATTATCCGCTCATCAAGGGTCAAGGTAGGATTGTATATGGTTAAGTAAGCTTAAAATTTGAATCTTTGATTGACTTAAGCTCCCACCTAACCTACAACCTATACAATTCAAAGCAAACCTAACTACCTGGTGGACGAAATTGTGATCAATAATAATTCCAGGCACTGTTAGAGAAGCTTTTTCTTTTCACAACTCCGTTCAACTAACCAGCAAGTGTACTGGGTCGTCCAAGTAATAAACCTTACGTGAGTAAGGGTCGATCCCACAGAGATTGTTGGTATGAAGCAAGCTATGGTCACCTTGTAAATCTCAGTTAGGCAGATCAAATTGATTTATGGTTTCGAAAATAGAAATAAGAAAATAAATAATAAAAGGGATAGAATACTCATGCAGATTCATTGGTGGGAATTTCAGATAAGCGAATGGAGATACTGTATGGCTCAAGGACGCCTGCTCTCCCACTGCTTCAACTCAATCCTTCTTACTCCTTTCCATGGCAAGCTGTATGTAGGGCATCACCGTTGTCAATGGCTACATCCCATCCTCTCAGTGAAAACGTTCCTATGCTCTGTCACAGCACGGCTAATCATCTGTCGGTTCTCAATCAGGTTGGAATAGAATCCCTTGATTCTTTTGCGCTTGTCATCACGCCCAGCCTTCAGGAGTTTGAAGCTCGTCACAGTCATTCAATCATAGAGTCCTACTCGGAATACCACAGACAAGGTTTAGACTTTCCGGATCCTCATGAATGCCGCCATCTATCTAACTTATACCACGAAGATTCTGTTGGGGAATCTAAGAGATACACATTCAAGCTCTTGGAATAAGAATAAGAGAGATTTGAATAAAAGACAATGGAATTGCATTAATACTTGAGGTACAGCAGAGCTCCACACCCTTAATCTATGGTGTGCAGAAACTCCACCGTTGAAAATACATAAGTAAAAGGTTCAGGCATGGCCGAATGGCCAGCCCCCCATGGTCTAAGAACTATGCATTCAAAGATCTGATCCTAAGATCTAAAGTGATCAAAAGATATCTAATACAATAGATAAATGTTCTATTTATAATAAACTAGCTCCTAGGGTTTACATGAGTAAGTAATTGATGCATAAATCCACTTCCGGGGCCCACTTGGTGTATGCTTGGGCTGAGCTTGATTAATCCACGAGCTGAGGCTTCTCTTGGAGTTGAACTCCGAGTTATGACGTGTTTTGGGCGTTCAACTCCGGATCATGACGTTTTTCTGGCGTTTAACTCCAGACAGCAGCATATACTTGGCGTTCAACGCCAAGTTACGTCGTCAATCTCCGAATAAAGTATGGAGTATTATATATTGCTGGAAAGCTCTGGATGTCTACTTTCCAACGCCGTTGAGAGCGCGCCATTTGGAGTTCTGTAGCTCCAGAAAATCCATTTCGAGTGCAGGGAGGTCAGATTCCAATAGCATCAGCAGTCCTTTTGTCAGCCTTCTTCAGAGTTTTGCTCAAGTCCCTCAATTTCAGCCAGAATTTACCTGAAATCACAGAAAAACACACAAACTCATAGTAAAGTCCAGAAATGTGAATTTAACATAAAAACTAATGAAAACATCCCTAAAAGTAGCTTGAACTTACTAAAAACTATATAAAAACAATGCCAAAAAGCGTATAAATTATCCGCTCATCACAACACCAAACTTAAATTGTTGCTTGTCCCCAAGCAACTGAAAATCAAATAGGATAAAAAGAAGAGAATATACTATAAATTCCAGAATATCAATGAATATTAATTATAATTAGATGAGCGGGACTTGTAGCTTTTTGCTTCTGAACAGTTTTGGCATCTCACTTTTTCCTTTGAAGTTCAGAATGATTGGCTTCTCTAGGAACTTAGAATTTCGGATAGTGTTATTGACTTTCCTAGTTAAGCATGTTGATTCTTGAACACAGCTACTTATGAGTCTTGGCCGTGGCCCTAAGCACTTTGTTTTCCAGTATTACCACCGGATACATAAATGCCACAGACACATAACTGGGTGAACCTTTTCAGATTGTGACTCAGCTTTGCTAGAGTCCCCAGTTAGTGGTGTCCAGAGCTCTTAAGCACACTCTTTTTGCTTTGAATCACGACTTTAACCACTCAGTCTCAAGCTTTTCACTTGGACCTTCATGACACAAGCACATGGTTAGGGACAGCTTGATTCAGCCGCTTAGGCCTGGATTTTATTTCCTTGGGCCCTCCTATCCATTGATGCTCAAAGCCTTGGATCCTTTTTACCCTTGCCTTTTGGTTTTAAGGGCTATTGGCTTTTTCTACTTGCTTTTTCTTTTTCTTTCTATTATTTTTTTTTCGCCACTTTTTTTTTTCGCAAGCTTTCTTTTTCACTGCTTTTTCTTGCTTCAAGAATCAATTTCATGATTTTTCAGATCATCAATAACATTTCTCTTTGTTCATCATTCTTTCAAGAGCCAACAATTTTAACACTCATAAACAACAAGATCAAAAATATGCACTGTTCAAGCATTCATTCAGAAAACAAAAAGTATTGTCACCACATCAATATAATTAAATTAAATTCAAGGATGAATTCGAAATTCATGTACTTCTTGTTCTTTTGAATTAAAACATTTTTCATTTAAGAGAGGTGAAGGATTAATGGATTTTATTCATAGCTTTAAGGCATGGTTACATACTAATGATCATGAAATAAAGACACAAAACATAGATAAACACAACATTTAAAAACCGAAAACAGAAAGAAATAAAGAACAAGGAATGAATCCACCTTTAGTGGCGTCTTCTTCTTGAAGGACCAATGATGTTCTTCAGCTCTTCTATGTCCCTTCCTTGCCTTTTGTTGCTCCTCCCTCATTGCTCTTTGGTCTTCTCTTATTTCTTGGAGAATGATGGAGTGCTCATGATGTTCCACCCTTAGTTGTTCAACATTATGGCTCAAATCTTCTAAGGAGGTATTGAGTTGCTCCCAATAGTTGTTGGGAGGAAAGTGCATTCCTTGAGGCATCTCAGGAATTTGTTGATGATGAGCTTCCTCATGCACTTCTTGAGGGCCGTGAGGAGCTTCTCTTGCTTGCTCCATCCTTTTCTTGGTGATGGGCTTGTCTTCTTCAATGGGGGTATCTCCTTCTATGATGACTCCAGCTGAGTAGCACAGATGGCAAATAAGGTGAGGAAAAGCTAGCCTTGCCATGGTGGAGGACTTATCGGCTATTTTGTAGAGTTCATTGGAGATGACCTCATGAACTTCTACTTCCTCTCCAATCATGATGCTATGGATCATGATGGCCCGATCCACAGTAACTTCAGATCGGTTGCTAGTAGGAATGATGGATCTTTGGATGAACTCCAACCATCCTCTAGCCATAGGCTTGAGATCCAGTCTTCTTAGTTGAACTGGCTTGCCTTTGGAGTCTATTCTCCATTGAGCTCCTTCCACACATATGTCCATAAGGACTTGGTCCAACCTTTGATTAAAGTTGACCCTTCTAGTGTAGGGGCGTTCATCTTCTTGCATCATGGGCAAGTGAAACGCCAACCTCACATTTTCCGGACTAAAATCTAAGTATTTCCCCCGAACCATTGTGAGATAGTTCTTTGGATTCGGGTTCATACTTTGATCATGGTTTCTAGTGATCCATGCATTGGCATAGAACTCTTGAACCATCAATATTCCGACTTGTTGCATGGGGTTGGTTAGGACTTCCCAACCTCTTCTTTGGATTTCATATCGGATTTCCGGATACTCATTCTTTTTGAGCTTGAAAGGGACCTCGGGGATCACCTTCTTCTTTGCCACAACATCATAGAAGTGGTCTTGATGGCTCTTGGAGATGAATCTTTCCTTCTCCCATGACTCGGAGGTGGAAGCTTTTGTCTTCCCTTTCCCTTTTCTAGAGGATACTCCGGCCTTTGGTGCCATTGATGGTAATGGAAAAACAAAAAGCTTATGCTTTTACCACACCAAACTTAAATATTTGCTCGCCCTCGAGCAAGAAAGAAAAGAAGAGTAGAAGAAGAAGAAGAGAAGATGGTAGAAAGGGAAAGAAGTAGGTTCGGCTATGTGGGAGAAGAAGGGGTTGTGTTGTGTGAAAATGAGGTAGAATGGAAGGGTATTTATAGGGAGAGGGGTAGGGTGGGTGTTCGGCCATTTTGGGTGGGAATGGGTGGGAAATTGAATTTGAATTTTATAAAGGTAGGTGGGGTTTATGGGGAAGAGTGGATTGATGTGAATGGTGAATGGGGTAATTGGAAAGAGGAATTGAGGTGATTGGTGAAGGTTTTTGGGAAGTGTGATATGGGAAAGAGTGAAATGAGATTAGGATTAGGAGAGTGTGATTAGGATTAAAAGAAAAGG
Source organism: Arachis hypogaea (assembly GCF_003086295.3). Lineage (NCBI taxonomy): Eukaryota > Viridiplantae > Streptophyta > Magnoliopsida > Fabales > Fabaceae > Arachis > Arachis hypogaea. The sequence continues at coordinate 22,202,997 of NC_092037.1, read as the reverse complement.
TGGGAATATGGTAGGTGGGGATCCTGTGGGGTCCACAGATCCTGAGGTGATCCTGTGGGTCCACAGATCCTGAGGTGAAAAGAAATACCATTCCTTCACCAAATAGGCATGTAAAATGCCTTCGTGCATCATTTTGGCGTTCAAACGCCCATTGGTGCATGTTCTGGGCGTTCAACGCCCATGTAATGCATGTTTCTGGCGTTGAATGCCAGTTTCATGCTTGTTGCTGGCGTTCAACGCCAGCTTGTCTCCTCTAGGCACATTCCTGGCGTTCAGCGCCAGGATGTTGCTTGTTTCTGGCGTTCAGCGCCAAAATGGTGCTCTGTTCTGGCGTTGAACGCCAGCCAGATGCATCTTACTGGCGTTGAACGCCAGCCTGCGCGTCCTCCAGGGTGAAAAAAATTTTTTCTTCTTTTTTTGACTCTGTTTTTAATTTTTTTGATTTTTTTCGTGACTCCTCATGATCATGTACATAATAAAACACAAAATAAGAATAAAATAGAATAAAATAAAAATTAGATAAATAAAATTGGGTTGCCTCCCAACAAGCGCTTCTTTAATGTCAATAGCTTGACAGTGGCTCTCATGGGGCCACAAGGTGATCAGGTCAATGTTGTATAGTTGCCAACACCAAACTTAGAGTTTGGATATGGGGTCTCAACACCAAACTTAGAGTTTGGTTGTGGCCTCACAACACCAAACTTAGAGTTTGACTGTGTGGGCTCTTCTTGACTCTGAACTGAGAGAAGCTTTTCATGCTTACTCTCTATTGTCACAGAGGGATGACCATGTGCCTTAAACACAAGGTAGTCCCCATTCAATTGAAGGACTAATTCACCTCTGTTGACATCTATCACAGCTCCTGCTGTGGCTAGGAAAGGTCTTCCAAGGATGATGCAATCATCCTCTTCCTTCCTAGTGTCTAAGATTATGAAATCAGCAGGGATGTAAAGGCCTTCAACCTTTACTAGCACGTCTTCTACTATTCCATAAGCTTGTCTCAATGACTTATCTGCCAATTGCAATGAGAACAAGGCAGGTTGTACCTCAATGATCCCTAACTTCTCCATTACAGAGAGTGGCATAAGATTTATCCCTGACCCTAGATCACATAGAGCTTTGAAAAAGCTCATGGTGCCAATGGTACAAGGTATTAAGAACTTGCCAGGATCTTGTTTCTTTTGAGGTAGAGTTTTCTGAATCCAAGTATCTAGTTCACTAATGAGCAAGGGAGGTTCACTTTCCCAAGTCTCATTACCAAACAGCTTGGCATTCAGCTTCATGATAGCTCCTAAATATTGAGCAACTTGCTCTCCAGTCACATCTTCATCCTCTTCAGAGGAAGAATAGTCTTCAGAGCTCATGAATGGCAGAAGGAGATTTAATGGAATCTCTATGGTCTCTGTATGGGCCTCAGATTCCCTTGGATCCTTAATGGGAAACTCCTTCTTGCTTGAGGGACGTCCCAGGAGGTCTTCCTCACTAGGATTTTCGTCCTCCTCCTCCCTAGTGCATTCGGCCACATTGATCACATCAATGGCCTTGCACTCTCCTTTTGGATTTTCTTCTGTATTGCTTGGGTGAATACTGGGAGGAGTTTCAATGACTTTCTTACTCAGCTGGCCCACTTGTGCCTCCAAATTTCTGATGGAGGATCTTGTTTCATTCATGAAACTGAAAGTGGCCTTTGACAGATCAGAGACAATATTGGCTAAATTAGAAGTGTTTTGTTCAGAATTCTCTGTCTGTTGCTGAGAAGATGATGGATATGGCTTGCTATTGCTTAGCCTATTGCGTCCACCATTGTTAAAGCCTTGTTGAGGCTTTTGTTGATCCTTCCAGGAGAAATTTGGATGATTTCTCCATGATGGATTATAGGTGTTTCCATAAGGTTCACCCATATAATTAACCTCTACCATGGCAGGGTTCTCAGGATCATAAGCTTCTTCAGAAGCTGCCTCTCTAGTGTTGTTGGATGCATGTTGCAGCCCATTCAGATTTTGAGAGATCATGTTGACCTGTTGAGTCAACACTTTGTTCTGAGCCAATATGGCATTCAGAGCATCAATTTCAAGAACTTCTTTTTTCTGAGGTATTCCATTATTCACGGAATTCCTCTCAGAGGTGTACATGAATTGGTTGTTTGCAACCATGTCAATGAGTTCTTGAGCCTCTTCAGGCGTTTTCTTCAGGTGAATAGATCCACCTGCAGAATGGTCCAATGACATTTTCGAAAATTCAGAGAGACCATAATAGAATATATCTAATAGGGTCCATTCTGAAAACATGTCAGATGGACATCTTTTGGTCAACTGCTTATATCTTTCCCAAGCTTCATAGAGGGATTCACCATCTTTTTGTTTGAATGTTTGAACATCCACTCTCAGCTTGCTCAGCTTTTGAGGAGGAAAGAATTTATCCAAGAAGGCAGTGACCAGCTTATCCCAGGAGTCCAGGCTATCCTTAGGTTGTGAATCCAACCATATTCTAGCTCTGTCTCTTACAGCAAAAGGGAAAAGCATGAGTCTGTAGACTTCAGGATCAACTCCATTCGTCTTTACAGTCTCACAGATCTGCAAGAACTCAGTTAAAAACTGATAAGGATCTTCAGATGGAAGTCCATAAAACTTGCAGTTTTGTTGCATTAATGCAACTAGTTGAGGCTTAAGCTCAAAGTTATTGGCTCCAATGGCAGGAATGGAGATACTTCTTCCATCAAACTTGGACGTTGGCTTTGTAAAGTCACCAAGCATTCTCCTTGCATTATTATTATTATTTTCGGCTGCCATGTCCTTCTCTTGTTCGAAAATTTCTGAAAGGTTGTTTCTGGATTGTTGTAATTTAGCTTCTCTTAATTTTCTCTTCAGAGTCCTTTCAGGCTCTGGATCAATTTCAACAAGAGTGCCTTTTTCCCTGTTCCTGCTCATATGAAAGAGAAGAAAACAAGAAAAGAAAGAGGAATCCTCTATGTCACAGTATAGATATTCCCTTATGTTAGTAGAAGAAGAAAGGGGTTAGAAGAATGGAGATGGGGATTCGGATTTTTGGATGAAGAGAGGTGAAGAGAAGTGTTAGTAATTAAATAATTAAATAGAAGAAGAAAAGAGAAGGAAGATTTCGAAAATAATTTTTGAAAAAGAGGTTAGTAATTTTCGAAAATCAAAGACAAAATATAATTAAAATTAAAATTTAAAACAAAAAGAATTTTTGAAAAAGAGAGGGAGAATTTTCGAAAATTAGAGAGGGAAAAGTAGTTAGGTGGTTTTGAAAAAGATAAGAAACAAACAAAAAGTTAGTTAGTTGATTGAAAAAGATTTGAAATCAAATTTTGAAAAAGATAAGAGGATAAGAAGTTAGATAAGATATTTTGAAATCAAATTTTGAAAAAGATAAAATTTTTGAAAAAGATAAGATAAAAGATAAAAAGATAAGATAAAAATTTTAATAAAAAGATATTTTGAAAAAGATTTAATTTTTAAAAAGACTCAACTAACAAGAGACTACAAGATAAGATTCTAGAACTTAAAGATTGAACCTTTCTTAACAAGAAAGTAACAAACTTCAAATTTTTGAACCAATCACATTAATTGTTAGCTAATTTTCGAAAATTTGATATAAAGATAAGAAAAAGATTTTGAAAATATTTTGAAAAAGATTTTTGAAATTTTCGAAAAAAATGAAAAAGATATGATTTTTGAAAAAGATTTTGAAAAGATAAGATTTTTAAAATTGAAATTTTGACTTGACTTGTAAGAAACAACTAATTTTAAAAATTTTTGACCAAGTCAACCCAAAATTTCGAAAATTTGGAGGAAAATAAGGAAAAGATAATTTTTTGATTTTTTGAATTTTTAATTATGAAAGAGAAAAACAACAAAAATATTCAATGCATGAAATTTTTAGATCAAAACAATGAATGCATGCAAGAATGCTATGAATGTCAAGATGAACACCAAGAACACTTTGAAGATCATGATGAACATCAAGAACATAATTTTGAAAAATTTTTAATGCAAAGAAAACATGCAAGACACCAAACTTAGAAATCTTTAATGCATGGAAAATATGAATGCAAAAGTGCACATGAAAAATAACAAACAACACAAAACAAGAAATCATCAAGATCAAACAAGAAGACTTATCAAGAACAACTTGAAGATCATGAAGAACACTATGAATGCATGAGATTTTCGAAAAGAATGCAAGAAAAATTTTAAAAGCATGCAATTGACACCAAACTTAAAGATTAACACAAGACTCAAACAAGAAACACAAAATATTTTTTGGTTTTTATGATTTTCTAATTTTTTTTGTATTTTTATTAAATTTTTTTTTTCGAAAAACATTTTTGGAAAAACGAAAAAGAAAAGAAAAATTTTTGAAAAAGTTTTTGAAAAGAAAATTACCTAATCTGAGCAACAAGATGAACCGTCAGTTGTCCATACTCGAACAATCCCCGGCAACGGCGCCAAAAACTTAGTGGACGAAATTGTGATCAATAATAATTCCAGGCACTGTTAGAGAAGCTTTTTCTTTTCACAACTCCGTTCAACTAACCAGCAAGTGTACTGGGTCGTCCAAGTAATAAACCTTACGTGATTAAGGGTCGATCCCACAGAGATTGTTGGTATGAAGCAAGCTATGGTCACCTTGTAAATCTCAGTTAGGCAGATCAAATTGATTTATGGTTTCAAAAATAGAAATAAGAAAATAAATAATAAAAGGGATAGAATACTCATGCAGATTCATTGGTGGGAATTTCAGATAAGCGAATGGAGATACTGTATGGCTCAAGGACGCCTGCTCTCCCACTGCTTCAACTCAATCCTTCTTACTCCTTTCCATGGCAAGCTGTATGTAGGGCATCACCGTTGTCAATGGCTACATCCCATCCTCTCAGTAAAAACGTTCCTATGCTCTGTCACAGCACGGCTAATCATCTGTCGGTTCTCAATCAGGTTGGAATAGAATCCCTTGATTCTTTTGCGCTTGTCATCACGCCCAGCCTTCAGGAGTTTGAAGCTCGTCACAGTCATTCAATCATAGAGTCCTACTCGGAATACCACAGACAAGGTTTAGACTTTCCGGATCCTCATGAATGCCGCCATCTATCTAACTTATACCACGAAGATTCTGTTGGGGAATCTAAGAGATACACATTCAAGCTCTTGGAATAAGAATAAGAGAGATTTGAATAAAAGACAATGGAATTGCATTAATACTTGAGGTACAGCAGAGCTCCACACCCTTAATCTATGGTGTGCAGAAACTCCCCCGTTGAAAATACATAAGTAAAAGGTTCAGGCATGGCCGAATGGCCAGCCCCCCCCCCCCCCCCATGGTCTAAGAACTATGCGTTCAAAGATCTGATCCTAAGATCTAAAGTGATCAAAAGATATCTAATACAATAGATAAATGTTCTATTTATAATAAACTAGCTCCTAGGGTTTACATGAGTAAGTAATTGATGCATAAATCCACTTCCGGGGCCCACTTGGTGTATGCTTGGGCTGAGCTTGATTAATCCATGAGCTGAGGCTTCTCTTGGAGTTGAACTCCGAGTTATGACGTGTTTTGGGCGTTCAACTCCGGATCATGACGTTTTTCTGGCGTTTAACTCCAGACAGCAGCATGTACTTGGCGTTCAACGCCAAGTTACGTCGTCAATATCCGAATAGAGTATGGACTATTATATATTGCTGGAAATCTCTGGATGTCTACTTTCCATCGCCGTTGAGAGCGCGCCATTTGAAGTTCTGTAGCTCCAGAAAATCCATTTCGAGTGCAGGGAGGTCAGATTCCAACAGTATCAGCAGTCCTTTTGTCAGCCTTCTTCAGAGTTTTGCTCAAGTCCCTCAATTTCAGCCAGAATTTACCTGAAATCACAGAAAAACACACAAACTCATAGTAAAGTCCAGAAATGTGAATTTAACATAAAAACTAATGAAAACATCCCTAAAAGTAGCTTGAACTTACTAAAAACTATATAAAAACAATGCCAAAAAGCGTATAAATTATCCGCTCATCACTACCCATTCTTCACTTTTCCACACACTCATGCATTCTCTTCAATTCATATTCCATATGTATTGTTATTATTATTGAACTTCACTTTGAGACATTTTGTCCCCTTTTATTGGTTCTTTTTTCTTTTTCTACATTTTTTCTTTTATTTAATTATTTATTTTTTATTTTCTTTTTTTTTTCAAACTAAAATATATACAAGAACATTAATGCATATGGTTTAAACATTTAATGGACGAGTATGTACCCAATTCCCAATATTTTCATTGAACTTTTAAAATACACTTTTATCTCAACCAATGTTTCCAAATTTCCCACTATTGAATGATAAACATCCTCACTAGCCTAAGCTAATCAAAGATCCAAACAATGTACATTTATTATTTTTTGCTTTAAGGCTTGTAATGTGCTAAAATTAGGAACAAAAGGGTTTAGCATAGGCTCAAAGTTGGCTAACAATGGAAGATAAAAGGTAAGGCCATTTGGGTAAGTGAGCTCAATGAAATGATGGCCTCAATCATATAAGTGAATTCATACATGAAATAATGGTCATAAAGAATCAAGCAAATCAAAGATTACAATAATAGAAAGAGAATAATACACACAAGAATGAAAATAGTGGTTATATGATGTAACCACACAATTAGGCTCAAAACTCACATGTTTATGTGTTCTTAGCTCAAAAATCATGTTCCACAATGTATAATTCAAGCACATTCCAAATTTTTTTTAAATAAATTGGGGTGCCCTATAGATAAAATCCTTGGAAAATTTCATTATTTTGACTAAGCTTATCATATATATATATGCAAACTAATAAAATGCAACTAAAAATCCTAAAAGACCTAAAAAATGAAATGTGAAAGTGTTGGAATTAGAAATTTGTTACCCAAAAATGGTCGATCGGTCGGACGGACTCCCCACACTTAAAAGTTTGCACTGTCCTCGGTGCATTCAGAGATGAGCAAGGGGGCACGGCGACTTTCTGGATTGCCACTTTCAACTGGTGGATCAACCGATTACTGCATGTTCTTTCTTCCACTTACGTTTTTACTTATGATGTCTTACCCATGAAAAATAGAAAATAGCACTGTAAGATGAGAAAATGCAAAAGCAAGAAAGTGTAAATTTTTGGAATGAGGTAATAATCACTAGAATTGAGTGAGTGAATTAGTGTGACATTGATGAAAAATAGGTGTGTGAATTCTAAGATGGCGCGCGGTTTAGAACTCACACCCTAGTATTTAAAAGCCATGTCATAATTATACAAAAGAATGGTGCACTTCACTAATCTAGTGTGCTTGAAATACTTCAAAATAACTTGTAAGTTAAGACAATCAAACAAGCAATAAAGAAGCATAAAAGCATTCAAGCAAAAATCAAGCAATTGTGAATTGGATAATGAATGGATATTTATTGATGTGCAAGTAAACTTAGTGAACAAAATGAGATATGAAACTTACACATCAATCAATGACACACTTTAAATTTTGGTTTACATCACCTAATGGACATAGAATGGAAAACATAGTTGCTATGCAATGTAGTTAGAGGTGAAAATCAATCACATAGCAAGCATGGTCCATATAGCTTGAAAATTTCAAAAGGATGTCTCTAGGTGAGCCTACAATCCAATTTTACAATTGACACATTATGCCAAAATGACTAGTTTGAAATATGTATAGAGCACATACATAAACAATTAATGGTTGACATGTCATTAAGGCGTAAGCATAACATATGGATGCATATGATCAAGAAACACAATGCATTAAGGTAAATGCACAACATCCAATCATTAAGAGATTGCTTATTCAAAGAAAAGAATACAAATCACATGGTGGCCAAATCATACAATTCAAAAAGATTTAAAAAACTTTAAAGGCAATTCTCATGTGCTTGGTGCTCTGAAGATATTAAGCATGAAGAATTCACAACCAAGCAACAAAGTATAACCTCAATTAAGAACTCCAACAATGAATATGAACAACAATGATGCTAACTAGCATCCTATCAGTAATCAGCAGTAATAGATAGTAAATAAGATTAATAATCCAACACTTAGCATGAAAAACAGAAGATTAAACAAAAATTAAACTAACTAAATAACTAACAAACAAACTAACTAAAAGAAATGGTGATGGATGGTAATTGGTAGTGTTGGATGATGGTTGAAAGTGGGAAAGAGAAGAGGAGAAGGGAAAAGAAGAAAAAAAATAGAGAGAAGAGAAGAAAGGAAGTGGGTGAAACAAGGCAGGGGGGTCACGCGTACGCATCAAGTCACGCGTACGCGTGAGTGGCAGAAATGCGGTGCAACGTGTACGCATCATCGACGCACACGTGTGATAAGAGAGAAAAGAAGATGATGCGTACGCGTGGCTCAAAATTGTGCTAGAGGCACAACTTCACCACACTACGCGCACAACTCTATGGAATTTGTACTGCACCTGGAAAATTTAGGGATCACGCGTACGCGTGGGTGACGCATACGCATGAGGTGTTGGAAACTTGGGGGTCATGCGTACGTGTGGGGATGCGTACGCGTGGTTGGGTGCTCTGTTTTTCAAAATTTTCCAATTTCTTGCACCAAACCAAGCATTCCAAACCTCCAAACAGTTACCAAAACATCATCAAACCTTATATAACATACTAGACTACTAAATAAACAAAAAAAAAAACAAATATAAACATGAAATTAAACGTATTTTAACATGCAACTAAGCAATATATACAAGAGTATAAATGGAAGAAAACTACCTAACAATGGCAACCCAATTCATTCATTGATTATATATACAAGAGAATGGAAAGAGTTTACCATGGTGGGGTGTCTCCCACCTAGCACTTTTATTTAAAGTCCTTAGGTTAGACCATTGATGGGGTGCTTGTCAAGGTGGTTTGTGCTTGAATTCATCCTTGAATCCCCACCAATGTTTGCATTTTCAATATACATCGGGATCCCAAATTAGGCGCACAAGGCCTTTAAGTAAGCTTGAACAAATGACAAGGCCCCAAGTGTGTTGATTGTTGAAATGAATTCCGGGGTCCTAAATCTTGTTCTTGCACCCATCTTATTGACTACCATTATTTAATCTGGGTGACAAGATTTGTGAATTCTCATTTAGGCACCCAAACACCTTCCTATATCCATTCAATGTAGCACTACACCAACCATTGTACTTAGGCTTTGATAATTCAACCATCATGAACCTTTAATTGTGATGCCTACCACTAACCAACTCTTTCTTGCTTTTCATGCCACAAAGAGCTCTAAGTTGACCATTTGTTTCAAGCAACCCATATTCAAGTGGAATAAGAAAACTGAGGGATATGAATTTTACCCACTTGAATGGTTTAAAGGATGATGGTAACTTGGGAAGAGAGACCTCCCCACACTTTGATAATGTGAAGTCTACTCCCTTGGGCTCTTCTTTGACTAACTCCACCTCTTGACAAGCATCTTCCATGTCCACTTCTTTACAAGGTTCTTCACATTCAACCACTTTCTTACCAACCTTTTCTAGCTCTTCTCCATCCTTCATGTCACAAATTGGAGGTAATGTGGAACTTATCTCAACATCTACCTCAATTTTAATGGAGGAAGACTCCTCAAATATCAAAGGACCATGTGTTGGTGGGGATCATCATCAAGAGGAAGATTTGTTGCTTGCTCACCTTTTTCCAATTCTTCATCATTCATCATATGCTTAGGAGGTTGCGCACCCTCATTGATATTGCTTTCAAGCTCAATGGAAGAATTCTCAATGGAATCTTTGAGGTGTTTTGTTAGTGAAGATAAGAACTCATCAATGATTGAGTTCAATTCTTGATCAACCTCTCCTAATTCCTTAACCATTCCTTCCGGCTTAATTGTCTCAACTTCCTCCCTTGGTTACGATTCTTGCTTCAACTCCTCTTCTTTACCTTAAAGCTCCAAATTCACTTCCTCACTATACTCCTTGGTTGATCCTCTATATTCGTCAATGGAGTACTTGGGATGCATGAGCTTAGGTGGGAAGCCATGTGGTTAATGGCTTCTGCCATGGTAGCAACTATGACTTCTAGCTTTTTTAGCTCCTTTTGCTTCTCTTCTTGCCTTTGGATATAAGAGCTAATATTCCTTTGTTGTTCTAGCATGAAGGTATGGAGAGCTTCATCCATTGAAGGTGATGGTGGAAGAGAGGGTTCATTGTTTGGGGAAAAGGGTTCATAATTGGAAGGTGGTTCATCTTGGTAAGGGTATGGAGTTGATGTATATGGAATTGATGGTTCTTGAGAATATTAATGTTGGAATGGTGGTAGCTCTAAGCATGGTTCATATGATTATTGCTATGGTGGATATGGGTTAGGATCATATGAGGTGAATGGTGGTATGGGGCTTGTGAGTGAGGTTGTTGAGGGCTATGCTGATGGAAGGGTTCATATGTATGTGGTGGTTGTGGTTGACAACCACAATGAGGGTCACCACATCTATTAGGTCGATATGCATTAGGAGTTGGATTATACCCATAAGAAACCGGAGGAGGTTGTTGCCATGAAGGTTGTCTATATGCTTGAGGCTCCTCCCATCTTTGATTTTCAAATCCTTGATGCAAACCTCCATTGAAGTTTCTATTTTCATTTTCTACAACATAGTTTGAACCAAACTCATAGCCAAAGTTGAGAGAATTCATAGTGAAAAGGAAAAACAAAAACAAAACTATTAAGAGATAAAGAAGCAAGAACCTAACTAGTGACTCAAACAAGCAAACAAACATAGAGCAAACCTATTCACACTATCAACATATATACAATAACCAATAACAAGCACACATTGCAATTCTCCGGCAACGGCGCCAAAAACTTGATGTGAGGATTATCGTCGGTTAGGAATTTCACACAAATAATTTTGTTGATAGTATAGTTCCCAACCAACAAACAATCCTCCATCAAAGTTTAATTTTTGGTTGTCACAAGTCCAACATAATAAAAGTAACCCAGAGTATTAGTCTCGGGTTGTTCTCCCTAGGAATCACAATTGAGTGCTCAATTATTGGTTATGAGTTTCAAGGGGTTGGGTTGATAACACAAGAAATTAAATGACAAGAAAATAAATTAAACAAGTAAAGATAACAAATACTAAAAAGAGTTATTCATGGCAAGGATTTAGAATCAAGGCTTTCTATCCTAATCATTAATTATCATACAATAGTTAACAAGAGCTAATCCTATTTCGTTATCTCCAACATAGGAAGAAGGTATAGTATTATCTTCATATTAAGAAAAAGTCAAATAAGACTAGTTAATCCCAATCCATAAGTGATGTTAATGGACACAAGACTAACTAATCACTCTAAATCACCAACATAAGTTGGGTATTAATGACTCAAGATTGCCCAATTTCTCTTTCCAAACCAAGAATGCTAAAAAAGGAAAGCATCATAAAATTGCAAGAATAATAAAATCTACTACTACCCAATGCAAAAAATCAACAATAACAACTAAGGAAAGCAACATTAACATGAAATACCTCAAATTGCATTAAAGACACTTGAAATTGACAATAGTGTTCATAACATAAAAATAGGCATAAAAGAGAAATTAACAAGAGGAACTAAGGGAATTAAAGCAAAACAACAAGGAAAAGTAAAGGAAACTAAATCAAAATAAGTAACTAAACCTAAATCTAAGAGAAAAATAAACTAAGAACCCTAATTTCTAGAGAGAAGAGGGAGCTTCTCTCTCTAGAACTAACCTAAAGCATGCTTCCTACACTACCTAATTGCTCCCCCTTTTATCCAATCTTGAATGCTGCATCAAATAGCCTCAGAAATGAGTTAGATTTGGACATGGAAAACTCATAAATCGGCCCCAGTATTTTCACTTTTATGAGGTCGCGTGACCAGCGTCACGCGTGCGCGTGGACGACGCGTGTGCATCGCTGGCAGTTTTCCTCCTCACGCGTACGTATGGGGTGACGGCGTGCGTGTGGCTGGCAGATTTTCTCCTCACGCGTACAAGTGGGTGACGTGTGCGCGTGGCCATGGATCCTCCAAATGCTCATTTCTTCATGAATTCCCCACTTTGCATGCTTTTCTCTTCACTTCTTCTATCCAATCCTTGCCTTATGAACCTGGAATCACTCAACAAACATATCAAGGCATCGAATGGAATTAAAGTGAATTAAATTTAGCTATTTTAAGGCCTAAAAAGCATGTTTTCATTCTTAAGAACAAAATTAGGGAGAATTACAAAAGCATGTTATTTCATTGAATAAATGTGAGATAAGTTGATAAAATTCCCTGAATTCAACACAAGATAAACCACAAAATTGGGGTTTATCATTGCGCTCCTCGACTGAAGCTGAATACAGAGCCATGGCTCTTGCCACTCGTGAGGGAGTGTGGCTCTCTTACTTGTTGAAATACTTTAGAATACCTCTCTCTCATCCTATTGTTATGTACTGTAACAATCAACTCGCTCTCCATATAGCTGCTAATCCAATCTTTGACGAAAGGACTAAGATTGACTGTTATACTATTCGTGATAGAGTTCAGGAAGAACTGATTAAGCTCCTTCTAGTTTCTTCAACAAACCAAGTTGTTGATGTCCTAACCAAGTCACTATCACCTAAAAGCTTCTTCTCTTACAATGATAAATTGGATTTCATTAATTTTCATATGTCCCATCTTAAAGGAGGATGTAATTAAGGTTATATATAGAATAATATTTTACCTTGTTAATTAAGTATTCCTTAGGTACTCTTGAGGTACTCTGGTGTATATAGATTGTTAGATAAAATATGTTTATTAGGGTAAAGGTGTCTAATGCTCTTATATATATATATATATATATATATCACAAAGGCAAAGAAATTTTTCATCCCTTAACTATCTTTTTTTTCTTTTTTTTTTCAGAACCTCCCTCTCATATGGTGTTTATTCTACTGTTTCACCACTCAATTCTGCAGAATTTTGTCATAGTTCTTTGTAAGACTATTTTTGCATAAAATTAAGCTGCTTCATCAATGGGAAGAAGTTATTTAACTCTTTATTTTATTGAAAAAGATTAAGTAGTTGCATTATTAACTTGATCAGGTGTTGAATCATCTAATGTTAATAGTTGCAAGTTTTTATTATTTTTAATCAATTTTTTTGTTGACAATGCAATGGATTTTAGTTTATGTAAGAAGATAAAATTGGTAGTACTTTTATTTTTTTAAGTTATTTTCTATTATTTTTAAGTGTTTGATTATACACGTTTTAAGTTGTCTTAAGCATATGTATGTCATTTTTTTATGTGAAAGATTATAGAATGATTTATACCAATTAGATAAAAAGAATTAGCTTTTCATAAAATAGAAGGTCTAGTGAGATTAAAATGAACCGATTATATAGCGAATTTTGGTATGTTTTAAAATTGGTTATTGAAGATTAAAAATTGATATGCTAAAAAAGACAAATCCAACTTCCTATTTGATTTTTATTCAATATTTATCTATTCAATTTGTTTTTTCTAAAGTTTATTTTTTTCATTATTTATGTATATCATCTATTATAGATAAGAGAGTACAACACAAAAATCATTGCATTCTTAGTTACTTAATTATTAAATAAGTGTGACTACTTAGTTGATATATTATTATTTTTTAAGATATTATTGAATTTCATTTTATTTTAAATGAATAATTAGAACACCAATGTTTGAGTAAAGTACCATGAAGATACATATTAATTTTTTTTTCTATAATTTCAAGTGTGAATTCTACTTTGAATTTTTAGATATTTACTATTTGAAACTTTAATGATGTAAATTTCTTTTTTCAGCTTGATACTATAATTAGACTATTATAATTAAACAGGTTCCAACTTATATTACAAAAATTCAATTATAATCAAACGTGTCTAAGGTAATAATCAAACTCATATTACTCCAACTTTAAAAAGTTTTCATATACCCTACCTTTTGTAAACAAAATTAATTACAAAAAGAAAAGAAATTAAATGAGTTAAATTTTCTTTTTTAGTTTGATGTTATAATTATATTATAATTAAAGTTATTAAACATACTCTAACTCATATTACAAAAAGAACCAATTATAATCAAACAAGCCTGAGATAATAATATGATGGTTATCAGTGGCTAAGAGAAGGGGGGTTGAATCTTAGCCTCTTTTTGCTAAGTAAATCTTGTTGCCTTTTTAAAACGCTTCAGAAGATATTTCTGCTTTTTGTCTCGTCACTAGTCAAGAGACTTTTTCTTTTTGTCTCGTAACCAATGAGAAGATATTTTTCAATTTTGTCTCCTACGAACAAAATCGGAATTTGAGTAGAGTAGAAAGAGAGAATCACACCCAAAAGTATCCTGGTTCAGCTGCTAAGTGCAGTGCAACCTACATCCAATCTTCATCACAACAATGATGGAATTTCACTATAATCAAGCAGATTACAGACACCAATTCTCCCTAGGAACTAACCTTCCTATCCGGGACAAGTCCAGAATCTATCTTCAATCTTGAACTTGACTAGACCTCAATCTAGCTTTCAACCGTAAAGTGCTAACCTAACTTGCAAGGAAATCCCCTCAGGATCATGACAACATAACAGAAATACATACAAAGAATTTCTGAGATAATAATGGCTTTTTCTTTAACTTTCTGCCTTTTTCCACTCATTGGCTTTTTCTTACAAAACCTCACATTTTGCCTTTTACTAATGAAACACAGACAAACTCACTGAGAAAAAGAAATATTCAATGAAAGCCATGAAGGAGAAGAATAAACAGCTCCAAGAGCTATGGGAACCCGAACGTGTGCTCTCACTCCTTGTCTCAAGCCTTGGCCATTCACCCTTATTATAGAAGGGAAGGCTTCCAAGGTTGAAATGGTTTAACCGAGCCAACTTCTTCTTCTTCAACTTCAAAACTGGTTCGGACAGAGAGAAGAGAGGAAACCGAATGTAAAACCCAACATGCAATTACCTCTGTGTCATCCCTTGTACCAATCTTCATCAATCCGGGCCTTCCATCTTGACTTGCTCCCTAAGAAGGATTCCTGGCCCTTGATGAGTCTTTGATGCTTGACAGCTCCTCCTGCTATAATCTTCTGCCTCTTCTTCCACGTAGCTACAATAGCTACCTCCTGTGGTGGTTGATCAAAAGTAGAGACGAGCCATGCTTCCAAGGGATCTTCTTCTTTGACCGAAACATATTGTTTCTACTTTAGGTCTGAAAATCCTGAAGCTTCTTCTTCACATCTTGCCTTTAATAGAAAAGATCTCAGCCACGCCATGCTTTGGATCTTCTTTTTGCAAGAGCCATCATCACCTTGGCCTCTTGCTTGCTTCTAGCTTCTGTTTCTTGCACCTCTCTTCTGATAACTTGCATATCCTCCTTTTCTGATGATATGACCGAAAGCAAAGAAAGAGAAGAGATAAAAGAGAGAGAATGCTTTCAAAGAAAATATAGAAGGAAATTAAAATCAATTAAAATGAATTAAAACCCACTTCCCATGCTTTTGCCTTGTAACGTGCATAACTCATTAAATGCCATCAAATCAGATTTTCTCTTTCCATTTACCAAGGCATTTAAAGCTATTTTATAAAATTTGAATTCCATCCAAAGTGAGCAAGGATAACCGAAACAAGCACTATCCCTTTCCTTTCAATTTCAATTCGGACCAAGCTAGTTGGTCATTCAACTTGGTGACTTTGGGCTGCACCATAATTTCCAAGCCCAATTCAAGTTGCCTAATAAAATAAATCAGCCACATATTTGATAAAATTTCTTGCACAAGGCTGAACATTCACTTCATGTTGTGCTTTGTTATTTTTGGCCCAAAATAAAAATATGCACAACAATATTATTAATTAACAAATGTAAATTGAAGATCAAATTAATAATTTTGTAATTAATTGTTTTAATAATGTTTGATCATCATCAAATTAATTTGGAGTTTTCCAAACTCATCAATCTCTCCTTTGATGACAAACATTTTTAAAAATTGAAATGAAAAGAGTAAGGATTAAGAGTACTCCCTTTAAAGATTTGGAATCCTCCCCCTTTCCATCTGTTACATAGCTCCCCCTTAATATGTGCCATTTTATTTAAGGAAGCATTACCTGTAACATCTTTAAACCAAGCTAAAAGCCACAATGTATTGAACTTTTGGAATATTAAATTATGTTGAACAACTTGATTTATGAGCAAAAGTGAAGTGATAAATAAAACTGATTTGTTATCATATAAATGATTTTCTGCTCAATAAAAAAATCAAAATAAAGCATGCTTGAGTACTTTTAGAGTACATTTCACCATATAATCAAAACTCAACATTCTTTAAATCAAAATAATAAATCCTGTTAAAACAGTTTCCTGCCAAAAAATTTTGCCAATCAAAACAATAATTCATGATCTATGAAGTCTTTTCTCAAATAACAACAACTCTTTATAACAATTATCAGAATATTAAATCAAAAAGAAATATCAGAGCTCAATCAAAATATTACAGCCAAAATCAGAACATGATAAAGCATAAACCAGAGCATATATCATAAAACATGAAAATAATAAGATTGGAACACATGCACAAGGGTAATCATTAATCAAATTGATTTTAGCCCCTGTGTTTTAATTTTTCTCAACTTTTCTTCCCCCTTTTGTCATCAATGGGGGAACCTGCAAAACAGATAAGGATTTCAAAACATGGAACCTTTAAGACCGAGCCATTATTTTCACAACTTGATCTAGACAGCACATATATGTATACTTGAGCAAAAAAATTTTGCAAAATATAATTAGAGCTCAAGTTGAAATTCTCTAATACAAAGTGCTCAAAACAATGAGCCAAAACAGAGCACAAAGCAGAGCAAAATAGGGCAACAAGGAAACAGTTTCAATTCAGCTATTCAGCCCTTCTTTCATTTTTCTCCCCCTTTTGTCATCAAGGAGGGACACATGTCAAAATTTGCAAGGCTCTTATCAATTTACAAAAATCAACAGGCAGCCTTAAAATATGCATGAACCAAAGCTAAACAAAATATTAATTAAATGCTACTCATTCACAAGCTCATATGCTAAGCTATAAACAATATACACAACTGGATCAAACTGCATATTTTTAAACTCATATTCAAATAATAAAAAGCAGCTTCAAACATCATTATCATAGATCACAATAAAAATAAACAGCAGCCTTTCAATTCATTTTTCTTTCTTCTCCTTTTGTCATTAAGGAGGGATACCTGCATGAAGAAATAGTTCAACATATATACAAAAAGTGTAGAGCAGGTAAAAGTGAAAAAGCTAAGTTACAGACACCCAACAGAGATCCACAACTAAAATCCAAAAATAGGACTGGCAGTGGTGGAAATTGGCAGATTAAGAATTATTAAGAAAAATAGCGTTGCAAGTACAGCTCTTAACTAGCAAAAATCCACTTGTCAATTTAGAAAAGAGTTGTCAGAAATTTTAGAAATAAAATACTGGGAGTATGATTCCCAGGTCGTCTCCCAACGAGTTGTAGATAGATGTGCTATTTTATTAATCAGAGATTTTCCAAAATGTTTTTAAGTTTGATAAACAGGAAATTAAATCAGAGAATTTATGTAATTCAAATAAAAATCTTGACCGGGAGAAGATCAATTGGAAGTTCTATCCTTGTTGGATTTTTCTCAAGATCAATTGGTAATTGGTAGTTATTTCCACTTAGTTATCCTTTACTGAATGAAGGAAAGTCAAGTAAGTTGGAAGTCAACTTCTATTCACAAGTCCTAATCCTCTCCCTTGGGAAGGATTAGCGTTAGTGACTAGAGATTCAACCAACAATAAACCCAGTTACAATTTGACTCTTGAGTATTCCAACTCAAGGTTCTCCTTTTAATCAACTCCCAATCAAGTTGGGAAACTACTCCATTATCATAAATGTAGACTTCATAAAATTAAAAAGAAGAATAAAAAGAGACATGATAAACAATAATCAAAGAGATCAATTACAAATAAAAATAGTCATCATATTAATAAACTCTAAAAATAATCCAATTGTAACTCTGGACAAATTAAGGATATGAAAGAGTAAGTGAAAAGCAAGTAAACAAATTAGAATGACCAGTTCCAGAGGTAGACTCTTCTTAATAACCAAAGCCAAATCTTCAAATCCTAAACTATGAGTGTAAAGAAAAACCTAGAGGAAGAGGTGGAATTCTCTCTCTAGATCCAAAAAACTAAAAATTATGCGGAATGAAAAAATTGTCTTTAGTCTCTGCATGTTTCCTAGCTCTAATCTGCATTTCTGGGCCGAAAACTGGGTTAAAACGCGGCCCAGAATCCACGCCAGTGATTTTCGTAAATTCTACAAATTGCGCACGTCACGCAACTATATCGTCCACGCGTTCGCGTCATCCAGCGTTTTTCCGTGCCATGTGTGCACGTCGTCCACGCATTCGCGTCACTCGTGCAGATTCCAATCCACGCGCTCGCGTCAGGCATGCGTTTGCGTCGCTGTGATTTTCTCCATTTCGCGCGGACGTGTAAGTCATGCACCCGCATCACTTCTCGCTGGTCTTCTCCTCAATTTCTTGTGTTCCTTCCATTTTTGCAAGCTTCCTCTCCATTCTCTAAGTCATTCCTGCCCTAAGAAGCTTGAAACACTTAACACACAGATCACGGCATCAAATCGTATAAAGGAGAATAAAAATATACAATTAAAAGACCTTTAGGAAGCAAGTTTTCAATCATAGAACAATTTTGGGAAGGACTTGTAATATCATGCTAATCATATGAATAAGTGGGTGAAAGACTTGATAAAACCACTCAATTAAACACAATATAAATCATAAAATAATGGTTTATCAAGGACAAAAAATAATGATAAACCAATGTTTCAGAAACAATTTTTCAGTAGCAACATCATGGAGCAGTCTTAAAAAAAACAGATACCAAAACAAAACAAAAACTATAATAAATATAAGCAATATTCACAATCAGACCAATATGCATACTCATAGCTGCGTGAAATAATAGTGTAAAACCAAGAAAATTGCAGCCAGTTTCAAGCATCATAAGTTCAACTGATTCACTATAGCTGTTTCAATTTATTTTCACACAATACTTACTCCCTCTGTTGTTATGGAGAATAGTAAACCTGCACACAAAAACAGTTCAATATGTAATCCACAAGTGCAAAACAGGTATAAGTGTAAGTGTCAACAGAAGTTGTAAAATGTATCATAAAAAAATAGATTATAAGAAATTAGCTGCATCAAATTGGGCTAGACATCAGATCCCTCATCCTCAGTTGAAAGAGGATCTTCCTCTTCTTTCAAAATCGTGTCCTAGCCTGCCTTTGTGTCCTTTTTCTTAGATTTCTTTACAACACCACTACCCTTAAGATATAAAATTCTGTCTTGGGTTTCATTACTCAGATCGACATCAAAATACTCAAAAATGCAAGTTAAAAACATTCTATAAGTAAGGAAAAATGGGAGTAGTGGAGAAGATGACAAGTTATCATAATAACTGTTTTAAATGTTCAAAAACCCTTTGAAAACACAAACCAATTTAATAAAACGAGATTAAAAGAATTTTGAATTTTAAAAGAACAATACGGGCAGTTTTAAAATGACAAGTCATAATAAAAATTGAAAAGAATTTAAAACTTATTTGACTTGAAAAATGATGAATGCAAATACTCTTCTTTTTGTGTATGTGATCCAAACAAGCAATGAGACCCACTTCATAAAACAAAGCAACTTTCTCTTAGGTTTAGTGGTTGTTCTAAAGAAACACATTTGACCACTAAAGATTTAGTTCAGATCCAAATTCATTTAAAATTATCAACACATAGTCTGAACATCATGGAACCTAGAGGGAGTCATCATCTGCCTAGTTTTGTCTCCTTGTAACCTGAGAGACAAAAACAACCAGAAAAATCTTTAAGCGTATTTAATTAAAAAAACTCAACAATGAATAGTCTCTAGAGTAGTTCTCAATTTCACAAATTGAAAGTAAATTGTTCCCTTTAGCACATGTTCTTTTATGGAATGAAATCTTCTTTAATGTGCTTAGTTCTTGAGTGTAAAACATGATTTTTTAAAAAAAGATTTATTGCACTCAAGTTATCTCAAAACATAGGGATACTATTGACTTGTAATTTGTAATGTGTAAGATGTATTTTAAACCAAGTCAATTGAGAACAAGAGGAAGTTAAGAATTCGGCCTCAGCAATTGATAGAGCAACAGTAGCTCGCTTCTTGCTTGTCCACACATGGATTTTCTAAGACAACAACAAATTTCTGAAATGCTGCTCCTATTCACACGATCTCAGCAAGATCTTAAATTGGACTAGTTCTTCCTCCTTTGCTTTTATTCAAGAGGGATCTTCAATGATAAATTCATGTGGATAGTTCTTCAAGAACTTCCATTTTCTTGGCTTTTGTGAGGTGATCTCAGGTTGAGTATGAACATGATCAGTTCCATTGAGATTTTCAGAAATCTCTGTGTCAGGAAAAGACAAAACAGCAATGTTCTGAAAACCAGTTCGAACCGGCCGGTCAAACCGGTCGAACCGTGAACCGAACGCTGAAGCGGTTCGAACAATAAGGAAAACCACGGAATTTGAAAACTGGCGTTGAACTGACAAACCGGCCGGTTATCGGTCGGTCGAACCGAACTGGGACCCGGCCGGTTTTTTAGCCGTGCAGCAAAACGCTACCATTTTGCGTTTTGGGAACCCTAAATCCCTTTTCCCTTCGTACTTGCGTCCAGCACTCCAGCATCCCACAGACCAACACCCACCACAGTTCAGCAAGGGTCAAAGAGAGTGAGACTGTGAGAGACATAGAGAACGCCTGAACGCACTCAGCTCCGTCGCGCCTTCAGCACTGTCACGCCGTCAGCACCATCGCGCCGTCAGATACCTCGCGCAATCAACATCGTCGCGCCGTCAGCACCGTCGCGCCATCAGCTCCATCGCGCTCTCAGCTCCGTCGCGCCCTCAGCCACTTCGACCAGTCACCTCCGTCGAGCTCTGCCTCTGAGAGAAAGCAATAGAGTTCGGTTGAAGCGTTGAAGTGGTGAAGCCTGAAGTCCTTTGAGCTCTGAGAGAAAGCAATAGATTTCCAGGTTATTTTTAATTTAGTTATGAACATGATTTTGTGATAAAATCTGATACTGATTTTGATAAGCTGAACTCTGAGTCTCTGAAACTGTTATGAACTGATATGTGAACTCTGTGAACTCTGATGAAACTGGGAAATCTGATGAAACTGTGAACTCTGATTTTGTGACATGATTTTGTGAATTCTGATTTTGTGAAATCTGATTGTGTGAACTCTGATTTTGTGACATGATTTTGTCATTGTGAACTCTGATTTTGTATATTTTGATTTTGAGAGATGATTTTGTAACCTGAGATGTTATTTGTATACTCTGATTGTGTGAACTCTAATTTTGTGACATGATTTTGTCATTGTGAACTCTGATTTTGTATACTCTGATTTTGAGAGATGATTTTTGAACCTAAGATGTTATTTGTATACTCTGATTTTGGATGTTGTTTGTTCATTTGTTGTGAACTTGAGAGTTGAGATTATTGGGTTGGATTGCTGGTAATATTTAGGTATGGATGAAAGTATCAACCAAGACCTACCTAGGAATAATAATGCTGAAAATAATTCTACTTCGAATGAACGTTCTCTTCCTTCCGTTAGTAATGAAAATCAGTCACAAACTTCTAATGTTCGGGGGAAAACTGATCCTGCTTGGAGATACGTTGCTTTACAAAATATAAATGAAAAATCGCATTACCAATGCTTATTTTGTCTGAGTACTTTTGGGGGCGGGGGAATTAATAAAATGAAAAAGCATTTGGCGAAGATAGATGGAGACATTAAGAAGTGTTCTAAGGTCCCATATGATGTAGAAAAACAAATGGAAGGTTTATTGAAAGAGATTCAGAAAAGTAAAACTAGTAAAAGGAAAGTAAGTTTCAACGAAGAGGGTACCGATGAGTGTGAGGATGCAATTGATGAAGCAATAGCGCAAGAGGAACAACAAACTCCGAGACAGTTACCAACTAAGGAGGTTGTTGGAGGTGTAACACCCCAAGTTTCATACTATCGTGGAGGTCTTTAAAATAAGGTGCCACACTTGACCAAGAAAAAGAATGACTTAATCGTTATGCAAGGCAGGAGGAAATGCGCGTAGAGCGGAAAATGAGTAGCACTAAAACGTTGGAATTTTTAAAGGACATCTTAACTATGAGTACGTTTCAAAATAAAAATACTTATAGGAAACTAAAATAGGAAAGAAACTAACTACGTCCTAAACTAATCTCGTCGAAGAGGCTCCCATACTTGTGTCCTATCCTATCCTTGATCAGGAGTCTTCAGTTATTCACGAATCGAGGTACCAGGGGTCTCCCTCCAACACCCTTTCGCGCAGTGAAGACCCGGTTCCGCTGCGTGGGGTGAATCAAAACTCGACGGGGTGCCGAAGTGGGGGAATAGGGCACGTATTCCACCTTTGGACTCCCGCAAGGGTTCAACTCCTCCTCTAGATCCTCCTCCATGGTGTCTTCCTTCTGGCCAGGGTTGTCGGACTCCTCTCCCTCGGCCTCGGAGTCGGACTCGAGGTGTACCACCTTAGGTGACCGCTTTCCAGATGTCGAAGCATTCCTATCTAGGAAGGTTACGATGGGCAGTTGGGGTCCTTCTTCCACGGGTTCTCGACCTAAATAGATAGTCTGGAGCACGGTAGTAGTGGTCGCAACTACCCACGCGTGCTTCGAGGGGTCATACTCAGAAGTTACCCTCGGGGGGCACTGCGTCGTCTCTATCTGCTGTGCCATGTTCCTCTGGAGACAGTATGGGAAAAGAAAAGGAGTGAGAACCTAGCGTCTCAGTAGGAGTGCTATGCAACACCTCCATATCCATCTCCAGCCCACGTGCGGGATTTAAAAAAACAAGCGTATAACATGGCATGTAATATGTATCTTTCTTGTAAAACATGTGTGCAAAAAGAAAGAAATAGAAGGATAACATCTTAAGTAACATCAACATAATCATTATTAAATCTAAAGAAAAAAACATAAACATCAAACTTTCATTCATGCTTTCTTAACTTTTAACTTTTATGGAAGGTATTGAGCTCAAACCGGTATAAATGAGAGTCCCCTTCCCTTACTGAAGGTTCTTATCTCGAGTGTAATGGCGATCACCTTCCCTTACCGAAGGATCATCTCGATCGATCACCCTCCCTTACCGAGGGATCATCTCGATATCTTGTCTTTGGGGGTCACCTTCCCTTACCAAAAGATCACTCCCTCAGTTCAATTTACAATCAAGGTTATTTAGACATACACAAGAAAAGAGTTATATCAACAAAGATATCTTATTATATAACATTGATGGGAGTTTCCTTCCCTTACCGAAGGTTCCCAAAGGTTTGCCGATCACCTTCCCTTACCGAAGGATCATCTCGATTCGATCACCTTCCCTTACCGAAGGATCATTTCGATTATCTTGTCTTTGGGGGTCACCTTCCCTTACCGAAGGATCATTCCCTCAGTTCAATTTACAATTAGGTTGTTTAAACATACACGAGAGAAAAATCATACAAGAAGAGATCATGGAAGAAAAGGAACAATTGTGATAATAAAGGGATATATGAAAATCATGAGACTCTAGCATGTGTATAGATTTTCTAATTAAAAGATCTTGGTAATCTAGTAGCATGGATTGAAAGAGGTCATATCAAAGTGCAGAAAATAGGACATTTTAAATAATTGCACAAAATATTAAAGAAATTATGTACTCTCGATCCTAAAGGAGTAATATAATGGTGCAACGATCATATAATAAGAATAGAGTATATTATATATTTGAATAAAATATTTAAGAAAAGCATGTACTCTTGACTTTGAAGGAGTAATAATAATGATATGCACATAATAGAATATTAAATATTTGAATAAAATATTTAAGAAAACATGTATTCTTGACTTTAAAGGAGTAATAATGACATAATGATATGCACATAGTAGAATAGGGTGTATTAGATGTTTGAATAAAATATTTAAGAAAGCATGTACTCTTTTTAACTCATGGAAATATTAATCTAATGGTAAAAAAGCCAATATAATTTCATGTAATAAAATGAGGGATATTAATTAGCTGAATAAAACAATTATAAAGAAACATGTACTCTTGACCCTAAGAAGATATTAATGATATAATGTACAAAATATAATCTAAGTGCATATTGTAAGAAAGTGGGTATTTGAAATACTTGGATTAGATATTATAAGAAGCATGTACCCTTTGATCTTTAAAATAAAAGAGCAATAATAACATAATGATATAAGGGGTCATTTAGTTGCATATAATAAAATAGGGTTCTTTGAACAAGACACAAAAAGGAGCATGTACTCTCAACATTAAAGGAATAATAATGATGTAACGGTATCAAAGGTCATGTAAGGGCACATAGTAAAATTAGGGAATGTTAAATAATTTAATAAAACATTTTAAAGGGACATGTACTCTCAACATGAAAGGAATGAATGGTAATTAAAAGGTCATGTAAATGCACATAGAAAAGATATGGGATACATATTAATGGATTCAAGAGGGTATAATTAACATAATAGATAATCATGCTCAGTGTAGATAAGAGATAAGCAAAGAATAATTCATGCCATAAAATACATGAAAGATGATAGCCATGCATGGATAGAAGAAAATAAAACAGAACATACTACATGCCAACATAAGTAAGAAAGGCATAACTCCCTACTCTTTTTCCTAACGCTTCTTCGAGCTTGCCTCTTATGTTTGCCCACAGAATATTATTTCTTTGTAGAGAGAGAAGGGAGAGGATTAGTGTTTGAGAGGAGTGACTTTCTACCTATGGGTGCTCCCCTATTTATATACGTTTGGGGATGGGGTGGTTGGGATATTTTAAATTTCAAACTAAGGGTGGTTACTAGGTTCCTATCCAAAATTCTAATCTTATCTCCTAACTGAGGAAGTTTAATTTTGTTTCTAGAAGGGGTGGTTGTTACAGGAGGCGATCCAAAAAAGAAAGCAAAAACCATTATTCCTCCTATGTTTGCACCAAGAACAACTCCGGGAAGTCAACCAAGTCTGAAAAGCGTGTTTCAAAACAAAGAGGCGCTTCATGAAGTTGATAAGCGAGTGGCTAGATGGCTTTTGGATTGTAGGATTCCTTTCAATGCGGTTATGTCACCTTTTTTTCAAGATATGTTGGATGGTGTAGCTGGATTTGGGCCTGGTTATAAAGGTCCTTCTTATGACTCTTTGAGGGTTAACTTATTAGCCAATCTCAAAAGGGAGTGTCAAATGGTTGTTGAGAGCTATAGGTCTGCTTGGAAAGAAACTGGATGTACTCTCATGGCTGATGGTTGGACAGATCAAAGGCAAAGAACGTTGATTAATTTTTTGGTTTATTGTTCGAAAGGGTTGTGCTTTGTGAAATCTGTAGATGCCTCAAGTATGGTCAAAAATGCTTCAAGCTTGTGCGACTTGTTTTCAGAGGTGATTGAATGGATTGGACCTGATAATGTTGTTCATGTAGTAACCGATAATGCTGCGAATTATGTTGCTGCTGGTAGGCTTATTAATAAGAAATTTGAAAATATTCACTGGTCACCTTGTGCTGCTCATTGCTTGAATCTTATTCTAAAAGATATAAGCAGCATGCCACATATTTCTAGCCTTGCAACACGTGCTTCAAAGATTACCGTATTTGTATATAATCATATGGTGTTCTTGTCCTAGCTAAGACAAAAAACTGATTGGAGGGAGATTGTTCGTCCAGGTGCAACTCGTTTTGCCACTGTCTTCCTCACATTGATGAGTATCTTTAAGCGCAAATCAGAATTACAACAATTGGTTGTTGATACACACTTTACCGGACATAAATTAGGAAGGAGTGTGGTGGACGAAATTGTGATCACTACAACTTCGCACAACTAACCAGCAAGTGTACTGGGTCGTCCAAGTAATAAACCTTATGCGAGTAAGGGTCGATCCCACAGAGATTGTTGGTATGAAGCAAGCTATGGTCACCTTGTCAATCTTAGTCAGGCAGACTCAAATGGATATGAATGATGATATACGAATGAAACATAAAGATAAAGATAGAGATACTTATGTAATTCATTGGTAGGAATTTCAGATAAGCGTATGAAGATGCTTGTCCCTTTCGTCTCTCTGCTTTCCTACTGTCTTCATCCAAACCTTCTTACTCCTTTCTATGGCAAGCTTATGCAAGGGTTTCACCGTTGTCAGTGGCTACCTCCCATTCTCTCAGTGGAAATGTTCAACGTACCCTGTCACGGCACGGCTATCCATCTGTCGGTTCTCAATCAGGCCGGAATAGAATCCAATGATTCTTTTGCGTCTGTCACTAACGCCCCGCCTTCAGGAGTTTGAAGCTCGTCACAGTCATTCAATCATTGAATCCTACTCAGAATACCACAGACAAGGTTAGACCTTCCGGATTCTCTTGAATGCCGCCATCAGTTCTAGCCTATACCACGAACACTCTGATCTCACGGAATGGCTGGCTCGGTTGTCAGGCGAGCACTCGGTTGTCAGGCGATCAACCATGCATCGTGTATCAGGAATCCAAGAGATATCCACCCAATCTAAGGTAGAACGGAGGTGGTTGTCAGGCACACGTTCATAGGTGAGAATGATGATGAGTGTCACGGATCATCACATTCATCAAGTTGAAGAACAAGTGGTATCTTAGAACAAGAACAAGCGGAATTGAATAGAAGAACAATAGTAATTGCATTAATACTCGAGGTACAGCAGAGCTCCACACCTTGATCTATGGTGTGTAGAAACTCCACCGTTGAAAATACATAAGAACAAGGTCTAGGCATGGCCGAATGGCCAGCCTCCCAATGATCTAAGAACTAGATGTCCAGAGATGAAAAATACAATAGTAAAAGGTCCTACTTATAGAGAACTAGTAGCCTAGGGTGTACAGAGATGAGTAAATGACATAAAAATCCACTTCCGGGCCCACTTGGTGTGTGCTTGGGCTGAGCATTGAAGTATTTTCGTGTAGAGACTCTTCTTGGAGTTAAACGCCAGCTTTTATACCAGTTTGGGCGTTTAACTCCCATTCTTGTGCCAGTTCCGGCGTTTAACGCTGGGAATTCTGAGGGTGACTTTGAACGCCGGTTTGGGCCATCAAATCTTGGGCAAAGTATGGACTATCATATATTTCTGGAAAGCCCAAGATGTCTACTTTCCAACGCCGTTGAGAGCGCGCCAATTGGGCTTCTGTAGCTCCAGAAAATCCGCTTCGAGTGTAGGGAGGTCAGAATCCAACAGCATCTGCAGTCCTTTTTAGTCTCTGAATCAGATTTTTGCTCAGGTCCCTCAATTTCAGCCAGAAAATATCTGAAATCACAGAAAAACACACAAACTCATAGTAAAGTCCAGAAAAGTGAATTTTAACTAAAAACTAATAAAAATATACTAAAAACTAACTAGATCATACTAAAAACATACTAAAAACAATGCCAAAAAGCGTACAAATTATCCGCTCATCACAACACCAAACTTAAATTGTTGCTTGTCCTCAAGCAACTGAAAATCAAACAAGATAAAAAGAAGAGAATATGCAATGAATTCCAAAAACATCTATGAAGATCAGTATTAATTAGATGAGCGGGGCTTTTAGCTTTTTGCCTCTGAACAGTTTTGGCATCTCACTCTATCCTTTGAAATTCAGAATGATTGGCTTCTTTAGGAACTCAGAATCCAGATAGTGTCATTGATTCTCCTAGTTATGTATGATGATTCTTGAACACAGCTACTTATTGAGTCTTGGCCGTGGCCCAAAGCACTCTGTCTTCCAGTATTACCACCGGATACATACATGCCACAGACACATAATTGGGTGAACCTTTTCAGATTGTGACTCAGCTTTGCTAGAGTCCCCAATTAGAGGTGTCCAGGGTTCTTAAGCACACTCCTTTTGCCTTGGATCACAACTTTATTTCTTTCTTTTTCTTTCTTTTTCTTTTTCTTTCTTTCTCTTTTTTTTTCGAAATTTTTTTTTGTATTCACTGCTTTTTTCTTGCTTCAAGAATCATTTTTATGATTTTTCAGATCCTCAGTAACATGTCTCCTTTTTCATCATTATTTCAAGAGCCAATATTCATGAACCACAAATTCAAAAGACATATGCACTGTTTAAGCATACATTCAGAGAACAAAAGTATTGCCACCACATCAAAATAATTAAACTGTTATAAAATTCAAAATTCATGCAATTCTTTTCTTTTTCAATTAAGAACATTTTTCATTTAAGAAAGGTGATAGATTCATAGGGCATTCATAACTTTAAGGCATAGACACTAAGACACTAATGATCACAAGACACAAACATAGACAAATATAAGCACTAAAATTCGAAAAACAGGAAAATAAAGAACAAGGAAATTAAAGAACGGGTCCACCTTAGTGATGGCGGCTTGTTCTTCCTCTTGAAGATCTTATGGAGTGCTTGAGCTCCTCAATGTCTCTTCCTTGTCTTTGTTGCTCCTCTCTTATGATTCTTTGATCTTCTCTGATTTCATGGAGGAGAATAGAGTGTTCTTGGTGCTCCACCCTTAGTTGTCCCATGTTGGAACTCAATTCTCCTAGGGAGGTTTTTAGTTGCTCCCAATAGTTTTGTGGAGGAAAGTGCATCCCTTGAGGAATCTCAGGAATTTCATGATGAGTGGGATCTCTTGTGTGCTCCATCCTTTTCTTAGTGATGGGCTTATCCTCATCAATGGGGATGTCTCCCTCTATGTCAACTCCAACTGAATAACAGAGGTGACAAATGAGATGAGGAAAGGCTAATCTTGCCAAGGTAGAGGACTTGTCCGCCACCTTATAGAGTTCTTGGGCTATAACCTCATGAACTTCTATTTCTTCTCCGATCATGATGCTATGAATCATGATAGCCCGGTCTATAGTAACTTCAGACCAGTTGCTAGTGGGAATGATTGAGCGTTGGATAAACTCTAACCATCCTCTAGCCACGGGTTTGAGGTCATGCCTTCTCAATTGAACCGGCTTCCCTCTTGAATCTCTCTTCCATTGGGCGCCCTCTTCACAAATGTCAATGAGGACTTGGTCCAACCTTTGATCAAAGTTGACCCTTCTAGTGTAAGGATGTTCATCTCCTTGCATCATGGGCAAGTTGAATGCCAACCTTACATTTTTCGGACAAAAATCCAAGTATTTCCCCCGAACCATAGTAAGCCAATTCTTTGGATCCGGGTTCACACTTTGATCATGGTTCTTGGTGATCCATGCATTGGCATAGAATTCTTGAACCATTAAGATTCTGACTTGTTGAATGGGGTTGGTAAGAACTTCCCAACCTCTTCTTCGGATCTCATGTCGGATCTCCGGATATTCACTCTTTTTGAGTGAAAAAGGGACCTCGGGGATCACCTTCTTCAAGGCCACAACTTCATAGAAGTGGTCTTGATGCACCCTTGAGATGAATCTCTCCATCTCCCATGACTCGGAGGTAGAGGCTTTTGCCTTCCCTTTCCTCTTTCTAGAGGTTTCTCCGGCCTTGGATGCCATAAATGGTTATGGAAAAACAAAAAGCAATGCTTTTACCACACCAAACTTAAAAGGTTTGCTCGTCCTCGAGCAAAAGAAGAAAAAAGAGAGTAGAAGAAGAAGAAATGAGGAAGAAGGGAATGGCTTTGTGTGCGGCCAAAAAGGGGGAGAAGTTGTGGTTTGGTTGTGTGAAAATGAAGGAGTGAAGATGGGTTTATATAGGAGTGGGGGGCTCATGGTTCGGTCATGTATGGGTGGGTTTGGGAGGGAAAGTGGTTTGAATTTGAAGGGTGAGGTAGGTGGGGTTTTATGAAGGATGGATGTGAGTGGTGAAGAGAAAGATGGGATTTGATAGGTGAAGGGTTTTTGGGGAAGAGGTGTTGAGGTGATTGGTGAATGGGTGAAGAAGAGAGAGAGTGGTGGGGTAGGTGGGGATCCTGTGGGGTCCACAGATCTTGAGGTGTCAAGGAAAAGTCATCCCTGCACCAAATGGCATGCAAAAATGCGTTTTGAGCCAATTCTGGCGTTAAACGCCGGGCTGGTGCCCATTTCTGGCGTTTAACGCCGAATGCTTGCCCTTTTCTGGCGTTTAACGCCAGTCTGGTGCCCCTTTCTGGCGTTAAACGCCCAGAATGGTGCCAGACTGGGTGTTAAACGCCCAACAGCTAGCCTTACTGGCGTTTAAACGCCAGCATGCTCTCCTCCAGGGTGTGCTGTTTTTCTTTCTGTTTTTAATTCTGTTTTTGCTTTTTCAATTGATTTTGTGACTTCTCATGATCATCAACCTACAAAAGAACATAAAATAACAAAGGAAAATAGATAAAATATAACATTGGGTTGCCTCCCAACAAGCGCTTCTTTAATGTCAGTAGCTTGACAGAGGGCTCTCATGGAGCCTCAGAAATACTCAGAGCAATGTTGGAACCTCCCAACACCAAACTTAGAGTTTGAATGTGGGGGTTCAACACCAAACTTAGAAGTTGGTTGTGGCCTCCCAACACAAAACTTAGAGTTTGACTGTGGGGGCTCTGTGTTGCTCTGTTTTGAGAGAAGCTCTTCATGCTTCCTCTCTATGATGATAGAGGGATATCCTTGAGCCTCAAACACAAAGAATTCCTCATTCACTTGAATGATCAATTCTCCTCTATCAACATCAATCACAGCCCTTGCTGTGGCTAGGAAGGGTCTGCCAAGGATGATGGATTCATCCATGCACTTCCCAGTCTCTAGGACTATGAAATCAGCAGGGATGTAATGGTCTTCAACTTTTACCAGAACATCCTCCACAAGTCCATAGGCTTGTTTTCTTGAATTGTCTGCCATCTCTAGTGAGATTTTTGCAGCTTGCACCTCAAGGATCCCTAACTTCTCCATTACAGAGAGAGGCATGAGGTTTACACTTGACCCTAAGTCACACAAGGCCTTCTTGAAGGTCATGGTGCCTATGGTACAAGGTATTGAAAACTTCCCAGGATCCTGTCTCTTTTGAGGTAATTTCTGCCTAGACAAGTCATCTAGTTCTTTGGTGAGCAAAGGGGATTCATCCTCCCAAGTCTCATTCCTAAATAACTTGTCATTTAGCTTCATGATTGCTCCAAGGTATTTAGCAACTTGCTCTTCAGTGACATACTCATCCTCTTCAGAGGAAGAATACTCATCAGAGCTCATGAATGGCAGAACTAAGTCCAATGGAATCTCTATGGTCTCATTTTGAGCCTCAGATTTCCATGGTTCCTCATTGGGGAACTCATTGGAGGCCAGTGGACATCCATTGAGGTCTTCCTTAGTGGCGTTCACTGCCTCTTCCTCCTCTCCAAATTTGGCCATGTTGATGGCTTTGCACTCTCCTTTTGGGTTTTCTTCTGTGTTGCTTGGAAGAGTACTAGGAGGGAGTTCAGTAATTTTCTTGCTCAGCTGACCCACTTGTCCTTCCAAGTTTCTAATGGAGGACCTTGTTTCAGTCATGAAACTTTGAGTGGTTTTGATTAGATCAGAGACCATGGTTGCTAAGTCAGAGGTGTTCTGCTTAGAGCTCTCTGTCTGTTGCTGAGAAGATGATGGAAAAGGCTTGCTATTGCTAAACATGTTTCTTCCACCATTATTGTTGTTGAAACCTTGTTGAGGTCTTTGTTGATCCTTCCATGAGAGATTTGGATGATTTCTCCATGAAGGATTATAGGTGTTTCCATAGGGTTCTCCCATGTAATTCACCTCTTCTATTGAAGGGTTCTCAGGATCATAAGCTTCTTCTTCAGATGAAGCTTCCTTAGTACTGCTTGGTGCATTTTGCATTCCAGACAGACTTTGAGAAATCATATTGACTTGTTGAGTCAATATTTTATTCTGAGCCAGTATGGCATTCAGAGTGTCAATCTCAAGAACTCCTTTCTTCTGATTGGTCCCATTGTTCACAGGATTCCTTTCAGAAGTGTACATGAATTGGTTATTTGCAACCATTTCAATCAGCTCTTGAGCTTCTGTAGGCGTCTTCTTCAGATGAAGAGATCCTCCAGCAGAGCTATCCAAAGACATCTTGGATAGTTCAGAGAGACCATCATAGAAAATTCCAATGATGCTCCATTCAGAAAGCATATCAGTGGGACACTTTCTGATTAATTGTTTGTATCTTTCCCAAGCTTCATAGAGGGACTCTCCTTCCTTCTGTCTGAAGGTTTGGACTTCCACTCTAAGCTTACTCAATTTTTGAGGTGGAAAGAACTTTGCCAAGAAGGCATTGACTAGCTTTTCCCAAGAGTTCAGGCTTTCTTTAGGTTGTGAGTCCAACCATATTCTAGCTCTGTCTCTTACAGCAAAAGGGAATAGCATAAGTCTGTAGACCTCAGGGTCAACCCCATTAGTCTTGACAGTGTCACAGATTTGCAAGAACTCAGCTAAAAACTGATGAGGATCTTCCAATGGAAGTCCATGGAATTTGCAATTCTGTTGCATTAGAGAAACTAATTGAGGCTTAAGCTCAAAGTTGTTTGCTCCAATGGCAGGGATAGAGATGCTTCTCCCATAGAAGTCGGGAGTAGGTGCAGTAAAGTCACCCAGCACCTTCCTTGCATTGTTGGCATTGTTGTTGTTTTCGGCTGCCATGGGTTCTTCTTCTTTGAAGATTTCTGTTAGGTCCTCTACAGAGAGTTGTGCCTTGGCTTCTCTTAGCTTTCGCTTCAAGGTCCTTTCAGGTTCAGGATCAGCCTCAACAAGAATGCTTTTGTCCTTGCTCCTGCTCATAAGAAAGAGAAGAGAACAAGAAAATGTGGAATCCTCTATGTCACAGTATAGAGATTCCTTGAGGTGTCAGAGGAAAAGAAAAATAGAAGGCAGAAGTAGAAAATTCGAACTTATCAAAGAAGATAGAGTTCGAATTTTGCATTAAGGAATAGTGTTAGTCCATAAATAGAAGGATGTGAGAAGAGGGGAAGTAATTTTCGAAAATCAAGTAAAAGATTTTAAAAACATTTTGAAAAACACTAATTGATTTTCGAAAATAAAAGTGGGAAAGAAATCAAGTGATTTTTGAAAAAGAATTTGAAATTAGAAATCAAAAAGATTTGATTGAAAGTTATTTTGAAAAAGATGTGGTTAAGAAGATATGATTTGAAAAACATTTTAAAAAAAATGTGATTTTGAAAATTAATGACTTGGCTATCAAGAAAAGATATGATTCAAACATTAAACCTTTCTCAACAGAAAAGGCAACATACTTGAAATGTTGAATCAAATCATTAATTGATAGCAAGTATCTTTGAAAATAGAAAGAAATTGAATTTGAAAAAGATTTGATTGAAAAGATATGATTTGAAAAAGATTTGATTTTGAAAAGATTTTGAAAACTTGAAAAAAAAATTTGCATTGAAAACAAAATCTTCCCTCTTGTGCCATCCTGGCGTTAAACGCCCAGAATGGTGCACATTCTGGCATTTAACGCCCAAAACTCTACCCTTTTGGGCGTTAAACGCCCAACCAGGCACCCTGGCTGGCGTTTAAACGCCAGTCTGTCCTTCTTCACTGGGCGTTTTGAATGCCCAGCTTTTTCTGTATAATTCCTCTACTGTATGTTCTGAATCTTCAATTCTCTGTATTATTGACTTGAAAAGACACAAATTAAAAATATTTTTTGGATTTTTAATAGTGAGGAATAATCAAAATGCAACTAAAATCAAATAATAATGCATGCAAGACACCAAACTTAGCAATTTGTATACTACTGACACTAATGAGAATGCATATGAGACACATAAACACTCAAGTCAAGAGGAATTAATGATCAGAGTAATGAAATCATCAAGAACATCTTGAAGATCACTAAGACACATGAATGAATGCAAGAAAAACAGAAACATGCAATTGACACCAAACTTAAAATGAGAATAGAGTCTCAACAGGAAAAATATTTTTGGTTTTTATGATTTTGTAAATTTTTTTGTGCTTTTTCGAAAATTAAGTGGAAAAAGAAAATAAAGATATCAAAATTCTTAATGAGAATTCCAGGAATCATGCAATGTTTAGTCTAAGACTCCGGTCCAGGAATTAGACATGGCTTCACAGCCAGCCAAGCTTTCAAAGAAAGCTTCGATCCAAAACACTAGACATGGCCAATGGCCAGCCAAGCCTTAGCAGATCACTGCTCCAACAGCAAGATTGATAGAAATCAACAAGCTCTTGTGATGATAAGTTGAAATCTCGGTCCAATAAAATTAGACATGGCTTCACAGCCAGCCAGACTTCAACACATCATCTTGAAACTCTAAAATTCATTCTTAAGAACTCAAAAAAAAAATACCTAATCTAAGCAACAAGATGAACCGTCAGTTGTCCATACTCGAACAATCCCCGGCAACGGCACCAAAAACTTGTTGGACGAAATTATGATCACTACAACTTCGCACAACTAACCAGCAAGTGTACTGGGTCGTCCAAGTAATAAACCTTACGCGAGTAAGGGTCGATCCCACAGAGATTGTTGGTATGAAGCAAGCTATGGTCACCTTGTAAATCTTAGTCAGGCAGACTCAAATGGATATGAATGATGATATACGAATGAAACATAAAGATAAAGATAGAGATACTTATGTAATTCATTGGTAGGAATTTCAGATAAGCGTATGAAGATGCTTGTCCCTTCCGTCTCTCTGCTTTCCTACTGTCTTCATCCAATCCTTCTTACTCCTTTCCATGGCAAGCTTATGCAAGGGTTTCACCGTTGTCAGTGGCTACCTCCCATCCTCTCAGTGGAAATGTTCAACGCACCCTGTCACGGCACGGCTATCCATCTGTCGGTTCTCAATCAGGCCGGAATAGAATCCAGTGATTCTTTTGCGTCTGTCACTAACACCCCGCCTTCAGGAGTTTGAAGCTTGTCACAGTCATTCAATCATTGAATCCTACTCAGAATACCATAGACAAGGTTAGACCTTCCGGATTCTCTTGAATGCCGCCATCAGTTCTAGCCTATACCACGAAGACTCTGATCTCACAGAATGGCTGGCTCGGTTGTCAGGCGAGCACTCGGTTGTCAGGCGATCAACCATGCATCGTGTATCAGGAATCCAAGAGATATCCACCCAATCTAAGGTAGAACGGAGGTGGTTGTCAGGCACACGTTCATAGGTGAGAATGATGATGAGTGTCACGGATCATCACATTCATCAAGTTGAAGAACAAGTGGTATCTTAGAACAAGAACAAGCGGAATTGAATAGAAGAACAATAGTAATTGCATTAATACTCGAGGTACAGCAGAGCTCCACACCTTGATCTATGGTGTGTAGAAACTCCACCGTTGAAAATACATAAGAACAAGGTCTAGGCATGGCCGAATGGCCAGCCTCCCAATGATCTAAGAACTAGATGTCCAGAGATGAAAAATACAATAGTAAAAGGTCCTACTTATAGAGAACTAGTAGCCTAGGGTGTACAGAGATGAGTAAATAACATAAAAATCCACTTCCGGGCCCACTTGGTGTGTGCTTGGGCTGAGCATTGAAGTATTTTCGTGTAGAGACTCGTCTTGGAGTTAAACGCCAGCTTTTATGCCAGTTTGGGCGTTTAACTCCCATTCTTGTGCCAGTTCCGGCGTTTAACGCTGGGAATTCTGAGGGTGACTTTGAACGCCGGTTTGGGCCATCAAATCTTGGGCAAAGTATGGACTATCATATATTTCTGGAAAGCCCAGGATGTCTACTTTCCAACGCCGTTAAGAGCGCGCCAATTGGGCTTTTGTAGCTCCAGAAAATTCGCTTCGAGTGTAGGGAGGTCAGAATCCAACAGCATCTGCAGTCCTTTTTAGTCTCTGAATCAGATTTTTGCTCAGGTCCCTCAATTTCAGCCAGAAAATACCTGAAATCACAGAAAAATACACAAACTCATAGTAAAGTCCAGAAAAGTGAATTTTAACTAAAAACTAATAAAAATATACTAAAAACTAACTAGATCATGCTAAAAACATACTAAAAACAATGCCAAAAAGCGTACAAATTATCCGCTCATCAGAGTGCTAATGGTAGAGCTGTGAGTGCAATATCCTAGACAATAAATTTTGGGATGATTGTTTTACTGTATGCCAAATTGTGAGTCCGTTGATTAAATTGCTGAGGTTGGTAGATGCCAATGATAAACCATCATTGGGAATTGTTTATGAAGGTATGCTGAGGTCAGAAAATGGAATCAAATAAATGTTCAAGCATAGGAAGACTGCATATCAACCTTACACAGAGATTATCAACTCAAGATGGGACAAACATTTGAAAAAATCTTCACGCAGCAGCCTATTTCTTGAATCCTGATTGCTTTTTTTCTGAAAATTATAGAGAATCACCTGATGTCATGCGAGCTTTACTTGATCTTGTTACATTGTATTGCAAGGTTAATAATTTAGATTCAGTTGAGGCAATGAAAGAAATACACTTATATAGAGATCGAAAGGAAAGCTTTGATAGGCCTGAAGCTGTTCCAGCTACAAAAAAACTTCAACCTGGTAATAATATCTGTTTGATAATAAACTTTAGTTATTTACTTGTTTTATGTTTTGTTTTCCTTAATTTGATAACTAATACTTGAGATATGGGATTGTAATTTGTAGATGAATGGTGGAGGTTGTTTGGTAGTTATGCTCTATGTTTACAAAAAATGGCATTTCGCATTCTTAGCCAAGCATTTGCTTCTTCAGGGTGTGAAAGGAATTAGAGTCTTTTTGATCAAATTCATACAACAAGAAGGAATAGATTGGAGCATGATAGGCTAAGTGATATTGTGTATGTTACATATAATTTGCGTCTTAAATCCAGGTAATATATATTTCATCCTTTCATTTCATATCATTAGATTTTGTATAGCTAATATACTAGGCTTATCATATATTGTATTTAATTTGTTAGGAAGGAAAGAAAAAAAAGAAAGCAAAAGTCGTAATATGATCTAATCGATATTGAAACTATTGATAAGGTTGATTTTTGGGTGACGGAAGAGGTTGTTGAAAAAGAGCCTGATCTTCCAAGTAATATTGAAGACTTGCTTGGTGAGTATTATAGTTTATTGATCAGACAATAAATTACAATAGCTTTGATCTTTAATTTATTGATAATGTGTTATATTTTCTTAGATGAGATTGATGCTGATTTAGATCAAGGTGGTGGTGGTGGTAGTACTAGTACATTTTATGCTCCACCATTTGCTTTTTCTGGTCCAAGTAGTGGAAATGAAGGTGATGAAATCAATGACGCAAATCTGCAGCAAGTTATGGAGGATTTTGATGATTGATGACAAACTTGGATCATTTTGATGCTGCTATGTTATGTTTGATTGGTTGTTTGTATTTGAATGAGATTATAACAATTTGGTTTATGTAGTACTTTTAATTTGAATGATATTTTAAAGTTTAGATTACACTATAATTATATTTTCATGTGCTTATTTATATTTTATTTATTATTTTATTATAAAACGATTTTTTTGGTTCCACCACGGTCGAACCGGTTGAACCTATGAACCAGTGAACCAGTGCCTAGAGCGGTTCGATGACCGGTTCGGTTTTTAGAACCTTGCAAAACAGAATCGTCTCCTAGATTCTGGTTTGCAGAATTGTGAACAGCATCTTCCATGAAAGGTTCAGATTTGTCTTTTTCTTGAATTCTTCTGAATTTTGTGCAATCTTAGTTCCTACATCAATTTTCTCAACAACACTTGAAATAGAGTTATAATCATAAGAAAATGATATGTATGAACTCCCTAATTATTCCATGTTTCTTGATGTAAACTCTATAAGCTTTACTAGTGGTTGAATATCCAACAAAGATACCTTCATAAGATTTTTGGATCAAATTTTCCAAAAATATCTTTAGTGTTTAACACAAAGTATTTGCATCCAAAAGTATGAATGTACTTAAGATTGGGTGGTACTCCTTTTCAAAGCTCATATGGTGTTTTCTTTAAAACTTTTCTAATGATGCTTTGGTTCAAATTATAGCTTTAATCCAAAAGAATTTTAGAATTTCATTTTCACCAAAACATAGCCCTAGTCATTTCTTAAAGACCCTATTTTTCCTTTCAACAACTCTATTTTATTGAGGTATGCTAGGACATGAAAATTTATATGAAATACCAAATTCATCACAAAGTGTTATTTTCCAAACTCATTTTCATGATCACTTCTTAAGAAAATAATTTTCATTTTGAATCTTTTTGCATAGAGTTAAAAAAGCAAGAAAGACATCATTCTTATGAGCAAAAAAAAAAGAATCCATCCAAACTTAGTATAGTCATCAAACACCGCTAAGCTATAGTGCTTGCCATCAAGACTTTGAATCCTTGTAGGACCAAAATGATCAATACGTAGCATTTCCAAAGTTTTTTTTTTTTTGGTTGAGATGTCATCCTTGGGTTTGAAAATTTTTTATTTACCCAATTGACAACCATCACAAGTGATGTCATTGTCAAATTTTATTTTTAGGAAGATATCTAACCAAATTCTTTTTCACAAGCTTAGAAACTAGAAACATGCTTGTATGTTCTATTTTATTATGCCATAACTATTTCTCATATTCTATGGAAATAAAACAAGCTACATTTTGTTCTTTTAGTTCCTCTAAGATTAGTCCATACACATTATCGCATCTTATAACTTCAAACAAAATTTCACCAGATTATTCACACACAACCAAGCATTTCAATTTCTAGAAAATAGTCAAACAACATAAATCACACAATTTGCTCATGTCTAGAACATTGTGTTTCAACCAATCAACGCAAAATACAACATCAATGAAAGTTGGAAAATTCTTACCAACCTTACCTACGGCCACAATTTTTCATTTACCATTGTTATCGAAAGTCATAAAGCTTCCATCAAATTCATCAAAGAAAGTGGACTTTTCGGTCATGTGCTTAGAGCATCTCCTATTCAAGTATCACATGTCTTTCTTCTTCTTGGATGCTAAGCAAAACTGCACAAATCTTTTAAGTGACCTTAGGTATACAAATTAATTTGGATCCTTTGAAGTTAACCCTTCTTGGTTGTCCAAGAGCATTAAAATCACAGACATTCTTGTATGTTTTGTTTCCTACTCTTCTTTTGTCAATAAAGCATTAAGAAGAAGAGTGACCAAATTTATTGCAATTAAAACAGTGATTTGTGTGAGCATGTTGCTGAAAACACTTTAAGATATGATGCTGATGGTGATCAAAAGATTTGAATTTTCTGGTATTTGAAAGGGTGCATTTCTTTTGAAAGATCCATCTCTAACATTAGTACCTCCTTTTGCCAGAAATCTTAAACTAGAATTTCTTGACACAGATGGGTATCTAAAACGTGAGGCTCTTTTGTGAAAGAAAAATTTTCTAAAAATGTTCTCATTGTTAGAGATGTAACCCAGACCAGAGTTTATTTAAAGCAGGTTTAGGTTTTGAATAAGATGCATTTTTATCAACAATATGGCTTTTCAAAATCAGCATCAATGTTATATGAATATTCAAGACCAGATTTATCAAACGATGATTTTATTTTAGAAGATGATGCTGTGAATTTGCAAGTGATTTTTTTTAAATGCATCATTTTTCATTACATACCCTAAACCTGATTTTTAAAACAAAGTTCTTTGATTAGCAAGTAATTTGTCTAAGTTGCTTGAGTTATGTGCAAATTTTGCTAACTCATGATTCAAACTTTTGATCATTTAATCTTTTATTTTCAGCAACAGATTTTTGAGATAGATCAATAATGCGCTTTCCATTGAACATTTTCAGATTTAAAAAAAATCTATTTTCTTTAATGAAATCAAAAGCACATTTGGTCTCCTTCACCCTTTTCTTTCAAACACTCATTTTCAGATTTACATTTATTGTATTTTTTTTTTCAGCAATGTTTCAGAAAGGTGAGAGAGATCATCAATAGTCACATGCAAATCATCAAGAGATAAGTCATAGAAATTTACCTCTTTTTGTTGATCTTCATCAGTCATGAGACAAATTTGTGCTCTATCTTCGGAGTCTTCTTCCTTATCTGAGTCAATCTTGAGATCCTCAAAAGAAGCCATAAGTCCTTTTTGGTTCCTTTGAGTTGCCACCTCTGCTTCTTCCTTTGAGTTTCATCATCCTTCTAAGTTTCCTACAAAACATGCAAACTCATAATCTTATAAACAGTCACTGGATTCATTATCTAATGATTCAGTGCAAGATTTAAGAGTCACTGGTGCACAAAATTGTGATCATCAACAATGGCGCCAAAAACTTGGTAGCGCTCTCAAACGTGAATCACACTTTGTCACAACTTCGCACAACTAACCAGCAAGTGCACTGGGTCGTCCAAGTAATAAACCTTACGTGAGTAAGGGTCGATCCCACGGAGATTGTTGGTATGAAGCAAGCTATGGTCATCTTGTAAATCTCAGTTAGGCGGATAATAAATGGTTATGGAGTTTTCAAAAATAAAGATAAATAAAGCATAAAATAAAGATAGAGATACTTATGTAAATCATTGGTGGGAATTTCAGATAAGCGTATGGAGATGCTTTGTTCCTGTTGAATCTCTGCTTTCCTACTGCCTTCCTTCAATCCTTCATACTCCTTTCCATGGCAAGCTGTATGTAGGAAATCACCGTTGTCAATGGCTACTTCCCATCCTCTCAATGAAAATGGTCCAAATGCTCTTGTCACAGCACGGCTAATCATCTGTCAGTTCTCGATCATGTCAGAATAGAATCTATTGATTCTTTTGCGTCTGTCACCACGTCCAACAATCGCGAGTTTGAAGATCGTCACAGTCATTAAATCCCTAAATCCTACTCGGAATACCACAGACAAGGTTTAGAATTTTTGAATTCTCAAGAATGGCCACCAATAATTCTAGCTTATACCATGAAGATCCTGATTTAGGAATCTAAGAGATACACGCTCGTTCTAAGGTAGAACGGAAGTGGTTGTCAGTCACGCGTTCATAGGTGAGAATGATGATGAGTGTCACGGATCATCACATTCATCATGTTGAAGTACAGCGAATATCTTAGAATAAGAATAAGCATAAATTGAATAGAAAATAGTAGTAATTACATAAATACTCGAGGTACAGTAGAGCTCCACACCCTTAATCTATGGTGTATAGAAACTCCACCGTTGAAAATACATAAGTGATGGTCCAGGCATGGCCAAATGGCCAGCCCCCAAAACGCGATCAAATGATCAAAATACAATCCAGAGATGTGTTAAAAAAAAGACTGACTCTAGTACAACAGTAAAAAGTTCTATTTATACTAAAACTAGCTACTAGGGTTATAGAGATAAGTGATTGATGCAGAAATCCACTTCCGGGGCCCACTTGGTGTGTGCTTGGGATGAGCTTAAGCTTTACACGTGCAGAGGCTTCTCTTGGAGTTAAACGCCAAGTTGTAACGTGTTTTTCGCGTTTAACTCTGGTTTGTGACGTGTTTTTGGCGTTTTACTCCAGAATGCAGCATGAAACTGGCGTTAAATGCCAGTTTGCGTCATCTAATATCAAATAAAGTATGGACTATTATATATTTCTGGAAAGCTCTGGATGTCTACTTTCGAACCCCGTTAAGAGCGCACCATTTGGAGTTCTGTAGCTCTAGAAATTTCATTTCGAGTGCAGGGAGGTCAGAATCCAACAGCATCAGCAGTCCTTTTTCAGCCTGAATCAGATTTTTGCTCATGTCCCTCAATTTCAGCCAGAAAATACCTGAAATCACAGAAAAATACACAAACTCATAGTAAAGTCCAAAAATGTGAATTTTGCATAAAAATTAATGAAAACATCCCTAAAAGTAGCTAGATCCTACTAAAAACTACCTAAAAATAATGTCAAAAAGCGTATAAATTATCCGCTCATCACAACACCAAACTTAAATTGTTGCTTGTGTAACACCCTACCATACAGAGTCTTATGCTTAAGTCATAATTCAGAGATGGCAAGGTATTACGACCTCTAAAATAAAAATTTAGTACATATAGTAGTATGAATGATTGATTATAA
Organism: Arachis hypogaea; assembly: GCF_003086295.3. NCBI lineage: Eukaryota > Viridiplantae > Streptophyta > Magnoliopsida > Fabales > Fabaceae > Arachis > Arachis hypogaea. The sequence continues at coordinate 22,160,905 of NC_092037.1, read as the reverse complement.
CTAGGAGCCTTTGAAGAAAAAGGGGTAAACAAAAACCGCAACTCGAAAGCGTAACACTCCGATCGATAACGTAACGAACGAGGATAACCAACGCGTGATTATATATATATAAAGGAGTGTCAAAAACAGGAATATCAAGACTCAAGATCCGGCTGCGAAGATAACCGGTCCGAGCATAACAATATATACATATGATGGAAAATAAGGAAAACCCCAAGGAAACCCAAAGGGACACCAAAACATAAAACCTATTCTCCAAAATTCTCCCATAAGAGGAGTCACCACAGTTTGTATTATTTAATGGAGATAAAAGTATCTAAGCAAAACATATAAACCAAAACATAGCCCCGAGAACAAGGAATCTTCGCAAATCTAGAAGTCTCAAGCGTGCCTCAGCGGGAAACCGTACGTCCTGCATCTGAAAACCACAAAATCCGCATGGGTGAGAACCAGAGGTCCCCAGCATGGTAACAGCTTCCACATATATAATACATAATAATGGAGGAAAGCCAAAGGCAATCCTAGAACTTCCTCCAGATAATATCAAGGCTTATAAACAAGCTAAACCATAAAGGGCATCTGACTAAAGATTCTTCAGTCTAACTAATACTTCCCTTTCCAATTCCTTCAAACCTCCCAACCACCAGCAGGAGTATAGTGTAGCAATCACAGTTATATCAAACAAAGAATACACAAATAGGAACAAGTAAAACATTTAGACAATTAGCAAGTAATGTGTAGTCAAATAGGCAATCTCAAACAATTCATATAGTATGCATATGATGAATGCCTGTCCCTAGTGGCTGATGATATCATCTGTCGGTTATAGAGCCAACCCGACAAGTCCTGGCAGTTAACCATTGGACTGTCCCTCTGTCACGCATCCCCAACTCGAGTTATACTCATCATAAACTTGATCATAATCATGATCTATATCCATCACCTTCACTGGTGAATATTTTCGGGGGCGAGCTCATCCGGGTCTTTCACAGTGCCCGGCCACACTTATGACATAAGGTCAAAAGAGTATCAAGTCTCAACCTGGAGCACGTGGTGGCTAGCCACTGCTACTACCCAGGGAAACTCGTATCTCCGATAGTGGAAGTGCAAATCACAATTATCAATAATCCAGCGTAAACATGCATGAATTCTCATCCATGGATCAACATCCATATCAGCCATTCCGACTCACGGTTAAATCCATAACCAGCCAATATTCATAGCATACACAGCTATTCCGGCTCATGGTTCAATCCAGAACCAGCCAATATATAAACAATTACAGCCCTTCGGCCAATGGCATAACCAGCACTTCCACCACCATCCTCCGCATCTCACATAATCATGCTTGATCCTCAATGATCATTCATTTTTCCCTTGCTTCACTCGCAAGTTACCTCATTCACTAGCCCCTTTTTAATAGCTAGGCATGTCATAATGATTTAAGATATAAGTGGTGAGATCGGAGGCTTAGAAGTATGAGATTTGACTTTTAAAACTCAAAAATCAACTTTGGGATGAAAACAGGTCCACGCGTACGCGCACTCCACGCGCACGCGTGGATGGCCTCAAAAACTTCATCGACGCGCAAGCGTCATGCACGCTAACGCGTGGATTAAACATTTGCCAACCGACGCGAACGCGTGGGTGTTCTCGTGCCCCAGGCACAACACTAGCACAGTTTTGGCATAACTCTCTGGAAAATGGCTGGGCATTGGGTGCAGCACCATCGGCGCGCCCGCGCACATCACGCGTACGCGTGTATGGCATTTTCGGGAAGAACGGCGCGCACGCGCCAAGTGCGCCCACGCGCAAGGGGTCATTCTGCTAAAAATTTTCTAAGTTAAAAGCTGCAGAATTTACCAATTTGAACCCCAATCTTCCAACGGACATAACTTTCTCATTTTAAATCGTTTTTCACCCGTTCTTTGAACGGCATGGACATCCCGGATCCAATTTCATTTCTAAATAGATTTGGCACAAAACAGAGATCCGTAGTCCAAGTTATGTTCCACCAAAGTATGCCCAAAAACCATGTTTTTCATAAAAACCACAAAGTGCCATTTTCAAAACAAGCCATTTCCAACTCTTTTCAAAATCAATCAAAACATGCCATTTTCATCCCTTTCCTTTGAAATCAATTAAAATACATCAATTTCAACATCAAGCCTCCTCAACTCACACATTGACACTTTACCACAATATACAAAATCACTATTTCATCATTCTAACCCACTTCACCCAAGTGGCTCAAACTCAAATATATTGACATATCATATACTCTTACTCATGCCAATTCCAACAACACCAATCCCAATAACTCATTTTTGTACACAATCAACATCATACTCACCATAAACATGGTTCAACCCACAATTCAACCATAACCAATCATCAAGCATATATCACAACATGCATATTTCTCATACATCATACCATCAAGGCATCATAAATCATCATCACATATATGACCACATCATATATCTCAATCATTCAACAACATCAACATTTCAATGCCTATCTTAGGGCCTCTAGCCTAAGTATTTCCTACCACATTACATATTAGATACGAGAAACCGAAACCATACCTTAGCCGATTTTCCCAAGCTCCACCGGAGCACTTCCAAACCACTTATCCACAAGCTCTCAAGGCCTCAAAACCTCCAAGAACAGATTTTTCACCACCAAACCCTTTCCAAGCTTTTCAAAATCACCAATCAAGCTCCAAATATCCACACATACACAACTTAAACCACAACCATCATACCCATACACAACATCTCAAAATCCAAACATCATAAAACAATAAAATACACTAGGGTTGAGAATCTTACCACACCCAAGGTCCAAGAAGACAAGATTAACCTTCTCCTTCAAGAGAGTTGGGTCCTATAACATCAAAGAGCCCAAAATCTCAACATTTCACCCATGAAACTCGAAAATAAGAGCTGAGATTTCGAACAGCAACACGTGGCTTACCTCAAGATTGGTTGTATGGGTTTTGTAGAGCTCTCCGCAGTGAACGTGTGGCCGCAAACAGAGCGGCAATCGGAGCTCTAGATCAAAAGTTATGGTGGTTTGAAGATCAACCAAGGGAGAGAACTTGAGAGAGTGTTCTTCCTCCCTTTCTCTCTAATTTCAGCTTGTGTGTGTAACAAATGAGGAGAGAGAGTGCTGAAAACTAGGGTTTTGGCTAAGTTATGTTGGGCCAAGGGCCCACTTTGGGTCCAATTGGCCCGGTTTGGCCCGTTCGGTCCAATCTTGGTCCGAATTCTATAAAATTGGTACCAAAATTCTCGTCTCAATCTCCTCTATCATATTTAGCCATAAAAATCACATTTTGGGCTTTCTAGAATAAATTCTCATTTATGGGTTAATTAGCCGTTAATTAACCGGGTTTTACATTCTACCCACCTAATTGGGAATTTTGCCCACAAAATTCAAATGCAATTACCTGAGAATAAATGCGAGTAATCCGTCCGCATCTCCGACTCAAGTTCCCAAGTGTGTTCCTCAACACCGCCTCAACTCCATGCCACTTTGACTAATGAAACCTCTTTTCCACGCAACCGTTTGATACTAGTATCATCAATTCTGACCGGAGCCACTGGAAGCATCAAATCTTCCCTTAACTGAACCGACTCAGGTTCTAACACATGGCTAGCATCAGGTGTGTACTTCCGAAGCTGTGACACGTGAAACACGTCGTGTAGATCCGAAAGATGAGGTGGTAGAGCCATCCGATACGCCACCGGTCCAATCCTCTCCAGGATTTGAAATGGACCAATGTATCGAGGATTCAACTTCTTTGCCTTAATTGCCCTACCTACTCCCGTAGTTGGAGTAACCTTAAGGAAAACATGTTCTCCTTCCTCAAATTCTAAGGGCTTTCGCCTCTGATCGGCGTAACTCTTTTGACGACTCTGCGCCGTAATCATCCTATCACGGATTTTCTTGACTTGTTCAGTAGTCTCAGCTATCATTTCCGGCCCCAACAAGCTTTTCTCTCCAGCTTCATACCAACATAGTGGAGATTGACATTTCCTCCCATACAAGGCCTCATACGGAGCCATTCCAATGCTCGCATGATAGCTATTATTGTATGCAAACTCCACTAATGGCATATACCGATCCCAACTCACCGGTTGGTCCAAAACACAAGCTCTCAACATATCTTCTAGTGTTTGGATCGTCCTCTCAGATTGACCATCTGTTTGAGGATGGTAAGCCGTGCTCAAGCTTAATCGGGTTCCAAAAGCTTTCTGAAATGCACCCCAAAACCTTGAAGTGAAACGAGGATCTCTATCAGAGATTATAGTAGCAGGTACACCATGAAGTCTCACAATCTCCTTTATGTATAACCGTGCTAGCTCCTCAAGGGTGTAAGTCATCCGAATGGGCAAAAAGTGAGCTGACTTCGTCAGTCGGTCCACAATCACCCAAATAGCATCAAAACCAGCCCTAGTCCTTGGCAATCCAGACACAAAGTCCATTGCAATACTTTCCCACTTCCATTGTGGAATCTCTAAAGGTTGCAACATCCCGGAAGGTCTTTGATGTTCAATCTTCACCTTTTGACAAGTTAAGCACTTTGAAACATATTCCGCCACATCATTCTTCATACCCGGCCACCAAAACATCGCCTTTAAATCATGGTACATCTTAGTACTTCCCGGGTGAATGGAGAATCCACTTTTGTGTGCCTCCTTTAAAATATCTTGTCTCAAAGTGCCAACATCCGGCACAATGATCCTACCCTTGAATCTCCATAACCCATCTTTTTCTTCCGACACTCTCCATTGTTTTCCTTGCTCAATAGCTGGTAACACCTTCCATAACGCTTCATCATTTTGATGAGCCTTTAGGAGTTCGGACTTAAAATCACTTGAGATCTCTAATTGGCTCAAACACAAAGTTCCGGATACTTCTCGAGTACCAATTTTTAGACTCTCAAATCCCTTAAGCAACTTCTCCTCTTGAAGCATCATCCAAGCCGCATATAGCGACTTCCGACTTAACGCATCCGCCACTACGTTCGCCTTTCCCGGATGGTACTTCAACTCAAAGTCGTAGTCCTTCAACAATTCCATCCACCTCCTCTGCCTCATATTAAGCTCTTTCTGATCAAAGAGATACTTCAAGCTCTTATGATCAGAGAAAACTTGGAACTTAACCCCATAGAGGTAATGCCTCCACACCTTCAAGGCAAACACAACCGTAGCGAGTTCCAAATCATGCGTAGGGTAACTAACTTCATGAGGTCTCAACTGTCGTGAGGCATACGCCACCACATTATGATGTTGCATCAGCACGCACCCTAAACCCTTCAATGAGGCATCACAATACACCTCAAATGGCTCGTTCGGCTCAGGTAACACTAACACAGGTGTGGTGGTCAACTTTTTCTTCAATGTCTGAAAGCTCTCCTCGCACTCAGGAGTCCAAACAAACGGAGTGTCTTTGCGGGTCAACTTTGTCATTGGCAAAGCTATCTGTGAAAAGCCCTTGATAAACCTTCGGTAATAGCCAGCTAAACCCAGAAAACTCCTTATCTCTGTTACGGTGGTTGGTTGCTTCCAATCCATCACAGCCTCCACCTTAGTTGGATATACGGCTATTCCCTCCTTACTCACCACGTGACCCAAAAACTTCACCTCACTCTTCCAAAACTCACACTTAGACAGTTTTGCATAGAGTTTCTTCTCCTTTAGAATCTGCAACATGGTCCTCAAGTGTTCTGCATGCTCTTCTTCAGTCTTGGAATAAATCAGTATGTCATCAATGAAGACAACAACAAATTTATCCAGAAACGGACGGAAAACTCTATTCATGTAATCCATGAACACTGTTGGAGCGTTTGTCAACCCGAATGACATTACAGTGTACTCGTAATGACCATAACGAGTCCTGAAAGCGGTCTTAGGGATATCCTCACCCCTCACCCTTATCTGGTGATAACCGGATCGCAAATCGATCTTGGAGAAAACTCCAGCTCCTTGTAACTGATCCATGAGATCATCAATTCTCGGCAATGGGTACTTATTCTTTATTGTAACCTTGTTCAGCTGTCTGTAATCCACACAGAGCCGCATACTCCCATCCTTCTTCTTCACCAGTAACACTGGAGCACCCCACGGAGAGACACTTGGTCGTATAAAATTCTTTCCCAACAAATCCTCTAACTGAGACTTTAGCTCGTTCATCTCTAATGGTGACATCCTATAAGGAGCACTTGAGATTGGTCCCGCCCCGGGCACCAATTCAATAGCAAACTCAACCTCTCGGTTAGGTGGAAACTCATCAATATCATCGGGAAACACTTCCGGAAACTCACACACAACCGGAATCTGTTCCATCCTTTGATCATCACCCGAAACGCCCGCGGTCAACAACATGATACCCTGACATTCGGTTCCGGAACAGTTCACCATCATTGAATTCAAGTAATAATTATTCACCACGACCGGCCCTTCAGTATCTTCCGGCATAAAGTACACCGACTTTGTAGAACAATCTAGCAGAACATGGTTCTTAGATAACCAGTCCAATCCCAAGATAAGATCAAGACCAATCATCGGTAAGCAGACTAAATTATGAACAAAATCACGCTGCTTGAACCTAAAGGAAACTTCCGGGCATCCTAGCCTAGTTACCATGGCTTCGTGAGTATCATTGTACACTCTTAGATCATATCCTAAAGTTACCATCTTCAATCCTAACTCATGGGCTTTCTCAAATGCAATGAATGAATGTGATGCTCCCGAATCAAATAAAGCATTTAAAGTTTGACCAACCATTTTACAGTTACCTCGAATGAGTGTCTCAGATCCCTCAGCTCCTATAGCTGAAGTGGTGAACACCCGACCAGTCTGTTGTGCCTTTCCAGCACCTTGTTTCTGCCTCTCAGGACAATTTGCGGCTTTATGCCCCGCCTTTCCACAAGTGTAGCACAAACCCCATCCGGCCTTGCATGGTGCTCCCAGATGGTGACTCCCACATCTAGTACAAGCTTGATCATTCTGAGGCTGCTTCCCATACCTTTTTCCTTGGGAGTTGTTGTTGTTGTTGTTGGGCCTCCTGAAAGAGCTTCCCCTCTTGAAAGACGGACCTCTAAATGCAAAACTCTTCCCTCGGTTCTGTGGGAATGATCCCTTTTGACTCCCTTTCTCAGCGGTTGCCCTCTTCACACACTCTTCAGCAACCCTACACTTGTTTACCAACTCGGAGAAAGTCCTAATCTCCATTGGTCCCACTGAACTAAAGATATCACTCCGGAGTCCTCCTTCATACTTAACACACTTCCATTCCTCATATTCCACCGGAGTCCCTTGGCACATACGAGAGAACCTGAACAGCTCCTCAAACTTGTCAGTATACTCTGATATGGACATAGTACCCTGCTTCAGCTGTAACAACTCAAGTTCCTTGGCCGTCCTAGCAGAAGTCGGAGAGTACTTCTTATAGAACTCCTCTCGGAAGACATTCTAGGTGATATAATCATCACCCTGCTGCAGAAGACGTCGGATACCTTGCCACCAATGCGACGCTTCACCTGTAAGCATATAGGTAGCAAACTCGACATGCTGCCCTTCAGGTACCACTTGTGCTTGCAGTGCTCGCTCTATAGCCTGAAACCATGTATCAGCCTCAGTCGGACTAGTAGTTCCCTTGAACTTAGGTGGATTAACCTTCAAAAAGTTTGCCAGTGTCATCGGGCCCTGAACTCCACCTCCATCATTACCATGGTTGTTCATCTGTTGGCCAAGGGCCTCAGCCGTGGCTTGCATAGCAGCAGCCATGTTCTCCAACGCAGTCATAAAGTTCACCGGGTCATTAGGGTTATGCTCCGGTGCACGAGCGTTAGTACGACCTCTCGCACTACCTCTACCGCGTCCACGAGGCGCCATCTGGTTCCTATACACACCAAACAATCGATATTAAGTTGATCAGTCTCAATATCGGAAGTCTAGTGCTTCAGAGTCCCAAATGCATGCTCATGAACGTTTATGCCAATTATATCAAGCCGATATACTAATAGCACATAACACACACACAGAGAATGCACAGAAGCATAATCAGTCCATTCCTCAGACTCTACAGGAACGAACAGCTCTGATACCATAATGTAACACCCTACCATACAGAGTCTTATGCTTAAGTCATAATTCAGAGATGGCAAGGTATTACGACCTCTAAAATAAAAATTTAGTACATATAGTAGTATGAATGATTGATTATAACTAGGAGCCTTTGAAGAAAAAGGGGTAAACAAAAATCGCAACTCAAAAGCGTAACACTCCGATCGATAACGTAACGAACGAGGATAACCAACGCATGATTATATATATATAAAGGAGTGTCAAAAACAGGAATATCAAGACTCAAGATCCGGCTGCGAAGATAACGGGTCCGAGCATAACAATATATACATATGATGGAAAATAAGGAAAACCCCAAGGAAACCCAAAGGGACACCAAAACATAAAACCTATTCTCCAAAATTCTCCCATAAGAGGAGTCACCACAGTTTGTATTATTTAATGGAGATAAAAGTATCTAAGCAAAATATATAAACCAAAACATAGCCCCGAGAACAAGGAATCTTCGCAAATCTACAAGTCTCCAGCGTGCCTCAGCGGGAAACCGTATGTCCTGCATCTGAAAACCATAAAATCCGCATGGGTGAGAACCAGAGGTCCCCAGCATGGTAACAGCTTCCACATATATAATACATAATAATGGAGGAAAGCCAAAGGCAATCCTAGAACTTCCTCCAGATAATATCAAGGCTTATAAACAAGCTAAACCATAAAGGGCATCTGACTAAAGATTCTTCAGTCTAACTAAAACTTCCCTTTCCAATTCCTTCAAACCTCCCAACCACCAGCAGGAGTATAGTGTAGCAATCACAGTTATATCAAACAAAGAATACACAAATAGGAACAAGTAAAACATTTAGACAATTAGCAAGTAATGTGCAGTCAAATAGGCAATCTCAAACAATTCATATAGTATGCATATGATGAATGCCTGCCCCTAGTGGCTGATGATATCATCTGTCGGTTATAGAGCCAACCCGACAAGTCCTGGCAGTTAACCATTGGACTGTCCCTCTGTCACGCATCCCCAACTCGAGTTATACTCATCATAAACTTGATCATAATCATGATCTATATCCATCACCTTCACTGGTGAATATTTTTGGGGGCGAGCTCATCCGGGTCTTTCACAGTGCCCGGCCACACTTATGACATAGGGTCAAAAGAGTATCAAGTCTCAACTTGGAGCACGTGGTGGCTAGCCACTGCTACTACCCAGGGAAACTCGTATCTCCGATAGTGGAAGTGCAAATCACAATTATCAATAATCCAGCATAAACATGCATGAATTCTCATCCATGGATCAACATCCATATCAGCCATTCCGACTCACGGTTAAATCCATAACCAGCCAATATTCATAGCATACACAGCTATTCCGGCTCATGGTTCAATCCAGAACCAGCCAATATATAAACAATTACGGCCCTTCGGCCAATGGCATAACCAGCACTTCCACCACCATCCTCCGCATCTCACATAATCATGCTTGATCCTCAATGATCATTCATTTTTCCCTTGCTTCACTCGCAAGTTACCTCATTCACTAGCCCCTTTTTAATAGCTAGGCATGTCATAATGATTTAAGATATAAGTGGTGAGATCGGAGGCTTAGAAGTATGAGATTTGACTTTTAAAACTCAAAAATCAACTTTGGGATGAAAACAGGTCCACGCGTACGCGCACTCCACGCGCACGCGTGGATGGCCTCAAAAACTTCATCGACGCGCAAGCGTCATGCACGCTAACGCGTGGATTAAACATTTGCCAACCGACGCGCACGCGTCAACCACGCGTACGCGTGGGTGTTCTCGTGCCCCAGGCACAACACTAGCACAGTTTTGGCATAACTCTCTGGAAAATGGCTGGGCATTGGGTGCAGCACCATCGGCGCGCCCGCGCACATCACGCGTACGCGTGTATGGCATTTTCGGGAAGAACAGCGCGCACGCGCCAAGTGCGCCCACGCGCAAGGGGTCATTCTGCTAAAAATTTTCTAAGTTAAAAGCTGCAGAATTTACCAATTTGAACCCCAATCTTCCAACGGACATAACTTTCTCATTTTAAATCGTTTTTCACCCGTTCTTCGAACGGCATGGACATCCCGGATCCAATTTCATTTCTAAATAGATTTGGCACAAAACAGAGATCCGTAGTCCAAGTTATGTTCCACCAAAGTATGCCCAAAAACCATGTTTTTCATAAAAACCACAAAGTGCCATTTTCAAAACAAGCCATTTCCAACTCTTTTCAAAATCAATCAAAACATGCCATTTTCATCCCTTTCCTTTGAAATCAATTAAAATACATCAATTTCAACATCAAGCCTCCTCAACTCACACATTGACACTTTATCACAATATACAAAATCACTATTTCATCATTCTAACCCACTTCACCCAAGTGGTTCAAACTCAAATATATTGACATATCATATACTCTTACTCATGCCAATTCCAACAACACCAATCCCAATAACTCAATTTTGTACACAATCAACATCATACTCACCATAAACATGGTTCAACCCACAATTCAACCATAACCAATCATCAAGCATATATCACAACATGCATATTTCTCATACATCATACCATCAAGGCATCATAAATCATCATCACATATATGACCACATCATATATCTCAATCATTCAACAACATCAACATTTCAATGCCTATCTTAGGGCCTCTAGCCTAAGTATTTCCTACCACATTACATATTAGATACGGGAAACCGAAACCATACCTTAGCCGATTTTCCCAAGCTCCACCGGAGAACTTCCAAACCACTTATCCACAAGCTCTCAAGGCCTCAAAACCTCCAAGAACAGATTTTTCACCACCAAACCCTTTCCAAGCTTTTCAAAATCACCAATCAAGCTCCAATATCCACACATACACAACCTAAACCACAACCATCATACCCATACACAACATCTCAAAACCCAAACATCATAAAACAACAAAATACACTAGGGTTGAGAATCTTACCACACCCAAGGTCCAAGGAGACAAGATTAACCTTCTCCTTCAAGAGAGTTGGGTCCTATAACATCAAAGAGCCCAAAATCTCAACATTTCACCCATGAAACTCGAAAATAAGAGCTGAGATTTCGAACAGCAACACGTGGCTTACCTCAAGATTGGTTGTATGGGTTTTGTAGAGCTCTCCGCGGTGAACGCGTGGCCGCAAACGGAGCGGCAATCGGAGCTCTAGATCAAAAGTTATGGTGGTTTGAAGATCAACCAAGGGAGAGAACTTGAGAGAGTGTTCTTCCTCCCTTTCTCTCTAATTTCAGCTTGTGTGTGTAACAAATGAGGAGAGAGAGTGCTGAAAACTAGGGTTTTGGCTAAGTTATGTTGGGCCAAGGGCCCACTTTGGGTCCAATTGGCCCGGTTTGGCCCGTTCGGTCCAATCTTGGTCCGAATTCTATAAAATTGGTACCAAAATTCTCGTCTCAATCTCCTCTATCATATTTAGCCATAAAAATCACATTTTGGGCTTTCTAGAATAAATTCTCATTTATGGGTTAATTAGCCGTTAATTAACCGGGTTTTACAGCTTGTCACCAAGCAACTGAAAATCAAATAGGATAAAAAGAAGAGAATATACTATAAATCTCAAAATATCAATGAATATTAGTTCTAATTGGATGAGCGGGACTTGTAGCTTTTTGCTTCTGAACAGTTTTGCCATCTCACTTTATCCTTTGAAGTTTAGAATGATTAGCATCTATAGGAACTTAGAGTTCAGATAGTGTTATTAATTCTCCTAATTAAGTATGTTGATTCTTGAACACAGCTACTTTTATGAGTCTTGGCCGTGGTCCTAAGCACTTTGTTTTCCAGTATTACCACCCGATACATAAATGCCACAGACACATGACTGGGTGAACCTTTTCAGATTATGACTCAGCTTTGCTAAAGTCCTCAGTTAGAGGTGTCCAAAGCTCTTAAGCACACTCTTTTTCTTTGGATCACGACCTTAACCACTCAGTCTCAAGCTTTTCACTTGGACCTGCATGCCACAAGCACATGGTTAGGGACAGCTTGATTTAGCCGCTTAGGCCTGGATTTATTTCCTTGAGCCCTCCTATCCATTGATGCTCAAAGCCTTGGATCCTTTTTACCCTTGCCTTTTGATTTTAAAGGCTATTGGCTTTTTCTGCTTGCTTTTTCTTTTTCTTTTATATATATATATATATATATATATATATATATATATATTTTTTCGCCACTTTTTTTTCGTAAGCTTTTGTTATTCACTGCTTTTTCTTGCTTCAAGAATCAATTTCATGATTTTTCAGATTATCAATAATATTTCTCTTTTTTATCATTCTTTCAAGAGCCAACAATTTTAACATTCATAAACAACAAGATCAAAAATATGCACTGTTCAAGCATTCATTCAGAGAACGAAAAGTATTGTCACCACATCAATATAATTAAACTAAATTCAAGGATGAATTCGAAACTCATGTACTTCTTGTTCTTTTGTATTAAAAACATTTTTTCATTACGAAAGGTGAAGGATTCATGGAATTTATTCATAGCCTTAAGACATAGTTGCTAAATACTAATGATCATGTAGTAAAGACATAAACATAGACAAACATATAGCATAAAAACTAAAAAACAGAGAAATAAGAACAAGGAATGAGTCCACCTTAGTGATGGTGGCATCTTCTTCTTGAAGGACCAATGGCATCCTTGAGCTTCTCTATGTCTCTTCCTTGCCTTTGTTGCTCCTCCCTCATAGCTCTTTGATCTTCTCTAATCTCATGGAGAATGATGGAGTGCTCTTGGTGCTCCACCCTTAATTGGTCCATTTATAACTCAAGTCTTCTAGAGAAGTGTTGAGTTTTTCCCAATAGTTGTTTGGAGGAAAGTGTATCCCTTGAAGCATCTCAGGGATTTCTTGATGATGAGCTTTCTCATGCGTCTCTTGAGATCCATGGATGGCCTCTCTTGTTTGCTCCATCCTTTTCTTAGTGATGGGCTTGTCCTCTTCAATGAGGATGTCTCCTTCTATGACAACTCCAGCTGAGTAGCATAGATGGTAAATGAGATGAGGAAAAGCTAGCCTTGCCAAGGTGGAGGACTTTTCAGCTACTTTGTAGAGTTCTAGAGAGATGGCTTCATGAACTTCTACTTCTTCTCCAATCATGATGCTATGGATCATGATGGCCCGATCCACAGTTACTCCGGATCAGTTGCTAGTAGGGATGATGGAGCATTGGATGAATTCCAACCATCTTCTAGCCATAGGCTTAAGGTCCAATCTTCTCAATTAAACTGGCTTGCCTTTAGAGTCTCTTTTCCATTGAGCTCCTTCAACACATATGTCCATAAGGACTTGGTTCAACCTTTGATCAAAGTTGACCCTTATAGTGTAGGGGCGTGCATCTTCTTGCATCATAGGCAAGTTGAATGCCAACCTTACATTCTCCGGACTAAAATCTAAGCATTTCTCCCGAACCATTGTAAGATAATTCTTTGGATTCGGGTTCATACTTTGATCATGGTTCCTAGTGATCCATGTATTTGCATAGAACTCTTGAACCATTAAGATTCCGACTTGTTGAATAAAGTTGGTAAGAACTTCCCAACCTCTTCTTTGGATCTCATTTCGGATCTCCGGATACTTATTTTTCTTGAGTATGAAAGGGACCTCAGGGATCACCTTCTTCTTGGCCACAACTTCATATAAGTGGTCTTGATGGGCTTTTGAGATGAATCTCTCCATCTCTCATGGCTCAAAAGTAGAAGCTTTTGTCTTCTCTTTTCTCTTTCTAGAGGTTTCTCCGGCCTTATGTGCCATCAATGGTTATGAAAAAACAAAAAAGCTATGCTTTTACCACACCAAGCTTAGAATGTTGCTCGTCCTCGAGCAAAAGAAGAGAAAGAATAGAAGGAGAAGAAGAAGATATGGAGGGGAGGGAGAGATGTGTGGGTTCGGTCAAGGGGGAGAAGAGAGGGTTGTGTTGTGTGAAAATGAAGAAGGATGGAGGGGTTTATATAGTGGAGGGAGAGGGGTTTGGTTCGGCCATTTAGGGTGGGTTTGGGTGGGAAAGAGATTTTGAATTAGAAGGTAGGTGGGGTTTATGGGGAAGAGTGGATGGATGTGAGTGGTGAAGAGGTGATGGGGAAGAGAAATTGAGGTGATTGGTGAAGGGTTTTTGGGGAAGAGTGTTATTGGGTTGTGTGAAGAAGAGAGAGGGTGAGTTGAGGTAGGTGGAGATCCTGTGGGGTCCACAGATCCTGAGGGGTCCACAGATCCTGAGGTGTCTAGGATTTATCATTCATGCACCAATTAGGCGTGTAAAACACCCTCTGCATGCAATCCTGGCATTTAACTCCAGATTGATGCCTGTTTCTTGCGTTAAACGCCAGCTCTATGCTTGTTTTGGGCGTTCAACGCCAGTCTGCAGCATGTTTCTGGCGTTGAACGCCAGTTCCATGCTTGTTTCTGGCGTTGAACGCCAGTTCCATGCTTGTTTCTGGCGTTTAATGCCAGCTCTCCTCAGGGTGTAATCCTGGCATTTAAACGCCAGACTACTGCTTGTTTCTGGCATTCAACGCCAGATTCATGCTTTGTTCTGGCGTTGAACGCCAGCCAGATGCTCCTTACTGGCGTTTAAACGCTAGTAAGCTCTTCCTCCAGGGTGTGCTGTTTCTTCTGCTATTTTTTATTCTGTTTTTAATTTTAGTATTTATTTTGTGACTCCACATGTTCATGAACCTAATAAAACATAAAAGAACAATAAAAATATAGATAAATAAAAATTGGGTTACCTCCCAATAAGCGCTTCTTTAATGTCAATAGCTTGACAGTGAGCTCTCATTGAGCTTCACATATGTTCAGAGCATTGTTGGGACCTCCCAACACCAAACTTAGAGTTTGATTATGGAGGCTTTGTTTGACTCTGTATTGAGAGAAGCTTATCGTGCCTCTTTTTCATGTTCACAGAGGGATACCCTTGGGCCTTAAACACAAGGTAGTCCCCATTCAATTAAAGGATTAATTATCCTCTGTTAACATCAATCACAGCTCCTGCTGTGGCTAGGAAGGGTCTTCCAAGGATGATGCATTCGTCCTCTTCCTTCCTAGTGTCTAAGATTATGAAATCAGCAGAGATGTAAAGGCCTTTAACCTTCACTAACACGTCTCTACCATTCCATAAGCTTGTCTTATTGACTTGTCTGCCATCTCTAATGAGAAGGTGGCAGTTTGTACCTCAAAGATTTCCAGCTTCTCCATTACAGAGAGTGGCATAAGATTTATACCTGACCCTAGGTCACACAGAGCCTTTTCAAAGGTCATGGTGCCCATAGTACATGGTATTAAGAATTTACCAGGATCTTGTTTCTTTTAAGGCAAAGTTTGTTGAACCCATCTATCTAGTTCACTAATGAGCAAGGGAGGTGCATCTTCCCAAGTCTCATTACCAAACAACTTGGCATTCAGCTTCATGATAGCTCCTAGATATTGAGCAACTTACTCTCCAGTTACATCTTCATCCTCTTCAGAGGAAGAATAGTTTTCAAAGCTCATGAATGACAGAAGGAGGTTTAATGGAATCTCTATGGTCTCTATATGAGCCTCAGATTCCTTTAGGTCCTCAATAGGGAACTCCTTCTTGTCTGGGAGACGTCCCATGAGGTCTTCCTCATTGGGATTCACGTCCTCCCCTTCCTCTCTAGGTTCGGCCATTTGGATTATGTCAATGGCCTTGCACTCTCTTTTTGGATTCTCTTCAGTATTGCTTGGGAGAGTACTAGGAGGAGTTTCAGTGATTTTCTTACTCAGCTGGCCCACTTGTGCCTCCAAATTTCTGATGGATGACCTTATTTCACTCATGAAACTTAAAGTGGCCTTAGACAGATCAGAGACTATGTTTGCTAAGCTAGAGGAGCTCTGCTCAGAATACTCTGTCTGTTGCTGAGAAGATGATGGAAAAGGCTTGTTATTGTTGAGCATGTTTCTTCCACCATTATTAAAGTCTTGTTAGGGATTTTGTTGATCCTTCCATGAGAAGTTTGGATGATTTCTCCATGAATAATTATAGGTGTTCCCATAGGGTTCGCCCATGTAATTTACCTCTGCCATTGCAGGGTTCTCAGGATCATAAGCTTCTTCTTCAGAAGATGCCTCTTTAGTACTATTGGACGCATTTTGCCATCCATTCAGACTTTGAGAAATCATGTTGACTTTCTGAGTCAACATTTTGTTCTGAGCCAATATGGCATTCAGAGCATCAATTTCAAGAACTCCCTTCCTCTGAAGCATCCCATTACTCACAGAATTCCTCTAAGAAGTGTACATAAATTGGTTATTTGCAACCATGTCAATAAGTTCTTGAGCTTCTGCAGACGTTTTCTTTAGGTGAATGGATCCACCTGCAGAATGGTCTAGTGATATCTTAGAGAACTCAGATAGACCATAATATAATATATCCAAAATGGTCCACTCTGAAAGCATGTCAGAAGGACACCTTTTGGTCATCTGCTTGTATCTTTCCCAAGCTTCACATAGGGATTCACCATCTTTTTATTTGAAGGTCTGAACATCCACTCTAAGCTTGCTCAGCTTTTGAGGAGAAAAGAACTTAGCCAAGAAGGCCGTGACCAGCTTATCCTAAGAGTCCAGGCTATCTTTAGGTTGTGAGTCCAACCATGTTCTAGCTCTGTCTCTTACAGCGAAAGGGAAAAGCATGAGCCTGTAGACTTCAGGATCTACTCCATTAGTCTTAATAGTCTCACAGATATGCAAGAACTCAGTTAAAAACTGATAGGGATTTTCTGATGGAAGTCCATGAAACTTGCAGTTCTGTTGCATTAGAGCAACTAGTTGAGGCTTCAGCTCAAAATTGTTTGCTCTAATAGCAGGGATTGAGATGCTTCTTCCATCAAACTTGGAAGTAGGTATAGTATAATCACCAAGCATCCTCCTTGCATTATTATTTTCGGCTGCCATCTCCTCTTTCTTTTCGAAAATTTCTGTAAGGTTGTCTCTGGATTGTTGTAATTTAGCTTCTCTTAGTTTCCTTTTCAGAGTCCTTTTAGGTTCAGGATCTGCTTCAACAAGAATGTCCTTGTCCTTGCTCATACTCATATGAAAAAGAGGGGAACAAAAAATAATAATATGGATCCTCTTTACCACAGTAGAGAGATTCCTTTATGTTAGTAGAAGAAGAAAAGAATACAAGAAGGAAAAGAGGAAAATTCGAACTCAGAGAAGAAGTGGGGGTTCGAATTTTTAAGATGAAGAGAAGTGTTAGTAATTAAATAAATAAATAGAAAGGGATGAGAGAGAGAATTTCGAAAATTAATTTTGAAAAAGGGTTAGTGAGTTTCGAAAATTAAGAGAAGAAATAAAATTAAAATTAAAATATGAAATAATTAGTTAATTAAAAAAAGATTTTGAAAAAGGGTGAGGTAATTTTCGAAAATTAGAGAGAGAAAAGTGGTTAGGTGATTTTGAAAAAGATAAGAAATAACAAGAAGTTAATTAGTTAGTTGAAAAAGATTTGAAAATCAATTTTGAAAAGATAAAAAGTTAGAAAAGATTTTTGAAATCAATTTTGAAAAAGATATGATTTGAAAAAGATATTTTGAAAAAGATATGATTGAAAAAGATATTTTGGAAAAGATTTGACTTTTAAAATTAAAATTGATTACTTGACTAACAAGAAACTAAAAGATATGACTCTAGAATTTAAAGATTGAACCTTTCTTAACAAGAAAGAAACGAACTTCAAATTTTTGAATCAATCACATTAATTGTTAGTAAAGTTTTCGAAATTTTTAAATAAAGATAAGAAAAAAATTTTGAAAATAAATTTTAAAAATTTTCGAAAATAATAAAAAAATGAAAAAGATTTTATTTTTGAAAAAGATTTTAAAAAGATAGGATTTTTTAAATTGAAAATTTGACTTGACTTATAAGAAATAGTTAAGTTTTAAAATTTTTTGACTAAATCAACTCAAATTTTCGAATTTTTGAGAGAAATAAGGGGAAAATATTTTTTTGATTTTTTAATTTTTAATGAGGAGAGAGAAAAACACAAAAATGACTCACAACATGAAAATTATGAATCAAAATACAAGATGCATGCAAGAATACTATGAATGTCAAGATGAACACCAAGAACACTTTGAAGATCAAGATGAACATCAAGACTTATTTCTAAAAATTTTCAAGAAAAGAAAAACATGCAAGAAACCAACCTTAGAAATCTTTAATGCTTAGACACTATGAATGCAAAAATGCATATGAAAACAACAAAAGACATAAAACAAGAAAACATAAAGATCAAACAAGAGGACTTGTCAAGAACAACTTGAAGATCATGAAGAAAACCATGCATAAAATTTTGAAAAATGCATAAATTTTTTTAAAAAAACATGCAATTGACACCAAACTTAAAAATTGACACTAGACTCAAACAAAAAACACAAAATATTTTTTATTTTTATGATTTTATTATTTTTTGTATTTTTTTCGAAAACTATATTTAGAAAAACGAAAACAAATAAAAAAATTTTGAAAGATTTTTTTGAAAACTTTTTGAAAAGAAAATTACCTAATCTGAGCAACAAGATGAACTGTCAGTTGTCCAAACTAAAACAATCCCCGACAACGGCGCCAAAAACTTGGTGCACAAAATTGTGATCATCAACAATGGCGCCAAAAACTTGGTAGCGCTCTCAAACGTGAATCACACTGTGTCACAACTTCGCACAACTAACCAGCAAGTGCACTAGGTCGTCCAAGTAATAAACCTTACATGCGTAAGGGTCGATCCCACGGAGATTGTTGGTATGAAGCAAGCTATGGTCATCTTGTAAATCTTAGTTAGACGGATAATAAATGGTTATGGAGTTTTCAAAAATAAAGATAAATAAAGCATAAAATAAAGATAGAGATATTTATGTAAATCATTGGTGGGAATTTCAGATAAGCGTATAGAGATGCTTTGTTCCTGTTGAATCTCTACTTTCCTACTGCCTTCCTTCAATCCTTCATACTCCTTTCCATGGCAAGCTGTATGTAGGGCATCACCATTGTCAATGGCTACTTCCCATCCTTTCAGTGAAAATGGTCCAAATGCTCTTGTCACAGCACGGCTAATCATCTGTCGGTTCTCGATCATGTCGGAATAGAATCCATTGATTCTTTTGTGTCTGTCACCACGCCCAACAATCACGAGTTTGAAGCTCGTCACAGTCATTCAATCCCTAAATCCTACTCGGAATACCATAGACAACGTTTAGACTTTTCAGATTCTCAAGAATGGCCGCCAATAATTCTAGCTTATACCACGAAGATCCTGATTTAGGAATCCAAGAGATACACGCTCGTTCTAAGGTAGAACGGAAGTGGTTGTCAGTTACGCGTTTATAGGTGAGAATGATGATGAGTGTCATGGATCATCACATTCATCATGTTGAAGTGCAGCAAATATCTTAGAATAAGAATAAGCATGAATTGAATAGAAAATAGTAGTAATTGCATTAATACTCGAGGTACAACAGAGCTCCACACCCTTAATCTATGGTGTGTAGAAACTCCACCGTTGAAAATGCACAAGTGATGGTCCAGGCATGGCCGAATGGCCATCCCCCAAAACACGATCAAAGGATCAAAATACAATCCAGAGATGTGGTAAAAAAAAAAAGACTGACTCTAGTACAATAGTAAAAAGTTCTATTTATACTAAAACTAGCTACTAGGGTTACAGAGATAAGTGATTGATGCAGAAATCCACTTCTGGAGCCCACTTGGTGTGTGCTTGGGTTGAGCTTAAGCTTTATACGTGCAGAGGCTTCTCTTGGAGTTAAACGCCAAGTTGTAACGTGTTTTTGGCGTTTAACTCTGGTTTGTGACGTGTTTCTGGCGTTTTACTCTAGAATGTAGCATAGAACTGGCGTTGAATGCCAGTTTGCATCGTCTAATCTTGAATAAAGTATAGACTATTATATATTTCTGGAAAGCTCTAGATGTCTACTTTCGAACGCCGTTGAGAGCGCGCCATTTGGAGTTCTGTAGCTCCAGAAAATCTATTTCGAGTGAAGGGAGGTCAGAATCCAACAGCATCAGCAGTCCTTTTTCAGCCTGAATAAGATTTTTGCTCAGGTCCCTCAATTTCAGCCAGAAAATACCTAAAATCATAGAAAAATACACAAACTCATAGTAAAGTCCAGAAATGTGAATTTTGCATAAAAACTAATGAAAACATTCCTAAAAGTAGCTAGATCCTACTAAAAACTACCTAAAAACAATGCCAAAAAGCGTATAAATTATCCGCTCATCAGTCACTCTCCCTTTTTTTATCAATATTTTTTTATATGCTAGTAACTTTTCTCTCAACTCATTATAGATTATTTCACTTTCCACTCTCTTGTCAAGCTTCTCAAGATTTTCCTCACTAGCATCTGTTCGGAATGAGTAATTCCCATATCTTCCAAGCTATTACTGATGATAAAGAATGTCATCAATTGATTCTCCTTTCTTCATAGAGAACATTTCATACTCTTAGCTCAGCATGTCAATGTTGGTTTCTTTTACTTGTTTGGTGCCCTCATTTGTGACTTGAAACTTTATCCCAGATTTTTTTTTACTGTTTTGCATCTTAAATCCTTCCGGTATTCCTTGAAGCTAATTACGCAGTTCTGCATGTTGACAGCATAGCCATTTAGTTTTTCTTTCCTTTTGTCATCTTCATTCCATTCTGCTTCGACTTTGGGGTGATACAACACCACCAGCGTCATCCTTTGTAGGGACTTGAGGACCATGTATGATTTATCTTCCACATGTTGTAATCCACTGACTGAGAAAAGATCTTCATTATTTCTTTTCAATACTTGAAGTTTTTTTTTTTAAGAATGGAGATCAGTTGTTGGACTGCCCATCTGTCAGAATATAAGCCACTGAATTTGAACCCATGTAGTTCGCCATCAGGATCTTTTCCTCCAAGCTGTGAAGCTTGATCTCTTTGAGACCAAGCTCTGATACCAATTGATGGTTATCAGTGGCTAAGAGAAGGAGGGTTGAATCTTAGCCCCTTTTTGCTGAGTAAATCTTGCTGCCCTTTTAAAACGCTTCAGGAGATATTTCTACTTTTTGTCTCATCACTAGTCAAGAGACTTTTTCTTTTTGTCTCGTAACCAATGAGGAGATATTTTTCAATTTTGTCTCCTACGAACATAATCAGAATTTGAGTAGAGTAGAAAGAGAGAATCACACCCAAAAGTATTCTGGTTCAGCTGCTAAGTGCAGTGCAGCATACATCCAGTCTCCATCACAACAATGATAGAATTTCACTATAATCAAGCAGATTACAGACACCAATTCTCCCTAGGAACTACCCTTCCTATCCGGGACAAGTTCAGAATCTATCCCCAATCCTAAACTTGACTAGACCTCAATCTAGCTTTCAACCGCAAAGTGCTAACCCAACTTGCAAGGGAATCCCCTCAGGATCATGACAACAAAACAGAAATACATACAAAGAATTTCTGAGATAATAATGGCTTTTTCTTTAACTCTCTGCCTTTTTCTACTCATTGACTTTTTCTTACAAAACCTCACATTTTGCCTTTTACCAATGAAACACAGACAGATTCACTAAGAAAAAGAAATATTCAATGAAAGCCATAAAGGAGAAGAATAAACAGCTCCAAGATCTATGGGAACCCGAATGTGTGCTCTCACTCCTTGTCTCAAGCCTTGGCCTTTCACCCTTATTATAGAAGGGGAAGCTTCCAAGGTTGAGACGGTTCAACTGAGCCAACTTCTTCTTCTTCAACTTCAAAACCGGTTCGGACAGAGAGAAGAGAAGAAACCGAATGTAAAACCCAACATGCAATTACCTCTGTGTCATCCTTTATCACCAATCTTCATCAATTCGGGCCTTCCATCTTGACTTGCTCCCCAAGAAAGATTTCCGACCCTTGATGAGTCCTTGATGCTTGACAGCTCCTCGTGCTCTAATCTTCTGCCTCTTCCTCCACGTAGCTACAGTATCTACCTCCTGTGGTGGTTGATCAAAAATAGAGACGAGCCATGCTTCCAAGGGATCTTCTTCTCTGACCGAAACAGATTGCTTCTACTTTAGGCATGAAAATCTTAAAGCTTCTTCTTCATATCTTTCCTTTAGTAGAAAAGATCTCAGCCACGCCATACTTTGGATCTTCTTTTTGCAAGAGCCATCATCACCTTGGCCTCTTGCTTGCTTCTAGCTTCTGTTTCTTGCACCTCTCTTCTGATAACTTGCATATTCTCCTTTCCTGATGATATGACCGAAAGTAAGGAAAGAGAAGAGAGAGAAGAGAGGGAATGCTTTCAAAGAAAATAAAGAAGGAAATTAAAATCAATTAAAATGAATTAAAACACACTTCCCATGCTTTTGCCTTCTAACGTGCATAACTCATTAAATGCCATCAAATTAGATTTTCTCTTTCCATTTACCAAGGCATTTAAAGCTATTTTATAAAATTTGAATTCCATCCAAAGTGAGCAAGGGTAACCGAAACAAGCACTATCGCTTTCCTTTCAATTTCAATTTGGACCAAGTTAGTTGGTCATTCAACTTAGTGACTTTGGGCTACACCATAATTTCCAAACCCAATTCAAGTTGCCTAATAAAATAAATCAGCCACATATTTGATAGAATTTCTTGTACAAGGCTGAACATTCACTTCATGTTGGGCTTTGTTATTTTTGGCCCAAAATAAAAATATGTACAATAAAATTATTAATTAACAAATGTAAATTGAAGATCAAATTAATAATTTTATAATTAATTGTTTTAATAATATTTGATCATCATCAAATTAATTTAGAGTTTTTCAAATTTATCATAATCAAACTCGTATTACTCAAACTCTAAAAAGCTTTCATGTACCTGTCTCTTGAAAAAAAAATTAAAAGTTAATTACAAAAAAGGAAAGAAAAGCTAAATACCAAACCCAGTATAACATGTACAAATTTTAATATTAATAACTTCAATATATAAAAAGTTCAATAACAAAGTCATCACTAATGTAAAAAATAGATTCAACTTATAGTGGTGTATGTTCTTCCTTATCTCATGTGTGTGTGTTTAAGATTATATAAAAGCTATAGCAGGACCAAATATGAAAAATTGAAAACATCTTAGCTATGCTTTTCTCAATTAAGTGATATTACAAATCAAATTTATGAAACATCACGACATTCAAAGAAAACCATTGAACCACTGATAAGTGAAAAATAAAGTTTACGGATACTTATAAATGCACTGGATCGTTCAAGCTAAGTAATACTATAGTGAGTAGATATCGTTTCCACAAAAATTAAAAGATTGAACATGCAAATATCGAGTTGAATAACTAATTACATCAATAAAACTTGGATTGATTAGGACAAAGTTGTGTCTTGCTTGAAATCTTAGAAGTTGAGTGCTTCTGAGCAGTGGTGTTGATTGGAAGAGAATCATAATAGAGAGAGTCAAAAGCTTCAAAGATGTTTAAGCTTTAGGAAAATCAAACTTTGTTTCTCTATTCTAATGCATGCAAAGATCTTTTAATGATGTTTTGACTCCTCGATTTCTCTTCAATTAACCAACTGCCAATGTCTTGGTCAATCAATTAATTGAAGAGGTTAAGTACAAATACAATTCAGTTTTTCATAAGATCCAGAGGTAGTCCTTAGGTCAGATTATATGTCATGTATCCAAGTTAGTTCTGTCCGATTGAATCTTATGAGAAAACACAAAATTTAAAAGTTGTTCTAATCCGAATTATATTTCACGTTTTCAAACCTATATTGATTGAAAATCATGTATGTGTCGCACACTTTAAAAACCACTATATCTAATCGTTTCAAAAAGTCATGTGAAAGAATTTTTAAGCATAATTCGAATATTAGTTCTGTTGAAGCAATAGAGAAATTCAAGACGAGATTAGTATATCTTTCGATACTACTAATCCTTTAAGGATGATGAACGAACAACACAATCTTAAAACAGATCAATACAATACTTTAAAATAAAAAAAACTTAGATTAATAATCTATAAAAATATAAACAGAATTCCTAACTCTTTGACAGAGAAATTAATTACTCATGAAAAATTGAAAACAAAACCAAAAAAAAGAAGAAGACATAAAATCAAATTTAAAGATTTTCTCCCGGATGCCCATCCTTGTAAACAATGTCCAGTTATTTATATCTTAGGTTTACGTAAAATTCAAATTTAAAAGCTAAATCGTTATCCTATCTTTTAAAAAGAATAAAATAACTAATAATAATAATTCAATTTTTAATTAAAACTAATTCAAATTAAATCCTGTCTCATAGAATCTTTTACAATAATAAGCAAGATTACATCTTCCAGGAAAATGTGGGATTTAATTGGCGTGTAAGTTGGGTCTTGGGTGTGTAAGTTTGGTCTTCGGCGTGTCACTTACTGTTTGGGCATGTAATTCCACCCTTGGTCCTTTTCCTTGGCGTTACAGGCCACTTTATGGCATTACACGCCATGCATTATTTTTTTTTTTTGGGGAGTTGATTTTTACGAGCTGAAAGGTGTCGTGATTTAAATTGAATGTCCACTACAAATATATGTATATTGTTTTGAAATTTGGATGTTATCTTTCTAATGTCATTAGAATCGTCTTATTTAAACCTTTATAATTCAATAAAGATTTCAAAATTTACAGCATTTACAAATTCTCTTCAAAAACATTGCACGCCAAATTTTCTCCTAAAGGGCGTTACACGCTCATTTCTTCTTTTCTTGGTGGCGTTACACGCCACTATATGTGATTACTCCCAGGAGTTGAGTTTCTTCAAGGCGGGGCACGCCAATAGGTGGCGTTGCATGCCACCTCCATATCTGCTCAAGGGCGTTGCACATCCTCTCTTGGCGTTGCACGCTGCTTTGTACTTACATGCATGGAGGGAGCTAAACGCCCTATATGTGGCATTACATGCCAATGCTCTACATAGCTTTGAATGCTACGTTCTTGGCTCTGCATGCAGCTTCACATGCTTGCCCTTTGTTCCTTAGTTTTCCTTTATTTTAACTATATGTTTTTAAAAACACTTAAAAAACACATTATTAACAAATGATAGTTAAAAATAATTGGTTTATAGGAAGAAACCATAATTAATTCTATGAAAGCATGACATTAATACAAAAAAAAATATTAAAGATGTTAACACATTACAGTACTAAACTTAAAATTTTATTTATTCTCAAACAAAAAGAAAAAAATTAAATTTAGTGAAAAAGAATTAAATCTCTTTAAATGCTCATATTCAATCTTAATAGTGGAATTTTTAAATGAATTCTACAATCATAAATGGATTTTTTTCTCTTAATAAATCTTAAAATCTTGAGAGTGAAGAATTCTCAAGAACTCAAGTTCGGATGATATTATGAGATTCCTCTTCTTAATTTTTTGATTGATCCTTGAATTATTTACTTCATACTTTTAACCGAGAGAAATTTTTAAAATGTTAGTTCTAAGTGTTTTATCTTAAGGTAGGTTTTGATATAGGATTTCAATCAATAATCTCGGATCAGTTGGCCTAAGTTACCAAGTGATAAGGCATTCTTCAGATATAATTACCCAAATCTCTCCTTAACACGGTCATACCACAAACATATAACTAGAGTTTTTTTTTTCTCCCAAACATATTGATACTCAAAGCATCTTTGGACTTCTAAATGTTTTGATTCAAAGCGGCTTTTTATCGTGGACTTTCAATCGATAATCTCAACCCAATTAGTTCAAGTTATCGCGTGATAAAACATCCCTCAAAATAATTATATAAAATTAAGTAAATAAAGTTCAATTGAATATTTTTATTACTTATAATTTAATTTATATTTAATTTTTATTATTTTAAATTATCATTTATCATCAATTGTTACAAAATTTAAATCAATTTTAATATGGCACTAAACAAAATTTTAAACCTCTTAATCAATTAAATTTAATACGCATCATTACTCAATTGAATTACAAATAATGATTAAACATAATTATTATTTATATTAAAATTGTATATTTTTTTGTATTTCTGTTTTGTTGAATATTAATATTGAATCATATATAAATTACTAAATGAAAGTATTGTACAATATTTTTATAAATAAAATCTCAAGTTTAATATTAAGTTATATATTATCTTTAACACCCTAACTACCAAAGCTCACGCTTCCGGCTTTGCAACTCTGATAGCTCGGACATTACGACGACACTTATACTATTTAATACTAAAATATGAGCCTGTTTAAAATTTTAAACCGCAAAACCGCTCCAAAAAAAATACTTTTGCTATACAACGTACATCCATACATACCATAGAGCTTGCAGAAACTCATAAAGAGTACATCCATATATATATACATACATATATATAAAAACAATATTACAAACATTACCCAATACAATTTCTATCCCTCTTACAGAATATATCAGGATAAAGGCGAGGGTACAAAATAATAATCTAAAGCAATACAGAGTATCTCAATAACCAATAAATAAACTCTTCGTGACTTCTGCGCCCACCTCCTGAAAGGGGAAAAATGTAGGGGTGAGAACATCATCTTCGAAAGGGTTCTCAGTAGAGGGTTTTTGGGAATTACTGTAATATGATACGTGAGGATAACCGTACCAGTGATTAATAACCGTCTTATGCCTCTTTTCAAAAACAACGGTTTTCAATAAAAGTAAAGTCGGAAATCTTTTCTGAAAGAGGTACTGTTTAATTTTCAAAACATCAAAAGCCTTTTAAAAAGGTTTATCTAAACTAAACCAAAATAGCCTTTCATATTTTATTCCAAATCAGAAACACAAAACTGAAATCAACCATCGGTTCATCTCATTCCAACCACGGCCCTAGGCCCAAACAATCCAACCATCAACCAATCACCACAATCCAACAGAGTCCCAGATGCAAACACAGATAGGAAGTTCAAGCACAAACAAACAGTTACAGCAAATAGAACAATTAGCAGTTAATCACAAAGGCAAACCAAGTACAATATGCACACCCAAACAATGTCACATAGATGCATATGATGCATGCCTGTCCTAGTGGCTGATGATATCATCTGTCGGTTATCAAGCCATCCCGACGTGTCCGGTAGCTAACCCGAGCACAGTCTCTTTGTTGCGTATTAATATCATTAGAGGGAATATGTGCCCTGTCACCATTAGAGGGTATATACGCCCTGTCGCCATTAGAGGGTATCTGCGCCCTGTCGCCATTAGAGAGTATCGGTGCCCTGTCGCCATTAGAGGGTATCGCATACAACCAGAGAGAAAACACAAGCATACTCGCATACAACATTCATCTCAGCCATCCGGCTTAAATTCACAATTCATTCAATTGCATACATGCAATTGTACTCAACCATGGATCACCATCCATCTCAGCCATCCGGCTCACGGTTCAATCCAGAACCAGCCAATTTATCAATAAATACAGTCCTTCGGCTTAAATTCATAATTCATAATCAGCCCCACGGCTCACAACTCATTCGGCAATCAGCCATAGTTCAATAGCATACACAGCCATTCTGGCTCATAACAAAATCGCACTTCCACCATCCAACATCATCAAATTCATAAAGCGGCATTTAAGCCATAAATTACTTTTCCTCAAATCATTTTACTTTGAAATCAAGTTTCAACTATTTTCAGCCTTAGCTTTAAAGATCTCATTTCTCAAATCATCTCAGGCTCATAAGCCACTTTTACTCAAAGTAAATTCCCCTTTTAAAAACAATGCCACTCTCGGTATCCTCTTTCCAAAACTTCCAAAACCATGGAAAGTAAAGGATTTATTTCAAGGTATTCAAAATCACCTATCCAACAATAGGATTTTATAACAAAAGTTTCTCGGCAGAGTCCCAAGTCTTTAGAGAAGGTCAACCTATATCAATTCCTTAAAACTCATTGAAACTCTTAAAATCATAGATTCTCGGTTCAAGTAAATAAAACTGAGTTTATTATGAAACTGACCATATAAAATCACAAGTTCCAACCCGGTCTAAAAATCAACTCATTTGAAACGGAACCGGTTCGTTTGAATCAAACCACTTTCAGGTTTCTTTTTTGGAACCCATCTTTCTAACTCTTCCAAATTACCTCAAACTTGATTACTCAATCAAAAGTCTAGATTCCTTTAAAATCACTAAAAGCCCCTTTTTATATTGAAATCAATATTAGAGCATCATTCTTTCCTTCAGTAATTCAAACGGTAAAAATAGTTCATTTCTAACTGAGCCGAACTCAACGCATAAAGTTCATTAAATAAATTAAGCTTGAAAACATAATTATTCTTTTAATAAATCAAATAATACAATTTCTCAAATCCAACCCTTTTTAAATAACTTTTCAAATAAGACTAGGATTTTGTAGAAATTTCGACAACACCTCCCCTAAAACTTAGACTTTTGCCACCCGGTTCGGGTCCCAACTAAATCGTTCCTCTTCCCTTTTCAAAAGCTCAAAACCAGAAATCAATTCAAAAGCAAGCTAAATCCAACAATCGCCTCAGTGGCATATCTCAAGGAAACCATTTCAAAACCAACTCAATATCAACCGATTTAACTCATTTCCGAAGCTTTAAAGAAACGGTTTAGCAACAAATCATTTGTCAAAACCAAGCCAATTAAAACAAACCAAACTGGATTCAAAAGAGCGTTCAATATTTCACATTATCAAGAAAATCAACTAAATCCAAATCAATTCTCAATGGATTAAACTCGACCTCAAATCTTTAAAGGAATCAACTCAATCATTCCATTTCACAAAACCGCACAACAAACCAATCAACAAACGTTCATAATCAATCGAGACAAATCAAACCATACATAAGGCCGATACAATCACCAAATACACAATATCTCACATCAGTATCCATATATAATAATTCCAATACATAAAACATAGATTTTGGAAAGCGCCCCTACCTCAAAACACAATATCATAATCCAAAAGCGTCACCGGAACTCTAAATCAACCTGAATTCACCGGCAGCTTACATCATAGCTTTGTTTACTCTCGCAGCAGCAAGGATAACCCTTACGCGCAACATGTGGCTCCGATAACTTAATCCTAGAAAACATTATTATTGCGAAAATCTTAAAACACATCACGGGATATGAACTGGCAAGGTCTCGAGGCAGAGGTACTTACGGCAACTAAGGAATACTAACTGAACCAAAGGACAGAAGCTTCAGCAGTGGTTCTGACAACCACAAAACCGCCGTTGGCAGCCAGAATTGCCGCGACTCAGCCTGCTCCGTTAGCAGTTCCCAGCACCTATTCTCAGCATCGGTGGTGACTCAACAGCACAGGGCAAGCTAACAGAGATTCCAGCAACACCCGCGCCACCACCGGCGGTCGGAAACGCAGAGCCGCAGGTCCTCCGACAGTGACAACATATCATATGACAGCCCCTTTATTAAACACAACAGTTTCAGTGGCAGCTTCAAACTAAAATTGAATTGGCGGAACTAAGAAGAACCAGAAACG
Organism: Arachis hypogaea; assembly: GCF_003086295.3. NCBI lineage: Eukaryota > Viridiplantae > Streptophyta > Magnoliopsida > Fabales > Fabaceae > Arachis > Arachis hypogaea. The sequence continues at coordinate 22,131,265 of NC_092037.1, read as the reverse complement.
GGGCAAGCTTACCAAAGCAATGGCGATCCTAACGGCGGCTTCCAACGGCAGTGGCGGCGGTAGCTCAGAACCAACGGTAATAGCAGCGACGCCCTTCCCCTGCGCGCGCACGTGCATTCCCCTTTTCTCTCATCGGCCCCCCGCATCGCACCCCTCACATTCGCAGTTCTGGGTCCGGCGCGGCTCAACGGCGATTGATGGTGTCTCCCAGGCCTCCAGCAACGACGGCGAGGTACGACGGCCAGCCAGCGCCTCCTTCCTCTCCCTTGCGCGCTCCCTTCACTCACGAGCTCCTTCTCGCCTTCGTGGTACTCTTCAGGTGACAGAACAGGGAGATGGGTGGCAGAATCGCGACTGGGCGAAGACGAACGGCACGGCTTCACGGCGGCAGCTCGCGGGCAGACCGAACGACGGTGGCGCGGCGGCGAGGCGTGGGTCGATCTCCCTGGTTCGCGAGCTCTCTCTCTTCGCCCAGAACTCCCTTTCCCCTCAGCTCGCAACGGCGGCGACGGTGGCAGTGGCACCCCACGCGCCGCCTCCCTCTTCTCCCCTCTTCCCTAATTTTGCCTCTCCTTCTCTTTGTTTCGTTTGTTTCTTCCTCTATTTTCCTTTTTGCCTCTGCATGTGGGTGTCTAGGGTAGAGGGGCAGCAGCTGCTGCTGCTAAGTGTGAGCATAGGAAACTGGGTCGGTTATGGGTCACTGGGTTAGGATTTCATTTTCAAAAATTAGGGTTATAGGTATTTTAGTAATTTCACTTAAAATAGGATAATATAGTAATTAAAAATAAATTTCAATTCAAAAGTAATAATGCATGAAATACTATTTGTTCATCAACTTTACAATTATTTTCAATAAAATACCCAAATCAAATAATAAGAAATAATATACTTAATTTCTTTATTTTTTAAAATAGCAGTATTAATATTTAAAATATTAATTATCTAATCTAAATCATATAAAATCCTTATTATTTCATAATTATCAACTTTATAATTTAAATATAGAAAATAATCTAATAATTATAAAATTGGATAATAATAATCATAACTAATCTCAAATTCAATAAATTAAAACTTGCCTTAATTATCTTTAATAAAATAATTTTTAAAATTAAGGCTGTAAATAACTATATGATTTGGAACTTGATCATAATAAGACTTTTCAAAGGTTCTCGATCTTACATTATCTAATATATTTTAAATGATACAGCATTTTAAATTTATACTATATAGATAATTAATTTAGTTTTCTGTATATTGTGCGGATCAAAATTTAGTTCTATTGATTCTTCGTGTTTGTTTGAAGTGTTGGATACCATCTTTTGGATTAGACACTTGTTAGTTATATACCACTACCATATGTCAAGTATGAAAGACACCACTTGTGAAGCATAGAACTTATGACTACTCTCTTATTAGAAGATCTTACTTTATCTTTAATAGTCAAGAATAATTAAAGATTTTTATTTTTTAATGACTTAAAAAAAGTTAAATTTAGGGTCGCTTTTTAATTTTATTAACTTGAACATCAAAATAGATTATAAAATTTTGTTTCTGTTGTGGATGTGATAATAATTATATAGAAGATAATTTATTTTTATCTAATGAACAAAATAAAAATAGAATAAAAAAGAATATACAGATATATATCTTGGTTTAAATATATTGTATAATATGACTTATATATTCAGTTTTTATCATAACTATAGTAGAATTTTCACTATCTTTTTTAAAAGATTACAAACACTAATTTTTTACTATTCTTTCTAATTCTCTTCGAGAAGACTCAGCTTCTAATTAAACTTGTTTTGGCTAGTTTTACTCTCTAAATTCTTAACATTAAGTGCTAATTCAACTTAGTAAAAAAATCTCTTAAAATTTATGACACAAAATAAAAATATATCAAAAGAGTTTGACATAATAATAATAATTTTTCTCTCTAAATTTAACCTTTTTTGTCTTTTATCTCGAATGACTTTTTTATATACCGCATAATTTGTCTTTTACTTTGAAAAATCAAAGAAAATAAACTCAAAAAACAAAATATTTAATAAAAGAAAAGAAATATAATAGTTTGGAAGTTATGAGAAAATTAGCTTTAAACACTCCTTCTTGTTGCCTTTCATAGTGGCAAAATTCTCCTTTAATGTAGGTATATTGCTCCAAAATTTCAAGAGTAGAGATGCTATGAAAATTTAGTATGGTGTTTTCTCTCTTTTTCAATCCTTGACAACTCGTTTTATCGAAAGATAATACTTTTAAAGCTCGAAGCTGTCTTTGGTGACAACTTCTACATCATAAGAACGAACCATAGCTTGTCTTTTTCTCCAAAAATCATAAAAAACGTAGAGTAGAGGCAGCACGAAATTATAGAGAAATAATATTGTAGCAGCAGTAGTAGAATCATAATATTCTTAAAATACTTGTAAGATCAACACCTTTAATCCTTAAATTTTATCCCCAAGTTTAATCCTTTACCTATTATTTTGATTAGAGAAAAGTGAATCTTTTTTTTTCCTTTTTCAAATTGTTGCAGCAGATTAAGGTAGCTTCAAGTAGCTATTTTATTTGCACATTTAGTGCATATTTGGGCGCCATTATTTTGTTAAAAAAAGATCTTTTTTCAATGAAAAAAGATATTTTTTTATTTTTTAACGTGTTTGGCAAATTTCTAATAGTAAAAGTAAAAGCACTAGTAAAATAAAAAAAAGATCTTTTTTGAGAAGTTGTAATTTACATCTTTTTTTAAAAGATCTTTTTTCTTTAAAAAAAAGATGTTTTTCATGTAATAAATAAACAAAAAAGTACTTTTATATTGTTTTACCCAAACATAATTGATAGATAAAAAGACCTTTTTACATGAGATATCCAAACATAAAATTACTTTTACTTCTCTATAAAATCTTTCAAAAAAAAATAACTCGAAAAAAGATCTTTTCTTAGAAGTTCACCCAAACAAGCCTTGGTTAACATAACTATAACACTTTTCTTCTAAATCAGATCAACATTTGATTTTATCTTTGGCTCTATTATTTGACTTTTTTCTTTAATGCCTTTTGATAAAAAATTTTGGTGCCAGCAAAAAGTGAACCACCTTTCACTTGGTTTGTTTCACCTGAATTGGTAAAATTTCAGCGGCATCAAGTGCTTTTAATCATGCAACAAGCTATATTGCTGATCTTGTTTAAATATAGGTTACTCAAACAAAAACTGTAATTGGGCCTACAACAATAGATTATATATCAAACACACTTTAGGTTTTTATTCCGATCAAATACATATCTTTAGCATCACAAAAATTAAGCTATTATTTTCTAAACTCAACGATAATAAAGAATCCTGAATTCATATCCATTTTAAACCGAATAAAGTAAGTTTATAAATTATAAAATCACATAATTTAATTTGTATATAAATTTATAAATCATAAGATTAAATAAGTTAGTTTATATATAAAAATTAAATTATTTGATTTTATAATTTATAAACCTACTTTATTCGTTTTGAAATGAATATAAAAAAGATTTATTACCATATATAACAAATTATTTGATTTTATGATTCATGAACTTGTTTTATTCTATTTGAAATGGATATTACAATTATTTATTATTTTGGATAAAGTATAATTTTAGTCTCCTACATTTGACTTAATTTTAATTTAGTCTCTAATGTTTTAAACGTTTTATTTTTATTCTAAAAAGTTTTGAATAAATTCAATATTGTTTTACCGTTAAATTTGACATTAATAGTTAACGGAATGAGTAATGTGGATGTTAATAATGTTACTAGTTAAGTCATATCTTTTTTTATATGTTAGAAAAACATAACCAAAATATTCTTGTAATATATCTTCTCTTCGATTTTTTTTTGTACAAAATTTTAAATTCTAATAATAAATTATCAATGCTTCAAAATCAAAGAAAATACTTTTATATTAGCGACCATTAGTGGATCAATTTTATTTACATACTAAAATCGAATGTTATTAACTTTTCAATATGTGAATTGTTTGTGTCAATTTAATGGCAAAATAATATTGAATCCGTTTAAATTTTTTTTAGATTAAAATAAGACGTTTAAAAATTTTAGAAATTAAAATAAGATGTTTAAAACGTTAAGAATTAAATTAAGATTCAGTCTAAAAATTAGTGATCAAAATAATACTGTACTCTACTATTTTTATTTAATAAAAGATTTCATTTACTGTTTTTTCAAGATAATAGTAGCATACATAGTTTCTTCAAAAATAGAAAATATCTTTTAATAAAATATCTTTTCCATCGTGAATATCTTGTTACCATTATTATCCATAATTTTGCTTCAATTGTTCTGTTTTGATTCATGTTCAAGCTTATCATCAAGTGCTACCGCACCACTATATAAGTATAATATTAACCTTATAACTCAAACTCCTATTTATATTGCTTTTATTCGATTATTGTAATATACACACCGTTCTCATCCATCTTCACGGTTAGAGATAAGAATAGTATCCTGTTAGAAATAAAATACCTCACATCATGAATCCAAGAAGCATTCTTATTTTTATTTTAGTCTCCTCCACTTTATTCAGTACAATCTATGGTAAGCTATGGGATTTAATTTATCCATGACTTTGCAATTTTGGTGCATTCTAAAGACATAATATATTTAATATTTATATCTATCTATATACTAAGTTCTCAATACAATTAAAATTTTGGAGTAACTATATTTTGTTATCATTATTATTTTTCTTTTTCTTTTCATTTACATAGAACGTGTATGATTAAAATTAGTGATATACACTTTAGTGTGAAAAATTATGAATATGTAACCTCTTGAATTATATTAAAATTTCTGACTATTTCTTTTATATATATACTTGATTTACAGGGCAAATCAAGTTTTGTCATCAAACACTGACAGTGAATGGGAGATGTGACGCCACTAGAGGTGCGCTTGACTGCGCCTTGGAATTCCTCAGTAAATTCGGAGCTCGAGCCATGCCTATGCATTGCACTTGTCAAAACAGGGGAAATAGTCAACGCTTATGCGCCTGTGACATTGTCTGTGGACCACCATAATAATAATAATAATAATAATAATAATAATAATAATAATAATAATAATAATAACCTCTTTTATTGGAGATTCGGATATTGCCCGAATTTAGTTTCAGGGAAATTATATATAGCACTATAATAAAAAAAAAGTCTGGTGTTTGTTTCATGTACCCTAAGATATCCAATCAATAAAGATTTCTTAGCATGAATCTATATATTCTATTTGATCGATCATATTAATATATTTATAAATTAATTAAATGTGTGGTGCATTATTATAAATTCTTTTTATTAATTTTGTTATGATCTCTCATTTGTGAATAATGAATGAAGTTTTTTTTTGGATTGCATTAGAATTTGATTCTATTTTAAGGTAAAGAAAATATTTAATGTCACGTTTAATTGTGAGAGCGGGTGTTAAAAAGCATAGTAGTCAGAAATTAATCGGTAATTAAACCGGTCAGACTATTAGGTTATTGGATTATTGGTTTAATCGGTAAATTACGGATTAAACCGATTTTACATAAATAAAAATATAAAATAATTAAAAAATTAAAATTAAAATAAATTAAATAGAAGTAAATTATTTAATGAAAGATATCTATATGTATTATAATTTGCATATATATTATCAAGAAGTATGATAGCTTGGTGATTGTCTACGTTGAAACATGATGGACTTGTAGAATGCTAGTGCTGTAGGTTCGTCCTCCAAATAATTCAGTCAGATTGATTTTTATTAGGTTTGATCGAGGTATAAAATTTAATTTACTAATTTTTTGGTCGAACCGATCAGTTTGATTCGGTAATAATAACTATGGTTTAAAAGGAGCATATTTTAGATTTATTCTTTGAGGACACATTGGATCGAGGAAAGAAGAAAAAATTAGTTAGGAAAAGAATAAGTCAATGACAAAAAGAGAAAAAAATAAAAGAAAAATGCAAGCACACAAAATATGGTGAATAAGGAAAAAATGTTGGAAACAAGGAAACTTGCTTAAAAATAATTGCTCGATTTATTTTGATCCTTAACTAGGAATGCTAAAATAGCATTTGAATACTATTTTCAAAGTTTAAGAAAGAAATATAAGAATAATATTTAAACTTATTGTAAAATAAATAAAGAAGATGTAATAAAATAAAGTATAAATAAAAATACTACTATCAGTATTTACTAATACTATTATATCACTATAAAGATAATATATTAATATTATATTAATAGTATACGAAGAGAGAAAGTAAAGAAGTACTTTATTGTATAAGAAAGAGAGAGAGAATATTTATTGTTAATATTGCTGTGTCAATTGCTTCTGATCAAGCCTTCTATTTATACTTGTAAAAGTCTAACTTTTTTAACATTATTAATCACATTCTTTCTTGAGAATGGACATCCACATAAGCTTCCTTATCACAACACTTCTCCTTGGATGTCCATTTAAGATTATGCCTCGTTAAAACCTTACTAAAGAAAAACCCAATGGGAAAAAACCTTAGTGAAGTAAAAAGAGTACAATATCCTTTGTGATGGGGACTGCCTCATTAAAAACCTTGTCAAGAAAAACCTAATGGGAAAAAACCCGACCAAGAAAAAAAGAGTACAGTCTCCCCCTTTTGTCGACATCATTTAATGTCTCGAAATCGACGAATCCCAATCTCATGTACCAATCTTTCAAAAGAGAATTTCGGGAGTGACTTTGTGAATGAATCTGTTAGATTATCACTTGAACAGATTTGTTGGATATCAATTGTCCCTTGATTTTGAAGATCATGAGTGAAGACGAATTTGGGAGAAATATACTTCGTTCTATCACCTTTGATATATCCGCCTTTAAGTTGAGTAATGCATGCTGTATTATCTTCAAACAGGATAGTTGGAGCTATCTTCTGATCAACTAGTCCACATGATGACAGAATATATTGGATCACACTCCTCAGCCAAAAACTCTCGCAACTAACTTCATGTATTGCTAGTATTTCAGCATGATTTGAGGATGTTGCTACAATTGTCTATTTCGTGGACCTCCATGATATAGCTGTACTACCATATGTGAACAAGTATCTTGTTTGAGATCTCCCTTTGTGTGGATCAGACAAGTATCTAGCATTTGCATAGCTAACTAGTTGTGACTTGGATCCATAGGGATAGAACAATCCCATATCAACCGTTCCATGAAGATATCGAAAGATTTGTTTGATTCTACTCCAATGTCTTCTGGTTGGAGAGGAACTATATCTTGCTAGTAAATTCACAGCAAATGATATATCGGGTCGTGTATTATTAGCAAGATACATTAGCGCTCCAATGGCACTAAGATATGGTACTTTAGGACCAAGGATATCTTCATTTTCTTCTTTAGGACAGAATTGATCATTTTCCACATCTAAAGATCTTACAATCATTGGAGTACTTAATGGATACAACTTATCCATATAAAATCTCTTCAAGATCTTTTCTGTGTATGTCGTTTGATGAATAAATATCCCATTTTTTGTATGCTCGATCTGCAGACCGAGACAAAATTTAGTCTTTCCAAGATCTTTCATCTCAAACTCTTCTTTTAGAATTTTTATAATTGTTGGGATTTCTTTAGGAGTTCCAATGATATTTAAATCATTAACGTACACAGCAATTATAATGAATTCAGATGCAGTTTTCTTTATGAAAACACGGGCAGATATCATCATTCTTGAATCCGTTTTTGGCCAAATACTCAGTAAGACGATTATACCACATTTGTTCAGATTGCTTTAGACCATATAAAGATCTTTGCAATTTGACTGAGTATAACCCTTACGAATATTCATTGGATAATTTAGATATCTTTAGTTTTTTAGGGACTTTTATATAGATATCCCGATCTAATGAGCCGTATAAGTAGGCTGTTACCACATCCATTAAATGCATATGCAGTTTATGATATGCAGATAAACTAACCAAATAACGCAATGTTATCGCATCCACTACAAGAGAATACGTTTCTTCATAATCTATACCAGGCCTTTGTGAAAAATCTTGTGCCATAAGTCGGGCTTTGTAGCGCACAACTTCATTTTTCTCATTTCGTTTTCTCACAAATATCCATCGGTATTCAACAGGTTTTACATCTTCTGGTGTACGGAACAGGTCCAAAGACTCTACGTTTTGCAAGTGAGACTAACTCAGCCTTCATGGCTTCTTTCCATTTTGGCCAATCATTTCTTTGTCGACATTCTTTGACTGATCTTGGTTCAAGATTCTTACTATCATGCATGATATTTAATGCCACATTATATGCAAATATTTCATTGACAATTATCTTATTTCGGTCCCATTTCTCTCCTGTAAAGACATAATTTATCGAGATCTTGTCATTTTCACAATTTTTAGGTACCTGAACGTCTTCTGGCGTTATAATTATATCAGAATTTTGGACAACTGCAGGTGTCTCTACTATGTCTTTTTCAACAGGAATAGTATTTACCTCTTTTCTCTTTCGAGGATTTTTGTCTTTAGAACCGATAGGCCTGCCACGCTTCTGGCGTGTATTTGCTTCGGTGGTAATTTGTCCAACTGGGACATCAATTCGAATTGAAATATTTTTCGCTGGTATATAAGATTTGGTTATCCTCTTTGTATCACAAAATGCATCAGGCAATTCATTTGCTATTCTTTGCAAATGTATAATCTTTTGAACTTTTAGTTCACATTGCCCTGATCGATGATCTAAATACATCAACGATGATACATTCTAATTAAGTTCCTTTTCAGGAAGCTTATTCTCTCCCCCTAATGTTGGAAATTTTGATTCATCAGAATGATAGTTCACAAACCGGGCTTTAAATACATCTCCAATTTTTATCTCAAGATACCTCACTATAGAGGGAGAATCATATCCAATATATATCCCCAATTTTCTTTGGGGTTCCATTTTGGTGCGATTAGGTGGTGCAATGGGAACATATATCGCACACCCAAATATTCTTAAATGGGAAACCTTTGGCTGCTGGCCAAAAACTAATTGCATAGGAGAGAACTGATGATAACTCGTTGGCCTCAAACGAATAAGTGTTGCGACATGTAAAACAACATGCCCCCAAACCGAGGTTGGGAGATTTGTTCTCATAAGCAAGGGTCTAGCAATTAATTGGAGGCGTTTAATAAGTGATTCTACTAACCCATTTTGTGTGTGAACATAAGCTACTGGATGTTCAACACTTATTCCATTAGCCATACAATAAGCGTCAAATGCTTGGAAAGTAAATTCACCAGCATTATTAAGATGAATTGCTTTGATTGGATTTTCTAGAAATTGTGCTTTTAATCGAATAATTTGAGCCAGTAATCTCGCAAACACCAGGTTGCGAGAAGATAATAAGCACACATGTGACCATCTCGAAGATGCATCTATCAGGACCATAAAATATCTAAAAGATCCACATGGTGGATGAATAGGTCCACACATATCACCTTGAATCTTTTCTAGGAATTCAGGGGACTCAAATCCATTTTTTACTGGTGATAGCCTTAAAATTAACTTTCCCTGAGAATATGCAGCACAACAAAATTCACTAGTTTTAAGAATCTTCTGGTTCTTTAGTGAATGTCCATGGGAGTTTTCAATAATTCTCCTAATCATGGTGTTCCTAGATGACCCAATCCGTCGTGCCAAGTTATGAATTTATTTGGGCTAGTAAACTTCTGGTTTACAATGGCATGTGATTCAATTGCACTAATCATGGTATAATACAACCCAGATGAAAGTGAGGGTAACTTTTCTAATATAACCTTTTTATTTAAATCATGAGTTGTGATACATAACACTCATGATTTCCCTCATTCATTGTTTCAATGTGATATCCGAATATCTTTGAAATTCATCAAGTTCCTTAGAGACTTGGTAGATAATAGTGCATTATTTATTACAAATTTTTTTCCTCTAGGAAACAAAATTATAGCTCTTCCGGAGCCTTCTATCACATTGCCTAAGCCAATAATAGTATTAACATACTCTTCTTTTGGCACAAGATGGGTAAAATATATATCACTTTTAAGAATAGTGTGCGAACTTGCACTATCCGCAAGGCAAATATCTTCAGAATATGTCCTTGCCATTTTTCTTCAAAGATAAATAATAATAATAAAATGAGTAGAAGTACATGTACAGTAAATAGCCAATATTTCCTTTAGAATCCTTAAAGAAATTAGATACATCATAATGAGTGGTGGAATTTTTATCATTTGAAACAAAATTTGTTTTCTTTCCTTTGTCATCCCTTTTCAAGGATGCTTGATAAAGATCAACTAGGTGCCTTGGGATACGACAGGTACGTGACCAATGGCCCTTTCCACCACAACAGTAGCATTTATCCTCAATTGATTTACTTTGCCCATTGTTTCTTTCTTATCTCAATTCTGGTGAGATCCTTTCTTGTGAACATAATTCATTTTCCTTCCATAAATTTTCTTGCTACTAAAACCTTGTCATTTACCTCTTCTGGGGTAATGATTTGCCGCATTTACTTCAGGAAATGGGGCGGCGCCAGCTAGGCGCGCTTCATGATTTTTTAAGAGCAACTCATTGTTGCGTTCAGCAACAAGAAAGCAAGAAATTAGCTCAGAATATTTTTTAAATCTTTTTTCTCGATTGCTACTGCAGGAGCACATTCGAGGCATGGAAGGTCGAGAAAGTTTTTTCTAACATATTAGGCTTGAGGAGGTATCACCGTCTTTTGATGATTGTACCTTTCTTCAAGGTCATTCCACAGATCTGCAGGATCTTTTAATGTGGGATATTCATTTTTCAATCATACGTCAAGATGACAATGAAGGAAAATCATAGCTTTGGCTTTATCCTTCTGGGATGTATTATTTTCAGCCTTAATAGTATCTCCAAGATCTATTGAATCAAGATGGATTTTAGCATATAATATCCATGATAAATAATTGTTTCCAAATATATCAAAAACATTATATTCAAGATGAAAGAACTTCGACATAATAAAAATTTGTTACCTGAAGTCTTCTTAAAATTTCGTTAGAGCTTCGTGCTGATAACATGTTGTAAAATAAATAAGGAAGATGTAATAAAATAAAGTATAAATAAAAATACTACTATAAGTATTTACCAATACTATTATACTACTATAAAGATAATATATTAACATTATATAGTAGTATACGAAGAGAGAAAGTAAAGAAGTGCTTTATTGTATAAGAAAGAGAGAGAGAATATTTATTGTTAATATTGCTGTGTCAATTGCTTCTGATCAAGCCTCTTATTTATACTTGTAAAAGTTTAACATTTTCAACGTTATTAATTACATTCTTTCTTGAGAATGGACATCCACATAAGCTTCCTTATCACAATAAAACTGAGTATTGTTGATGACATATATGATTTTTTGATCGTGAAGTTCAAAATATTTTTTAATTGGTATGCTTTATTTAATAGAGGTTACATTAACACGCACGAGTAAGGTAACAATAAGTTAGAAAATTTGTCAAGATGTACACTTTAATTTGTCTCGACATAGTGTAATACCCTATCACATAAAATTTTACACCTAGGATATAAAATAGAGGTGGCGAGGCGCTATGACTTCTAAACATAAAATTTATATACATAATATAATGAAAAAGATTTTTAACTAAGAGCCTTTGAAAAACATGTTAAAATCGAAAACGGTAAAACAAAAAATGCAACACTCATGACACGTAAATGATAAACGAAAAAAATAAGAGAAGCTAATATAGATATAACTGAAAGAGAATTCCAAGGTACAAATATCAAAGTTCAAGACTCGGCTCGCGAAGATAAACTGGCTTGAGCAAATAAGTATATATATATATATATATATATATATAAGAGAACCCAAAATAAGTCCAAACTATAGTTACAGAACCTGTTTCTCCAAAATAACCTCTAAGAGAAAGTTAATACATCAAATACGTAAGCAGTGGAGATGAAAGTATCTACTTATATACATATATCCAAAATAAAGCCCCAAAGACAAGGATCTCCGCTATCAGAAGCTTCCAGTATGCCTCAACGAGGGGTCTCACGTCCTGCATCTGAAAATCACAAAATATGTATAGAATGAGAATTGGAGGTTCTCAGCATAATAATGTTGCCCACATAACTAACATATAAGCACTTGGGAAAGCCAAAGGCAATCCTAGAACTCCCGACAATAGATTCAAACTTAAAACTAATATTTTAAACCATAAATAGGGTGAGATATCTAAGGATTTCTGGTTCAATCTCAATTCCTAACTTAACCCCCAAGCTCATCACCTTTTCTCCAATCTTCCGAAACACCGATGCACAAAAAGATAAAGTAAGCAAGGCAAGCACAAGTAGAAATTCAAATATAGCAAATAAGCATAGATATTCAAGTAAGAAAACCCAAGTAGTGAAAAACCAAACAAGTCACATAAATGCATATGATGCATGCCTTTCCAACTGGCCGTGAGCTCATGTGTCGGTTACTTTGCCAGAACCCGACACATCTGGTAGCTCCACGAACCCCACCTGACGTGCGGTATACCACCATGAACCCCACCATTGCGAGCAGTACACTACCACAAACCTCGCAAGATCTTCAATTGAAAAAACAACACACACATATGGGCGGTAAACCACCACGAACTCCACAAAACACTCACTTTTAAAAACATGTGGGTGGTATACCACCACGAACCCCACATACTTCTCGACACTTGGCAAGCGGTAAACAACCACGAACCTTGCCAGGTCAAGCTCAAACAATTTCGATTTTAAAATCATTATACACTATTCATTCATATCCATTCATAATCATTCAAAGTCATTCACTAAGGCCAGATTCTTCATATACATATCACACTCACACACTTCTCTTTCATACTTCACCACTTCTCCAACTTTCTTCATCTCCAAGTTACTACTCTTTCCTACCTTCTACTCACCATTTAACATAAAACTGAGGTTTAGGGGATAAAAGAGTGAAAATAGAGGTTTAGAGGTTCAAAATTATATTTTCAAAATGCAAAATTTATGTTTGCTGAAACAGGGACCCGCATACATGTGGCCGTGCATTATTGAGAAATCACGCGTACGTGTGGGCTATGTGTACACATAGGAGTGTGTTTGGCCCATCATGCGTACGCATACATATGCTCGCTTAGGCAAACATGCTAGGCAGAGACGACAATTCGCTTATGGAGGGGTTCGCGTACGCATACAGTGCAGATTAGTAAGAAAATTGGCTAAGTCTGCAGAATTTCAGCCTTATATACCGAATTTTTAGCGCGCTAAACTTACTCATTTTAAAACATTTTTCATGCATTCTTCAAACGGCGTAAACTTCACGAACCCAATTTTCATATGAAACAAGTTTAAAACAATTTGGGAATCTGAAAGCCGAGTTATGACTTGTCAAAGTTTAGCCAAAATCAACTTTTCACAAATTTTCACATGATTTCTAAACCTCACTATTATCATATCCAAGTCCAATATACATAAGTACAACACAATTATCATTGTTCAACACACACTTAAATTCACTTCTCAACATTCACATTTTTCAATCTCAACAAATCAAAATCATGCAACACAAATCATCAATACCATCATTCCTCACCCAAGTTCAAGACAACTCAACATTTACTTTAAGGTCACTAACCATTGATCATACATACATCCTTCAATTGTTCTTATGGTTATCTAGCCTATGTTTTCACAAGACATTATATTTTAGTTACGAGAAAGCCAAACCAAACCTTGGCCGATTCCCCGATAAACCCGAAACACTTCCGATGCACTTTTTCCTCAAGCTTTCAAGGCTCAACACCTCCCAAACAGATTTTCCAGCACCAAAAACCCAATCCAAGTTTCCAAAACCTCAATTAAACTCCAATATCACAAGTTTTGACCTCCAATTAATTTCCTTACCAACAACATTCAATCTAAACCACATATATCACTATAATTAATCTCTAAACTCAAAATCTCAATAATTTCACAAGAGGGTTAGGGTTCTTACCTTATCCATAGCTCAAGTGAGCCACATTTAACAAAATCCGCAAGCTAATTTGAACCTAAATACCAAAATCAAGCAATTTTCAACATAATTGCTCATAAATTCAAATTTTAGGGAGAAGGAGACTGAAACACAGAAGTAGTTTTTTTTACCTCATCATTGACTGAGCTTTGTATAGCTTAACGTTGCGATCGTGTGGCCACAAATGGTGTGTCAATTGGAGCTCCGGATTGAGAGATATATATGTCCAATTAAATGAAAAACAAGGGTTTGCTAATGGTGTTCTTCCCCTCCGCAAGTTTCCAACGTGAAACATAATGAGGGAAGAAAGAAGGGTCGTTGCCTTTCACTTAATCAATGGTGGGTTGGGCCTTGGGCCTAATACGGCCCGGTTCTTTCGGTTTGGTCCATTCGGCCCAATCTTTAGCCGAATTCTTTAAAATTAGTGTTAAAATTCTTATATTAATTGGCTCTATCTCATTAAACTGTAAAATTTTATTTTTTAATTTGTTTTATTAATAATTAATTTATTGGCTAATTATTTACTGATTTTGCAGGTTTTATATTATACCCACCTAAATAGGAATTCTGTCCCCAAGATTCAGATTTAGTTATCCGAGAATAGGTGAGGGTAGTTGCTTTTCATCTTGGGTTCAAGTTCACAGGTGCGTTCAATAATCTCAGCCTAATTTCAAGCAGCCTTTATTAAAACACTACTCTTCCACCTAGTCGCTTAGCATTGGTATTGCCAACCTCAACCAAAACTACTCAATACGTCAAATCCCCGTCTTGATTTTAAACTAACTCAGACCATAAAATGTGGTTTACCTTAGAGGTTTACTGCTGGCATTGTGGAAAGTGGGTATGTTGTGCACGTTCAATAGATTTAGTAGAAAGTGTTTGATACCTCACTGGCCTCTAATCTGCCTTAATACTTCAAACGGTATAATACATCTTGGTTTTAATTATTTAGTTTGACTGCTCGTCGATTCTAGTATGTTGAAGAAATTTTTAGGAATGTGTAACTTCCTCTTTTAAACAATCTACACCCTCTCTTTTCTTATTCGCATAACTTATCTATTGGCTTTGCGCAGTGTTCAAACCCTAGGCCGAGCTATGCGACCCGGGTTGACTGAAGACACGAGCAACCGACCTCTTCTGGTCGGATCACCACCGACCTCTCCTTAAAGAGTTTGGCTAAATCGCCATGGAGGCCCAAGCAGGCCCAAACAAAGGAATGCAGCCCATTGTAAAGGCAGCAAGAAAGATAAGGCGGTTCCCCTAAAAGATAATATAAGATAACTAACTTATCTTAAAGGACATCCCACACTACTATAAATACACTGGAGCATCCAAGTATAACTCATACTCTGATTCTACACAAAACCCAGGCAAAAGCACGTGCTAACTTAAGCATCGGAGTCTTTTACAGGTACCACTACCCTCCGGTGATCAAGGATCAGCAACATTTCAAGGCTCAGCAAGTCAGACACGACAGCTCCGACCACAATAGCAGATCTCCTCCGAGATCGACCTTCAGTTTCAGGTAACCCTCGGAACATTGGCGCCATTGCCGGGGATCCTGGAAGTCATCCCATCACCATGGCGGACAACCTTGACAATGAACACAACTCCGGTTTGGAAGAAAGAACCCCGCTCAAAAATACAGATGCCACATCAAAGGATGTGCCTCAAACAAAGGGGGACAAGCAATCTCCAAACACCGAAATCTTAGAAGCCCTTCGGGAATAACAAAATTGCCTCAAACAGCTCAAACAGAAAGCTAAACATCAGCGGGAAGTGGTGCGCGAAATTGTGAACATTACTTTTTCACAACTCTCATAATCCCCGGTAATGGCTCCAAGAACGTGGTAGCTCAATACCATGGCATTACACAACTTCGCACAACTAACCAGCAAGTGCACTGGGTCGTCCAAGTAATAAACCTTACGCGAGTAAGGGTCGATCCCACGGAGATTGTTAGTATTGAAGCAAGCTATGGTCATCTTGTAAATCTTAGTCAGGCAAACTCAAATGTAAATGGTGATGAACGAAAATAACACAAAGGTAAAGATAGAGATACTTATGTAATTCATTGGTAGGAACTTCAGATAAGCGCATGAAGATGCCTTCCCTTCCGTCTCTCTGCTTTCCTACAGTCTTCATCCAATCCTTCTTACTCCTTTCCATGGCAAGCTTAAGCAAGGGTTTCACCGTTGTCAGTGGCTACCTCCTATCCTCTCAGTGAAAGCGATTGCATATGCTCTGTCACAGCATAGCAGAATTCATCTGTCGGTTCTCAATCAGGCCGGAATAGAATCCAGTGATTCTTTTGCGTCTGTCACTAACGCCCCGCCCTCAGGAGTTTGAAGCACGTCACAGTCATTCAATCATTGAATCCTACTCAGAATACCACAGACAAGGTTAGACCTTCCGGATTATCTTGAATGCTGCCATCAGTTCTCGCCTATACCACGAAGACTCTGATCTCACGGAATGGTTGGCTCGTTTGTCAGACGAGCGCTCGGTTGTCAGGCGATCAACCATGCATCGTGCAATCAGGAATCCAAGAGATATTCACTAGAGCCTTGAACGCTTGTAGAACAAGAGTGGTTGTCAGTCACCTTGTTCATGGGTGAGAATGATGATGAGTGTCACGGATCATCACATTCATCAAGTTGAAGAACAAGTGATATCTTGGATAAAGAACAAGCGGAATTGAATGGAAGAACAATAGTAATTGCATTAATACTCGAGGTACAGCAGAGCTCCACACCTTAATCTATGGTGTGTAGAAACTCCACCGTTGAAAATACATAAGTATGAGGTCTAGGCATGGCCGAATGGCCAGCCTCCCAATGATCTAAGAACTAAAATGTCCGAAGATTTTTAATACAATAGTAAAAGGTCCTACTTATAGAAAACTAGTAGCCTAAGGTTTACATAGATGAGTAAATGACACAAAAATCCACTTCCGGGCCCACTTGGTGTGTGCTTGGGCTGAGCAATGAAGCATTTTCGTGTAGAGACTCTTCTTGGAGTTAAACGCCAGCTTTGGTGCCAGTTTGGGCGTTTAACTCCCATTTGGGTGCCAGTTCCAGCGTTTAACGCTGGGATTTCTTGAGGTGACTTTGAACGCCGGTTTGGGCCATCAAATCTTGGGCAAAGTATGGACTATCATATATTGCTGGAAAGCCCAGGATGTCTACTTTCCAACGCCGTTGAGAGCGCGCCAATTGGGCTTCTGTAGCTCCAGAAAATCCATTTCGAGTGCAGGGAGGTCAGAATCCAACAGCATCTGCAGTCCTTTTTAGTCTCTGAATCAGATTTTTGCTCAGGTCCCTCAATTTCAGCCAGAAAATACCTGAAATCACAGAAAAACACACAAACTCATAGTAAAGTCCAGAAAAGTGAATTTTAACTAAAAACTAATAAAAATATACTAAAAACTAACTAGATCATAACAAAAACATACTAAAAACAATGCCAAAAAGTATACAAATTATCCGCTCATCAGGAAGCCGAGAGAGAACTCCGGAGGGGAACGAGACGTCGTCGAGAGCTAGAGGACAAACTCACAAAGCTCGCGGCTGACCTCAAAACGAAAACTACTCGTTCCAATCATGAAGATAGCTTCCATAAGGATCAAAATCCGTTCACTAAAGAGATCATGAAAACTAAAGTCCCAAAGGACTTCAAAGCTCCTGACATGACCCCGTATGATGGTACATCTGATCCAAGCCATCATCTCAGCAACTTCAGGAGCAGGATGTATCTCACAGACGCCTCAGATGCAATTCGAAGCAAAGCTTTCCCGACTACCTTGACAAAAACAGCAATAAAGTGGTTCGACAGTTTACCTCCAAGATCAATCACAAGTTTCGACGACCTAGCCAACAAGTTCCTCGCCAGGTTCTCCATCCAGAAGGACAAAACCAAACATGCTCTAAGCTTACTGGGAGTTAAACAAGGAGATCAGTAGGGCCTCTGCAGTAACATGGAAAGATTCAACAAAGCATGTCTCGACATACAAAGTCTCCCAACAGAAGCGGCCATCATGGGGCTCATCAACGGCCTGAGAGAGGGACCTTTTAGCCACTCAATATCCAAAAAACATTCAACATCCCTGAACGAGATATAAGAATGGGCAGAAAAGTATATCAATATAGAGGAGAACTCTTGATTAGGAGAAACCTCAAAATTCAGATTCTCCTATCCACCTCGGGATAAGAATAAAGAGTCCAGGAAAAAGGAGGACCAACCTACTGAAAAACCTAGAAAATACCTCAACTACACTCCGCTCAGAGTGTCCCTTGTGGATGTATACAGATAGATATATAACACTGAAAAGATCCCGCCTCCTTGTCTGATTAAACATAAAAGAGGAGGAGGAAATCGGACAGAGTATTGCGAATATCACCATTCCACCAACGACTGCTTTGATCTAAAGAATGTCATTGAAAAACTGGCGCAAGGAAGACGACTAGATCAGTTCCTAGCCAATAAAGCAGACAAGCCAAGAAAAAGAAGAAGGTCAGACGAGGTCAGACGAGCTGAACGTCCCAATCACACCTTGGAAAGGCATGTCCACATGATCAATGGAGGATTCATAGGAGGAGGGATATCTAAGTCGTCACGCAAAAGACACCTTAAGGAAATGTATCATGTTGGAGGAGGAGACAGGTTGGTCGACCTCCCCAATATCACCTTTACTCAAGAAGACACTGCGGGTATCATCCTAGGGCATGACGACCTTATGGTCATTACCATAATACTTGCTAACGCCAACCTTCACCGAACATTAATCGACCAGGGAAGCTTCGCGGACATCTTGTTCAAATTCGCCTTCGACAAGCTCGGCCTATAAGATAAAGAGCTCAGAGCGTATCTGAATAGCCTGCTCAGACTCGGAGACACCCCGATTCAACTATTAGGATATATCTCCTTACATACAACCTTTGGGAAAGGAACTCGATCCAAGACGTTGAGCATAGACTATATTGTCATCGACGTAAGCTCGGCTTACAACACGTTAATAGGTCGGACAACACTAAACTAGCTTGCCGTCATGGTCTCCACTCTCCACTTATACATGAAGTTTCCTACTTCAAAAGGGATTTCTACTATAAAGGGAGACCAAAAACTCGTGCGACGTTGTTACAACGAAAGTCTAAACCTTAAAGGAGACCCCAGAGGAAAAGAAACCAACACTATAGAACTCAGGGGAATCCGAGCTCGTGAAGAATTTCGTCCTCAGCCAGAAGGTGAAACTCAAGAAGTTCAAATTGGAGACGCTCCAGACAAAACAACAAGTGTAGGAGAAAATCTGAGAGAAGACTTAAAGGAATTACTAATAAAGCTCCTAAGCAAATATTGATCCCGGACTAACATGCCACAAGTTAGCCGTATACCCAGGGTCTCGGCCAGTACAACAAAAATGTAAAAAGCTCGGCCCAGAAAGGTCGCAAGTTGTAGAAGAGCATGTACAGGCCTTGTTGGAGGCAGGGTTCATAAGGGAGGTAAAATACCCACTATGGCTAGCCAATGTGGTGTTGGTCAAAAAGTCAAATGGGATACAACTAGTTGACGCTTCGTCAGGCTATCAGTACTTCTCCTTTATGGACGCTTATTCGGGATACAACTAGATCCCAATGTATCAACCCGATCAAGAGAAGACATCATTCTTGACCCCAAAAGAAAACTATTGCTATATAGTTATGCCCTTCGGACTCAAGAATGTAGGGGCTACCTACCAAAGACTGATGAACAAAGTCTTTGCCAATCACATCGGAAAGCTAATGGAGGTGTATGTAGATGACATGCTGGTAAAAACACAAAGTGAGGAATCATTGTTGTCTGACCTCACTAAAGTGTTCGACACCATAAGAAAACATGGTATGCGACTTCACTAAAGTGTTCGACCCCGCAAAGTGCACCTTCGCAGTAGAAGCTGGCAAATTTTTGGGCTTCATGCTCACCCAAAGAGGAATCGAAGCAATCCCAGATAAGTGCCAGGCCATACTTTGCATGAAAAGTCTGACCTATGTCAAAGAAGTCCAGCAACTCAATGGAAGACTAGTGGCTCTGTCTAGACTCCTAGCTGGATCAGCCTTAAGATCTCTCCCCTTCTATGCAACATTAAGAAAGGGACAGAGGTTTGAGTGGACCCCAAAATGGGAACAAGCCTTCCAAGATTTCAAGAAATTTTTGGGGCAACCACCTGTCCTTACTCGACCTTGGGAAGGTGAAGAGCTCATACTATACCTCGCCATAGGAAGTCGGGCAATAGCCTCAGCACTAGTCTGAGAAGAAGAAAGTGGGCAACAACCCATCTACTTCATCAGTAAGGCTTTACAAGCGTCTGAATTAAACTATCAAAAGATAGAAAAGTTTGCCTATGCCCTCATACTCACTTCCCAACAACTCCGACCAAACTTTCAAGCTCACACCCTCAGAGTACGGACCAACCAACCCATAAAGGGGATCTTACGGAAAACAGACTTAGCTGGAAGAATCCTACAATGGGCAGTCGAGTTGTTCGAATTCGACATCAAGTATGAAGCTCGGACGGCTATTAAATCCCAGTACCTGGCCGACTTCATCGGAGAGTATACCGACACCCTGGGCACCCCCACAAAGTGGAGCCTTTATGTAGGTGGCTCCTCGAACAAAGCTGGGAGTGGTGCAAGCATCATTTTAGAGAGCGATCAGGGAACCCAAATCGAGCTTTCCTTAAAGTTCGAGTTTCCGGCCTCAAATTATCAAGCTGAATATGAAGCACTCCTGGCTGGTTTGAGGCTGGCTAGAAAAGTGGGAGCTCAAAGACTTACCATCTTTAGTGACTCCCAAGTAGTCACTTCGCAAATAGAAAGGAGCTATCAAGCTAAGGATCCCACTATGAAAAAATACCTTGACAAAACCAAAGAATAGCTTGGACAATTTAAGGGACATGAGGTCCGACACATAAATACACTGATCACACTCTAAAGCACGTGCTAACTTAATCATCAGAGTCTCTTGCAGGTATCACCACCCTCCGGTGATCAAGGATCAGCAACATTTTAAGGCTCAGCAAGTCGGACACGACAACTCCGGCCACAATAGCAAATCTCCTCCGAGATCGACCTTCAGTTTCAGGTAACCCTCGGAACACGCAGTTATAATCTCAACTCGAATTTGCCTAATCTTTTCTTCGTTGTCTCAATTTTCAACTTGGGATTTAGAATACTTACTCCTAATCTTATAACATGTCAGATATTCAGTCACACGCGCCGCTATGTCATTTATCATTTGGGACCACTAAAACTTATCTTATTAAAATCGAGATACATGTTGGTAATTCTTGAATGAATCAAAATCCACTCTTGATAGCTTTAGATAATGGTTTACGTCTCCATTTTTAGTGTTAGGCATACTAATCTTTTCTTGTACTTCCGAATCCATTTCCTTATCCCTCCAAGTTTTCTTCTTTGTCTCCCTCGATCTCGTCTTGATTCCCTCTTGTTTACCAAACTTCAACATCCTTGGTAGTTCCTTATCCTCTTACTGTGCCTCCAAACTCTCGACCTTACAATTTCTTGAAATTCGCAATCGATTGAATCTAATACCTCCAGCTATTACCTCAACGCCCTACTTTTTAGACTACAAACTTAGTTAACATTTACTTCTCTTTAATCATCCTCCATACAGTACTCAGAGATTTTCTACTGAGAGCGCCCATTACTACACAACGATGTTTCCTCCATATGCCCCCAGAGTCCTTCGATAATACTTCGCAGTGTTTTCGAATGGCTCACTAGGTTCAAGTATCCTGAATACTAACATTAAGGTTGATCTCCTTGTTGAGGTTCGAAAGTTTTCTTTCGCATTCAAGTGTCTATATACATGGTGCATCCTAGCGTGTTAAGTTAATCTCGGGCAATACGATCGGTAAGAATTAAGGCTCCAAAACTCTCCCTGATGTCGCATACTTACACTCCTCATTTCCCGCGTCCCAAATTCTTGCTTTAAGGAACTAGCATCATAATGATTATATCAAGGAATTATACGAGATATTAACTAAGTTTGAGTTTATTTCAAAAAGGATTTTAAGCTTAAAAGTGATCAAACAACACAACGGTATTTACTAGAAAGAAGAAAGATGTATTGTAGGGTGATCAAAGATAGTAAGGTGAGGAAGGAGAGCACTACACTTTCAATAAAGTTTCAAAATTCATGGATAATTTGTTCATATCGTAACAAGGTCAAGCTCACCGTGGAAAGGACAGATTCATGTGTGTTAGGAATGGAATTCAGAGTATGATCAAACCGTGGTTTATGAATAAATCCGACATAGTACCCTGGCACAACTTCTAAAAGAAAGGATAGGTTGAGTCACGAAGATTTATTGACATAAATCCTGTGGTAAAAATTGATTCAAACATTTGGAATAATCTCGTGATACGTGGTACGTTGATAGCCCGTACAAACCATCCAGCGGCAAGGCAAAAGGAATTTTAAATTTAGCCGTTATAAGTTAAGGAATTAGTATATGTGCATTCAAGTCATCGGTAAAGCCTGGCACTTTTAACTCAAAGTCCTCATCTCCGTCATAAACTAAAACTAATTGTGGCATCCCAAGATCATAATAAGCAATTAATTTTTGATTAGCAACTTTGTGATTACCTCCGCCTGATGACTATGCCCGATCAGCGTCTTGAGTTCTCCTGTGGGAATAGTCCCTGGAGATATGACTTGGCATCCTGCACTTGTAACACAATCTTAAACCCTTTCGGCACGGCCCATTCGGGTGGAAACTTTCGCACCTTAGGCACCTCATATCCTCTGAGTAATTAGTTACTTGCTTCCCTCTATCGTTTCCCCGGTGGCTACCACTTTTCTTAAACTCTTGGCCTCTCGGTGCAAAGTTTCTGTTCTGATCTCTCCTAACAAATTCTTGATGGTCATCCTTATCCAAAGCCGCCTTTCTCACATAATCCTCAGCAACTCGGCTCTTGTTTACAAATTCAAAGAAAGTTCGAATCTCCATAAGACCAACTAGGGGTGGAAAAAGGCCAGGCGGCCTGTCAGGGGCCTGCAGCCTGGCCTGTGTTTGGTCTGACCTGACCTGGCCTGTTATAAAAGAGGCACAGGCTTAGACTCTTTTAAAAGCCTTCATATGTTAATAGGCCAGGCTCAGGCTCACTAATTAGCTTTATTGGTCTGTCAGGCCTGTTTGGGCCTGTTAAAACATAATTAAATATATAAATAATTTTTTATTATTAACAAAATTATAAAATATTTTAAATTTATTATAAATATTTTTGTATATTTTAAATACTTTAAAAGATTAAAAATTCTTATAAATATTAAATATGACATATTAGATATAAATATTTTTATTAAAAATAATTTTTTTAAATAATATTTTTATTTTTGTAAAAAAAACATATTAGACCTTTTAATAGGCTTCAGGCTAGGCCAGGCTGAATAACAGGCAGGCCTAGTACCTTATAAAGAGTCTATAACAGGCTATAGGCCAGGCCCAGGCCAATTAACTATATGACAGGCCAGGCCTGTTAAGAGTAAAGCCTGACCTGACCTGACCTATTTTCACCCATAGGCCCAACTGAGTTTAGAATATCACTCTGGAGTCCTCCTTTATATTTGATACATTTCCACTCTTCAAAGTCTCCCAAAGCACCCTGACAGGTTTGAAAAAATCGGCACAGTTTCTCAAATTTATTTGTGTACTCCGTAACAGACATTTGACCCTGTTTTAACTACAGCAGCTCAAGCTCCTTAGCATTTCTAGCTGAGCTAGGGAAGTACTTCTTGTAGAACTATATCCGAAACACCTCCCAATGTATCACAACACCATCTGGCTGCAAGATACACCACGTCCCCGTCACCAGTACTGAGCTTCTCCCTGTAACTGGTAGGTCCCCAATTCCACCCACTGTTCTTTAGGCACCTGTTGTGCTTGAAAAGTCCTCTCTATTGCCTGAAACCAATTGTCAGCCTCAGTGGGGTTCGTGGCTCCTCTGAAGGTCAGAGGATGCACCTTCAGAAAAGTGGCTAAGGTCATCGGCCCATCATTCCCATTTCTGCCATTTCCATTATTAGCTTGATTTCCTAAGGTAGCAGCTATGGCCTGCATAGCTGCAGCCATGTTCTCCAGGACAGCCATGAAGTTTGCGGGGTTGTTGGTGCGGTATTTTACAACCCACAATCTAACCGACAAGTGCACCGGGTCGTACCAAGTAATACCTTACGTGAGTAAGGGTCGATCCCACGAGGATTGATGGATCAAGCAACAATAGCATTTGATAGGATTAGTTAGGCAAGTAGAAAATAGTTTTGAGATATTCTAAGAGCATTAAACAGTACTTTTAAAAATTTCAGAAAGCAAGCAGCAATGAGTTGGGAATAAAATATTTGAGAAAGCAGTTAAGGTTTCAGAATTATCTAATTTCCGAATTAACTTTTATTACTAATTAATTTAATCATGCAAGATTTAATTCATGGCAAACTATATGTGACTAGACCTTAATTCTTTAGACCTTCCTAGTCTCTTCTAAAATTAATTAATTGCCAATTCCTTGGTCAATTAACTCCAATTAGAGGGTGATGATCTATTTATAGTTTATATGCCAAAAGAATCCTAATTATCCACAAATAAGGGGATTATATGTCACGTATCCCTTTAAATACAAACAATTAAAAATCTAGTATAATATGTTTTCAAACTGTTGTTCAAGTAAAGAGCTTTTCCAAGTTTTACGAGAACTCAATTAGAACATGGGTCATACTTCCGTTCCACCCAATGTTCATAGAATAAAGAACGAAAACAATTATTGAAATATAAATCAAGACATGAATTAAATTAAAAAGATCAAACGAATCAATCCATGAAAATAGACAGAGCTCCTAACCTTAACAATGGAGGATTAACTGCTCATAGTTCAGAAAAAATAAGGGTTCTGGTAACAATATGTTCTCCCTGTCTAAATGTACAAAGTTCTTATTTATATCTAATCCTAATAAATTATTATCTAATTACTAAAAATAATCTCTTTTCCTAAAAGATAAGGTTTGAATTTAAATTCGAATTAATTAACAAGTCTTCCGCTGATGGATGGGGACCACCTAAATTGTCCATTCTCCAGCTTCTAATCTGTATTTTCTGGGCTAAAAATTGAGTCAAAATGCGGCCCAAAATACACGCCAGCGATTTCTGTAATTTCTGCAGATCGCGCACGTCACGCGTACGCGTCGATCACGCGGACGCGTCGCTGAGCAAATCTTCAAATCACGCGTACGCGTCAGTCACGCGCACGCATCGCTGTGGAGATTTCCAGATTACGCGCACGCGTCAGGCATGCATGCGCGTTACTCCTCGCAGCTATCTCCTTTGATTTTTGTGCTGCAGAAACTCCGTCAAATTCCCGCCAAATGCTACCTGAAATAGATAAAATTGCCCAAGACTCAAAATAGCATCCATAGTGGCTAAAATATAATTAATTCTTAATTAAACTCAACAATTTAAGTGCAAATTCACTAGAAAAAGATAGACAAGATGCTCACGCATCACAACACCAAACTTAAACTGTTGCTTGTCCTCAAGCAACCAAAACTAATATAAGCTTAGGATGTGAATTTGCATGAGAATGAGAATTCGATTAAGCTCATGTCTCTTTTATAGTGGAGTTTATAACTGTAGTCCTGAATAGTTTTGGCATCTCACTCTCCTTTGGATAAGAAGGATGTCATTGTCATTCAGACTTAGAATCCGGATAATATTATGAATTCTCTGATCTTTTATATTTCAGTTTAATCCTTGAACACAGCAAAATTCACTTTAATTTATTTTTCTTTGGTGTTTTGCACCTTGAGCCTAGTCGTGACTTTAAATATTTTGTCTCAAGAGTTACTTGACACAGAAACACCACAAGCACTTAACTGGGGAACTCTCTTTGAGTTCTGATTTTTCTTTCAGTTACTCCCAAACAGTGGTGCTTAAAGCCTTTGGCATACTCTGCTAAAACGCACTTGGTCTCAACTCTAAGTGTTCTGTCTACACAATCACACCACAAGCATATGATTAGGGAAACAACTCTTTGAGTTTTTAATCATGTCTGACCTCCCTAGTCATTGATGCTCAGAGCCTTGGACTTTGCTTTTATTATTATTTTATTATTTAAATTTTTTTTCTATTGCTGTTTTTTTTTTGCTTCAAGGATTAAATTTTTGTTTATTTCAGAGAAGTCATAATAATTCTCTAAATTCCTATTTCGTATACATCAACATCCCTTGATTCAAATTCAAATATGCACTGTTCATATCATGTATTCAAAAATCATAGGAAATACCACCATATTTAAGTAAATCAGACTATTCTTAAAATTAACTAAATTTCTCATGCAATACATCACTTCTTTTTTTTCTTTTTAGATTCAAGTTCAGTGAGTGGTACATGAAACATCTTTTCAGTGTTAAAGCAATTAAAAGAAAACTAAACTAGTCCTAAGATTCTAACTAACAAAGGATCATGCAGCAAACAAAGCAAAATAGCAGAGAACCGGAACATAACATAGAGAAAGAGGGGAGGAATAAAAATGAAAGGAACTCAACCACCTTAGTTATCCTAGCGGTCGCTTTATTCTTCAGGTTGTGTTCCTTAGTAAAGATGATTTGCCTCCCTTTTGTGCCAGAAAACCAATAAGCACAGCGTCAACACCAAACTTAAAGGTTTGCTTGTCCTCAAGCAAAGAAGAAATGAAAACAGGAATAAATAGTGAGAGGAGAGAGGAATATAAAGATAAAAGAATAAGAGAGACTTAGGATTGAGAGAGAGAGAGAGAAAGAAGAGTGAACACGGTGCAGCGACGGCGACGCGTACGCGTGCAGCATGCGTACGCGTCGGTCGCAAATTTTTCATAATGACGCGTAAGCGTCAGGCACGCGTTCGCGTGCTCTTGATTTTGTGCGATTCGCACGAAGCCAGCTGAGCGCCCGTGCGACTCTCTGTTCGCATGGCTTGGGAGCCAAATTTACATACGACGCGTTTGCGCCGTGCACGCGCTCGCGTGGATGTCCATAAGTGCAACTGGCGCGAACGCATCAGTCACGTGTCCGCATGCTCTAACTTGTGCTTTTAGCACACTTCCTACCCCAAGCCAGCATAACTCTCTGCCCAAACACTCTTTTACGTCGAATTTGCAGGTCACGCGTTCGCGTCGGGGACGCACCCATGTGAATGGCAAAAATCACAAACGACGCGCACGCGTGGGGTACGCGAATGCGTGGGATCATTTGTGAGAAAGGCTCCCTTCTGGCGCCACTCTTGTGCAACTCTCTGTCAAATTTATTTTTCACGCACATCCATCTGACGCGTACGCGTCATTGATGCTTGTGCGTCGTGTGCTCTTTCTCCTTTTTTTTGTATAGCTTGAGGTGTTCGGTTCCTGTGATAAAATAGCTGCATGATCAAAAAATTAGTAAGAACTTAATAAAAATCAAACAAGTAAGAAAACTACTACTACGAAAAATAACCAAAGATACGAAATTATCGGGTTGCCTCCCGACAAGCGCTTCTTTATCGTCACTAGCTTGACGGTCAGCTTCTCTAAGGAGGAGGATCATAGGGGCTCAGATCTTCACCCCTTACTTTGAACTTCTTTCCTGTGTCTCCATAACGTAGCTCAATATGCTCCAGAGAGAGGATTCTGATTACTATATAAACCCATGCTGGATTGCTGATCAACACCACCTTCATTCCCGGGGAGAATCCTTCAGTGGGGATCTTTTTGTTTCTCCATCCTCTAGGTGCTTTCTTCTTTTTGAGAACCTCCTCCTTGGTAGATGATTTATTCCCAACACCAAACTTATGTTTGATGTCAGGAGGAATTTTATTGATTGTTGCCAAGGGAAGTTTGAGTTGCAGATTCTTCTGTGTATCATCAAGGGGTTTTTGAAGGGTTGGATCAATAAGCTCTGCCTGCATGCACTTCTCTTCTTCACCTGTTGGATGTATATCTTTGAAGACATGAAAGACCAGTTGCTCATTATGCACTCTAAGCACTAATTCACCCACTTCTACATCAATCAGAGCTCTTCCCGTGGCTAGGAACGATCTTCCTAGAATTATAGAGGCATTCTCATCCTCTCCCGTGTCAAGAATCACAAAGTCTACTGGGAGGAAGAATTTACCCACTTTAACCAAGATATTTTCCACTAATCCGTATGCAGGCTTCATAGATTTGTCTGCCATCTGCAATGCTATCTTTGTGGGTTGTGCCTCTTGGATTTGCAACTTCTTCATCACAGATAAGGGCATTAGATTTATGCTTGCCCCCAGATCACATAGGGCTTTTTCAAAGGTTGTGCTCCCA
Source organism: Arachis hypogaea (assembly GCF_003086295.3). Lineage (NCBI taxonomy): Eukaryota > Viridiplantae > Streptophyta > Magnoliopsida > Fabales > Fabaceae > Arachis > Arachis hypogaea. The sequence continues at coordinate 22,102,842 of NC_092037.1, read as the reverse complement.
ATGGTGCATGGAATTTGAAAGCTCCCTGGATCTGGCATCTTCCTTGGCAAGTTTTTTTGAATGACAGCACTATATTCCTTAGTCAGGACTACTGTCTCATCTCCTTTTAAACGCTTTTTCTTTGACAACAACTCCTTCATGAACTTGACATAGATAGGCATTTTCTCTAAAACCTCAGCAAAAGGAATATTGATTTGTAACTTTCAGAAGATTTCCAAAAACTTTGAAAACTGCTTGTCCTTGGTCTCCTTTTGAAGTCTTTGAGGATACGGCATCTTAGGCTTGTACTCAGGAGCCTTTGGCAGTGTAGGATAAGTGTCAAGAGAGTCTGGGAATGGGTTGTCTACACGCTTTGGAGGAGCGTGCTCTACTTCTCCCTTCTTCTCCTCTGGAGCTTCCTTTTCGACTAGCTCTTCATTGGCCTTGATCTCAAAGCCAGCTACTTTACCACTTCTCAATTGAATAACCTTGCAATTTTCTCCTGGGTTCACTACTGTATCACCTTGAAATATACTTGCAGACCTCTCAAGTAATTGCTTGCTCAGTTGGCCCACTAGCACCTCTAAATTTCTAATGGAGGCTCTGATTTCCTGCATAACTTGTGCTTCTGTACTTGCCACTTATCCACTTATCACAGAGATGGCCTTGCATTCCTCTCTTGTATTTGGAATTGTTACTAGGAAGGCTATTAGTGGTCTTCTGATCAATTTCATTAACTCTGGTGGCTATTTGACCCATTTGAATCTCCAGGTTCTTGATGGATGCTCTGGTTTCCTGTCTAAAACTTGTCAATATTGCTTCCAAATCATTGTTCTGTTGGAAACCGCCATGAGAATTATTGTTGAAGTTTTGAGGTCTATGAGGTTGATCCCTCCATCCAAAATTTGGGTGATTCCTCCATCCCTGGTTGTATGTCTTAGAATATGGATCATTGTTGGGATTCCTAGGACCACTCCCTATGTAATTTACCTGTTTAAAATAAGGTTGAGCATAATCATAATTATCATTTAGCATAGAGTTACCTGCCATGTCATATGAGACTTCCTGTAGTGGATTTTGTGTGTTGATAGCTGATACTTGCATGCCACCCATCTGTTGAGTAAGTAGATTTATTTGCTGAGACATCAACTTGTTCTGAGTGAGAAGAGCATTAATAGCTTCTACTTCCAACACGCCTCTCTTTTGAGGGGTTTCATAATTCACAGGGGTCCTATTAGAGGAGTATAAATATTGGTTGCTTGCAACCAATTCAGTCAACTCAATAGTCCCCTCCAGTGTCTTCTTCTTGTGCAATGAACCTCCTGCAGAATTGTCTAAGCACATCTTGGACATTTCACCCAAGCCTTCATAAAAGATATCTAGTTGAGTCCATTTGGAGAACATGTCTAGAGGGCATTACCTAGTCAGTAGCTTGTATCTCTCCCAAGCTTCATACAGAGTTTCACCATCCTTCTGTCTGAAGGTCTGAACCTCCACCCTAAGTTTAGTCAGCTTCTTTGGTGGGAAAAATTTAGTGAGAAACTCAGTAACCACCTTGTTTCAAGTGTCCAAACTCTCCTTGGGTTGGGAATCTAGCCAAAGCTTTGCTCCATCCCTCAGAGCAAACGGGAAGAGCATGAATTTGTACACATCAAGGTTTACTCCTTTTGTCTTCACAGTATCACAAATTTGCAGAAAAATAGAGATAAATTGATTTGGGTCTTCGTGGGGAAGACCGTGATACTGGTCGTTTTGTTACACTAGAGTGACTAGTTGAGGCTTCAACTCAGAGTTGTTCGCAGTAATACGAGGCACCACAATGCTCTTTCCATACAGATCTACAGTAGGAGCAGAGAAAGAGCCAAGTACTCTCCTTTGTTCATTCCCATTCGGGTTTTCCGCATTGGTATTCTCAGTATTAGTCGGATCCATAGTAGATTATGTAGCCTTATAAAGTCTTGCTTGTTGTAAACGCCGCCTGAAAGTCCTTTTAGGTTCAGGATCAAAGCCTAAGAGATGTTCTTTGTCTCTGTTCCTGCGCATAAACAAACAGAAAACAAGAAAGAATGGGAATCTCTACGTCAGAGTGCAGAGAATTTCCAGTGAGGTAACCTGTGTAAAGAGATAAAAATATTGAATAAAATAAATAGAAGAAAAATAATAAATAGTCAACACCAAACTTAATTTCAGAAATTAAGAAAAATATTGGTGCTGTTTATTTATATAAAATTTTTTTTTCGAATTTTTATTTTTTTTGAAAATATGAAATTTAATTAAAAAAATTATTAGAACAAAACAGGGGGAGGGGGTTTACGTAAAAATAAGAGAATATATATATATATATATATATATATATATATATATAGATTTTAATAAAATTAAAAATAAAACGCCTAATCTAAGCAATCAAACAACTGATAGTTGTTAATCACTATCAATCCCCGGCAACGGCGTCAAAAACTTGGTGCGGTATTTTACAACCCACAAACTAACCGGCAAGTGCACCGGGTCGTACCAAGTAATACCTTACGTGAGTAAGGGTCGATCCCACGAGGATTGATGGATCAAGCAACAATAGCGTTTGATAGGATTAATTAGACAAGCAGAAAATGGTTTTGATATATTCTAAGAGCATTAAACAGTACTTTAAAAATTTCAGAAAGTAAGCAGCAATGAGTTCGGAATAAAATATTTGAGAAAGCAGTTAAGGTTTCAAAATTATCTAATTTCTGGATTAACTTTCATTACTAATTGATTTAATCATGTAAGATTTAATTTCATGGCAAACTATACGTGACTAGACCCTAATTCCTTAGACCTTCCTAGTCTCCTCTAAAATTCATTAATTGCCAATTCCTTGGTCAATTAATTCCAATTGGAGGGTGATGATCAATTTCTAGTTTATATGTCAAAAGAATCCTAATTATCCACAAATAAGAGGATTATATGTCACGTATCCCTTTAAATACAAACAATTGAAAATTCAGTATAATATGTTTTCAAGCTGTTGTTCAAGTAAAGAGCTTTTCCAAGTTTTACGAGAACTCAATTAGAACATGAGTCATACTTCCGTTCCACCCAATGTTCATAGAATAAAGAACGAAAACAATTATTGAAATATAAATCAAGACATGAATTAAATTAAAAAGATCAAACGAATCAATCCATGAAATAAACAGAGCTCCTAACCTTAACAATGGAGGTTTAGTTGCTCATAGTTTAGAAAAAAATAAGGGTTCTGGTAACAATATGTTCTCCCTGTCTAAATGTACAGAGTTTTTATTTATATCTAATCCTAATAAATTATTATCTAATTATCTAAAAATAATCTCTTTTCCTAAAAGATAAGGTTTAAATTTAAATTCAAATTAATTAACAAGTCTTCCGCTGATGGGTGGGGACCACCTGAATTGTCCATTCTGCAGCTTCTAATCTGTATTTTCTGGGCTAAAAACTGAGTCAAAATGCGGCCCAAAATACACGCCAACAATTTTTGTAATTTCTGCAGATCGCGCACGTCACGCGTACGCGTCGGTCACGCGGACGCGTCGCTGAGCAAATCTTCAAATCACGCGTACGCGTCAGTCACGCGCACGCGTCGCCGTGGAGACTTCCAGATTACGCGCACGCGTCAGGCACGCGTACGCATCGCTCCTCGCAGCTTTCTCCTTTGATTCTTGTGCTGCAGAAACTCCGTCAAATTCTGCCAAATGCTACCTGAAATAGATAAAATTGCCCAAGACTCAAAATAGCATCCATAGTGGCTAAAATATAATTAATTCTTAATTAAACTCAACAATTTAAGTGCAAATTCACTAGGATAAGATAGACAAGATGCTCACGCATCAGTTGTTCACATTTATCTCATGTTCCTCATTTCGATTCCTACTTCACCCTAGACCGCGACCGCATCCGCGAGTCGACATCTGGTTCCTATTCACACCAAACAAGTTATATCAAGGTGATCAGTCTCAATATCGCAAGTCTAGTGCTTCAAAGTCCCAAATGCATGCTCATGGACATTCATGCCATGTATATCAGTTAGATATACTAATTTAGCATGTATAGACACTCAAAGTATGCCCCGAAGCATAGTGAGTCCGTCCCTCAGGCTTAATAGGAACGAACTGCTCTGATACCATAATGTAACACCCTACTACACAGAGCTTTACACCTAAGATGTAAAACAAAGGTGGCGAGGCGCTACGACTTCTAAAAGTAAAATTTATATACATAATATAGTGACAAAGATTTATAACTAGGAGCCTTTGAAGAAAAGTTAAAATCGAAAATGGTAAAACAAAAAGCGCAACACTCACGACACGTAAACGATAAACAGAAAAGATAAGAGAAGCTAATATAGATATAACCGAAAGAGAGTTCCAAGGTACAAATATCAAAGCTCAAGACTCGGCTCGCGAAGATAAACTGGCTTGAGCACATAAGTATATAACATATATATAAGAGAACCCAAAATAAGCCTAAAATATAGAGTTACAGAACCTGTTTTTCCAAAATAACCTCTAAGAGGAAGTTAATACATCAAATACATAAGCAGTGGAGATAAAAGTATATACTTATATACATATATCCAAAATAAAGCCCTAATGACAAGGATCTCCGCTATCATAAACTTCCAGTATGCCTCAGCGAGGTACCTGAAAACCACAAAATATGTATGGGATGAGAACCTCTTCAACATGGTAACGATGTCCATATAACTAATATATAAGGTCCCGGTAAAGTCAAAGGCAATCTTAGAACTCCCGACAATTGATTCAAACTTAAAACTAACATTTTAAACCATAAATAGGGTGAGGTATCTAAGGATTCTTGATTCTATCTCAATTCCTAACTTAACCCCTAAGCTCAACACCTTTTTTCTAATCCTTCGAAATACCGATGCACAGACAGACAAAGCAGGAAAGGCAAGCACAAGTAGATATTCAAATATAGCAAATAAGCATAGATATTCAAGTAAGGAAACCCAAGTAGTGCAAAACCAAACAAGTCACATAAATGCATATAATGCATGCCTTTCCTACTGGCCGGGAGCTCACGTGTCGGTTACTTTGCCAAAACCCGACACATCCAGTAGCTGACCCGGATATCGTGCTCTTGAAAATCGGTGGGCGGTTCACCACCACGAACCCCACCTGGCGGGTGGTACACCACCACAAACCTCGCAAGATCTTCAAATGGAAAAACAACACGCACATGTGGGCGGTAAACCACCACGAACCCCATAAAATATTCACTTTTAAAAACATGTGGGCGGTACACCACCACGAATCCCACATACTTCTCGATACTGGGCAAGCGGTAAACCACCACAAACCTTGCCAAGTCAAGCTCAAACAATTTCGATTTCAAAATCATTATACATTATTCATTCATATCCATTCATAATTATTCAAAGTCATTCACTAAGGCCAGATTCTTCACATACATATCACACTCACTCACTTCTCATTCATACTTCACCACTTTTCCAACTTTTTTCATCTCCAAGTTACTACTCCTCCCTACCTTCTACTCACTATTTAACACAAAACTGAGTTTTAGGTTCTAAAAGATTGAAAATAGAGCTTTAGAGGTTCAAAATTATATATTCAAAACACAAAATTTATGTTTGCTGAAATAGGGGCCACGCGTATGCGTGGGCGTGCATTACTGAGAAATCAAGTGAATGCGTGGGAGTGTGTTTGGCCCATCATGCGTATGCATACGCATGCCCACGTAAGCATACATGCCAGGCAGATATGACCCTTTGCGTATGGAAGGGTTCGTGTACGCATACAGTGTAGATTAGTAAAAAATGGCAAAGTCTACAGAATTTCAACCTTACTTACCGAACTTTTGGCACGCATAACTTCTTCATTTTAAAATATTTTTCATTCGTTCTTCGAACGGAGTAAACTTCACAGACCTAATTTTCATATGAAATAAGTTTAAAATAATTTGGGGGTCTAGAAGTCGAGTTATGGCTCGCTGAAGTTTGGCCAAAATCAACTTTTCATAAAATTTTCACAGGATTTCTAAACCGCAATTTTCACAACACTTCAATTCCATCCCTTTTAAAACTTACCAAACTACATCAACTGAAGCCCCAACATTACTCCATACACCAATTGCACCAATTTTACAAGCATGGTCACTTTCACACAATAATTCATTCTCAACAACAATATAATCCTTACCAACAACTCACATGCATATATAATACTTCATATATATATATATATATATATATATATATATATATATATATATATATATATATATATATATATATATACATCATCAACACCATCAAGTTTCTCATACCAAATGATAACCACTTTACCAATCCACATTCAATTCAACACAATATACTACAATATACATCACTATTATCATATCCAAGTCCAATATACATAAGTACATCACAATTATCAGTGTTCAACACACACTTAAATTCACTTCTCAATATTCACATTTTTCAATCCCAACAAATCAAAATCATGCAACACAAATCATCAATACCATCATTCCTCACCCAAGTTCAAGACAACTCAACATTTACTTTAAGGTCACTAACCATTGATCATACATACATGCTTCAACCTATCTTATGGTTATCTAGACTATGTTTTCACAAGACATTACATTTTAGTTACGAGAAACTGAAATAATACCTTTGCCGATTCCTCGATAAAACCCGGAACACTTTTGATTCACTTTTTTCTTAAGCTTTCAAGGGTCAACACCTCCCAAACAGATTTTCTAGCACCAAAAATCCAATCCAAGTCCAAGACCTCAATTAAGCTCTAATATCACAAGTTTTGACCTCCAATTGATTTCCTTACCAACAACATTCAATCTAAACCACATATATCACTATAATTAATCTCTAAACTCAAAATCTCAATAATTTTACAAGAGGGTTAGGGTTCTTACGTTGCCCATAGCTCAAGTGAGCCACATTCAACAAAATTCGTAAGCTAATTCGAACCTAAACACCGAAATCAAGCAATTTTCTACATAATTGCTCATAAAATTCGAATTTTAGGGAGAAGGAGACTGAAACACCGAAATGATTTTCTTATCTCACTATTGATTGGGCTTTGTATAGGCACTACATACTGCACAAACAAAGAAAATAGACCATTGGGTGTCTTTTGTGGATTCAATCACCATTGAGAAATAGTAATATTTGGCGCTGCTCTTTTGTATGACGAATCAAAAGAATATTTTATGTGGTTATTTGAATCATTTTTGGAAGCTCACATACAAAAAAAGCCTAAAACTATTTTTACTGATCAAGATCCTGCTATGGCAAGTGCTTCGGTAGAAAAAATATTGCCTGAAACATATCATGAATTATGTGTCTAGCATATTTTGCAAAATGCTATTAGACATTTAGGGAATAAGTTGAAAGATGGTTCTTTTATCTTGAAAGATTTCAAAGCTTGTATATATAATTATGAAGATCAGTTTCAATTTCAAGAGGCATGAGATGCATTGCTTCGAAGATACAAAGTGGAAGACAATCTTTGGTTGAAGAGTATTTATAAAGTGAAGAAAAAATGGGATCATTGCTACATATAGAAGGTGTATACTATTGAATGAGAAGTACTCAACTTAGTGAAAGTTTTACTAGTGATTTGAAAGATTTTATGCAGTCAAGTTTAGACATAATACATTTTCTCAAACAATTTGAGCGAGTTGTTGGTGGCAAGAGATATAAGGAGCTACAAGTTAAATACAATGCAAGACAAAAGCTTCCTAGACTTAAGATGATTCACTCGCCATTATTAAAGTATGTTGCACAGGTATATACTCCTAGTGCATTTGATTTATTTCAAAATGAGTTTGATTGGAGTTTTGTTGCTTATATTGTTTCTCGTAAAGAGAACAATCAAATGTTATCAAGTTGCCATTTTTTTGAAAAAGATGGAGAATACACCGTATCTGACAATGTGAAAGATATGATAATTACTTGTAGTTGTGGAATGTTTGAAATAATGGGATTCTTATGTTGTCATAGTTTGAAAGTTTAAAATGTTTGGGATGTGAGGAAAATTCCGGATCAATACATTATGAAGAGATGGACTAGAGATGCAAGAGAGATGATTGTTCATGACTTAGATGGAAAAGTTGTTCAAAGTGATACTAGAGTGGATGCTACAGCACGGTATAAGAATATATGTTCTAAAGCAATCAAATTAGCTGCTCGTTCATCAGATTTTGAAGTAACATCTAATTTTGTTAAGCAGTTATAGACGATACATATAAGAAGGTAGATTCTTTTTGTAGACACAATCAAAATGATGTTTCAAATATTTTGAATGAAAAAGAAATTGTTAATAGCTATTCAGATGGAGATGCATTAGAAAGATTACTTGAAAATGTGTTAGAGTTGAAAAAAAAGGAAGGACGAAAAGTTAGAAAAAGACTCAAGAATTGGGTTGAAAAACAATCAAACAAGGAAATGGCGTTAACAAAGAAACATTCCACCCAAAATTGTTAGGTTGTAATATTTTTTATTTCTTACTATCATTTTTTTAACATTTTTAAAACTTATTGAAGTTCTTTTGTATTATTATTTTTCTTATAATAGTGTTTATATTGCAGATTGAAATTTTCACTTCAAATCCTGAAAATTAAGGTGTTTTACCACTTTATTCAGGCCAACACATTACTGATCAATCATAAAATCAAGTTACAGAACCAAATGGATTCAGGTTACAACACTAAATTTAGATAACTAAATGATAGAATGAAAAGCTATTTATTTGAACTTTGCAATTTTTCTTTTCGAATATATAATGAATGACTTTAAGGAATTTGAGATGATTGTTTTGTTTATATTTTTTACTATTTGTCTATTCTGATAATAATATATTTTCTTTAACCTTATCATATTTATCGTTCTACATCAATACAATGAGAATGATAAGTATAGGCTACTTAAATTAGGATTAACAAGTCACACATTCAAACTTAAACTACAATAATTTTTTTGATGACTGAAGTAAACAAAACAAAGAAAAACAAAACAAAGAATCTGCTTAAATAGAAGGATAGTCTTTTTTAAGACTACTCTTAAACTCCTCCCAAGGTGAAGGAAGCTCTACATGAGAAAGTTGTAACTTCAGTGCCATCTTTGCCATAGTATCTGCCACCATGTTTGCATCTCTCGTGATCAAACGAAAGTCAACACGCAAATTCTAATGCATGATATTTCTTATTTTGAGCACCAATGGATCAATAAACCCAAAACCATCTTGGTGATTAGTAACAAGATTAAATACTTCCACACAATCCGTCTCACAAATAACATCTCGTTGACCCACATCCCAAACTAAGAGATATCATCTCCAAATAGCAAATAATTCCCCTTGAAGAATACTATTACTCTCAATCATTCCTAAACACCCCCTTTGCCAACTCCCATTACAATCTCTAATAGCACAAGTAAAACCAACACTATCACCCGAACCAAGATAACCAGCATCACAATTAATCTTAAAAGTACCAATGGATGGGGATCCCAAAAACCATTTAAAGTAGAGGGAAGGGACATACGTTGTAATTCAAAAATATTCCTAAGCTCCTTTTCTGAAGTTAATGCCAGACAAATCACTTTTTCCAGAGGCCAAGTTTCATGAGGATTAAAGATGTCATTATTCCTTACTCGCCATATCCACCAAAGTCCCAAAAAGAACTTGAATGGATGCTCTCTGCTATGATACAAGAACCAGTTATTCAAATCTAAAGGATGACAAGAAATATCCAACCTATGCCATACAAACTGAGCTTCTGGGCAATTTCGAATACAATGTAAAACCAATTCCTGGTTAGAAAGACATCTTGGGCACCTATCCGATGACGACATCCCTCTTCTAAAGAGAAAACTTGCAGTAGGAAGAGCCTCCTTAAGACACAATCAAGCCAAAAACATGCTTTTTCGGAACAAGCTAACGCCAAAGCCAAAGCCAATTCTCCCATTCCTCCCAACCAAAAAGCTTCTTACACAACCACAAGTAACCATTGCGTGAGTCATAGACTTTGGCAGACCCAAACTAATACCAACCCACTTCTGGACCTGCTTGTACATCTGGATTGTAAGAGAGAATATTACCTTTCAGATTTTGAGATAAAGGAGAATAAAGAGTGTCCAAATGCCACTTACCAACCGACCAAATATCCTGTATCTGGAGATTCGAATCAGAAATGTGAACATAATCCATCTCGTTAGATAACCGTCCTTCTCTCCTCTAGCTAGAAAACCAAAAATTCTAGTTCAAATCCCCAATACACCAAGCAAACCCATCCTTCAACACTTTCCAAGCCTTGCAAAGACTCCTCCAAATCGGAGAGCCCTTATTCTTAGGACAACTAATACAGTTATATAGAGATGATCGGTATTTGGCATCCAAAAATTGGACCCAGAACTTGTTTGGCTGCTGGAAAAAAGTCCAAATTAGCTTCCCAAGAAGAGCAATATTCACACAATAAAGATCTCTAATCCCCAAACCTCCATATTTTTTTGGAGTAACCAGTACCTTCCAACTAACAAGATTCAATCCTCTTCTATCAACTTAACCTTTCCAAAGAAAATTCCTCATTATAGACTCCAATTTACTAATGATTCCTTTGGAAAAAATAGAGACCTGCATCTGGTGCGTGGGAATAGCGACTGCAACAAAATTAACAAGCAGAGTCTACCAACCCGATTGAGTAAACTCCCTTTCCAGCTTGCTAGTCTACTTCAAATCTTATCCAGGATACCATTGAAAGCTAAATGGGTCACCCTAGAGTGGCTAAGGGTAACCCCAAGTCCTGGATAAATCTGATAGAAGATACCCCAGTGAAAATCTCTTTCCTTGTTGCAGAGACATTCTTGGAGCAAAGTGCTTTAGACTTCTCCACATTAATCTTCATCCCAGATGCTTTGCAAAAAGTCTCTAAAACCAACATTACATTTTGCACTTGTCTCTTTGTAGCTTTATAGAGTAGAAGCAAGTCATCCGCAAACATTAAGTGGGATATTCTTGGTCCCCCTCTAGAAACAGCAACCGGCTCCCACAAGTGTAAGACCCAGAATCTTTGAAAAGTCTTTCTATGAGCAAGTCTCAAATCATATAGTTATTTATAGCCTTAATTTCAGAAATTATTTTATTAAAGATAATTAAGGCAAGTTTTGATTTATTGAATTTGGGATGAGTTATTATTATTATCCAATTTTATAATTGTTGGATTATTTCCTATATTTGCATTATAAAGTTGATAGTTATGAAATAATAAGGATTTTATATGATATGGACTAAATAATCAATATTTTAATATATATTGATATTGCTATTTTGGAAAATAGAGAAATTAATCATATTATTTCTAATTTTTAGATTTGGGCATTTTATTGAAAATAATTTATAAAATTGATGAGCCAATAGTATTTTTATACATTATTATTGTTAGACTAGAATTTATTTCTAATTACTATATTATTCCCAATTTTATTTGAAATTACCATTTTACCCCTAACCCTAATTTTCAAAATAATGAAACCCTAACCCGTTAACCCGTTACCCGACCCGGTTCTCCTTCTATCCCCCTCAGCCCCCCAAACCCAGCCACAACACACCGCAGCAATAGCTGCAAAAAGAAAGGAACGAAGAAAGAAAAGGGGTAGGAGGAAACAGGAAACGCAGAGGGAAGCAGGCAAGGAGGGAGGTCGCGTCAGCATGCTGGGCTGCACCGCCACCACCGCGCCTTGCTGTCGTGACCTAACCACGTCACCGTCGACCCGTGGCGCTGCCTCCAGAACCGCGCAAAGGACAGAGGGAGGAGAGAGAGAGAGTTCGCGTCGGAGGAAAGAGGGAGCTCGTGCCTCACCGCCAGCACCCATGGAGCCACGAGATCTCGCCGTCGTCGCTGACCGTCCTTGCGCCGCGTCAGAACAGAACTGCGCATGGAAGGGAGCGCGAGCCACCGCCACAGACGGAGAAGAAAGGGGCGCGCGCGGAGGTGAAGCCGTCGCTGTCACCGTCACGGGTGGAATCGCCACCGTGCCTGGTTCCCGTTACGGCTGGACTTCGACTGCCGCCATTCTTGCTGTCGCCAAGCATAGGTTAGCATCGCCAGAGCTCCTGCCACCATGGGGACCGTAAAAGGAGGAAGGAGAAGCTGTTTCTGTTACAGCCACTCCCGGAGGAGGAGTCAATCGCGCCGCCATGCCTAGCCACCTAAAAACTCAACTGCCGTCGCTGGAAGGCTTTGTCGATAAGGATTTTTAAGCCGGTTCTTCTTTCTGTTGAGCTTCTGGGAACCTCATTGTCGCTACATGTTGTTCAGGTCCCTGCTGTCGCTTGAGGTGGCTGCCGGGCTGCCACCGAACCTGTTCGGATACCGCCACTGTTTCGGTTCAGCCGCTCTTTCTTCGATTCGGTAAGCGTTTCAATTTGAAGGCCCTTTCGTTACTATCCTGTTATCTCACGCTGAAGTTTGTGGCGTTAATTGTTATACGATTGAGTTTTGGTTATTATATGTTGCGATTAGAGTTGCTATGGCTATTGCGAAAGTGGCCGGGAGCTGAGGTTTTAGCTGCCGGGATTGTGATTATGGATTTTGGGTCGAGGCGGAAAGGATTCTGTGACGCGTTTGAGTTATGGATTTGCGTTTTGAGGTAGGGGCGCTTTCCAAAAACTGTGTTTTATGTATTGGAATTATTACATATGGATACTGATGTGAGATATTGTGTATTTGGTGATTGTATCTGCCTTATGTATTGTTTGATTGACTCGAATGATTATGGATGTTTATTTGGCTGAATTGTTGTGCGGCTTTGTGAAATGTAATCTTTTGAAGTTGATTCTTTAAATATTTGAAATGAGTTTAATCCGTTGAGGATTGGTTTGAATTGAGTCAAGTATTTTGATGATGTGAAAGATAGAATACTCTTGAAATTCAGCCTGGGTTGCTTTAATTGATTTGGTTTTGCTAAATGATTTGTTGCTGAACCGATTCTTTTAAACTTTGGAAATGAGTTAAATCGGTTGATATTGAGTTGAATTTGAAATGGTTTCCTTGAGATATGCCACAGAGATGACTGTTGGATTTAGCTTGCTTTTGTATTGATTTCTGGTTTTGAGCTGTTAAAAAGGAATGAGAAACGGTTTAGTTGGGACCCAAACCGGGTGGCAAAAGTCCAAGTTTTAGGGGAGATGCTGCCGGAATTTCTATAAAATCTGAGTCTTTATTGAAATGTTGTTTGGAAAAATGATGAGTTAAAGACTTCAACTATCATATTTGAATTATCAAGAAAAGGATGATTCATGCTTTTGAAATGAGTTATTAAAGAGGAAATTGTGATTTAGTCTTGCTTTTTAAGAAAGGCATGATATCTCTTTCAGGAGAAAGTTATTTAGATGAAACTTATGTTTTAAAGCTGTTTTAAATGTGACAAGGGTATTGCCTTTAAATTTGACTTGAGGGTCTCAATCAGAAGAGTTTTAATGACTTTGAAAGAACCTAAATGTTTATTGACAAGTTTCATTTTGAAATGTTTTGAGAAAGGTTTTAAGTACTCTTTGAATTCTGAATTCTTGCAAGACTAAAGCAATTTTGAACCGTTGAAACGTTCTAGAATTTATCATGGGGTTGAAGTTGGTTTTGCCTAAGTAAAAGAAACAGATTTTTGAAAGGAGTGAATGATTATATGACTCGGTTTGGCTTAGATCCTATTTTATTACTCAAATCAAGAAGCCAAGGTTTTTAATGAATTTAAATGAACTTGGCAAAATGAGTTATGTTATTTTTCCCTAAAGACTTGGGACTCTGCCGGAAAACTTTTGTTATAAAATTCCACTGTTGGATGGGTGATTTTGAATGCTTTGAAATAAATCCTCAACTTGCCATGGTTTTGGAAGTTTTGGAAAGAGAATGCCGAGAGTGGCTTTGTTTTAAAAAAAAAAGGGAACTCACTTTGAGTAAATTTGGCTTATGAGCCTGAGATGATTTGAGAAATGAGATCTTTAAAGCCAAGGCTGAAAAGAGTTGAAATTTGATTTCAAAGTGAAATGAATTGAGAAAAAGTGATTTGTGGCTTAAGTGCCAATTTTATGAACTTTGATGATGTTGAATGGTGGAAATGCTATTTGTTATGAGTCGGAATGGCTGTGTATGGTATTGAATTATGGCTGATTGCCGAATGAGTTATAAGTCGTATGGCTGGCTATGAATTATGAATTTAAGCCGAAGGGCTGTATTTATTGATAAGTTGGTTGGTTCTGGATTGATCCGTGAGCCGGATGGTTGAGATGGATGGTGATCCAAGGTTGAATATAAATGCATGTATGCAATTGAATGAATTGTGAATTTAAGCCGAATGGCTGAGATGAATGTCGTAAGCGAGTATGCTTGTGTTTTCTCTCTGGTTGTAAGGTAACAGGGCACCGATACCCTCTAATGGCGACAGGGCGCAGATACCCTCTAATGATATTAATGCGCAACAGAGAGACTGTGCCCGGGTTAGCTACCGGACACGTCGGGTTGGCTTGGTAACCGACAGATGATATCATCAGCCACTAGGGACAGGCATGCATCATATGCATATATGTGACATTGTTTGGGTGTGCATACTGTACGTGGTTTGTCTATGTGATTAACTGCTAATTGTTCTACTTGCAATAATTGTTTGTTTGTGCTTGCATCTTTCTAGTTGTGATTGCTACTGAGACTCTGTTGGACTGTGGTGATTTGTTGATGGTTGGATTGTTTGGGCCTAGGGCCGTGGATGGAATGAGATGAACCGATGGTTGATTTCGGTTTTTTGTTTCTGGTTTGGAATAAAATATGAAAGGCTATTTTGGTTCGGCATAGATAAACCGTTTTGAAAGGCTTTTGAGTTTTTGAGAATTGAATGGTTCCTCTGTCGGAAAAGGATTTCAAGTTTTTCTTTCATTGTAAACTGTTGTTTTTGAAAAGAGGCATAAGTCGGTTATTAATCACTGGTACGGTTTATCTTCATGTATCCTATTACAGTAATTCCCAAAAACCCTCTACTGAGAACCCTTTCGAGGATGATGTTCTCACCCCCTTACATTTTTCCCCTTTCAGGATATGTGTGCAGAAGTCACGAAGAGTTTATTTAGTTGTTGTTGAGATGCTTTGTATTGCTTTAGATTATTATTTATTGTACCATCGCCTTTATCTTGAGATGTTCTGTAAGAGGGTTAGGAATTATATTGGGTAATGTTTGTAGTATTATTTATATATATGTATGTATATATATATGGATGTACTCTTGATGAGCTTTTGTAAGTTGTATGGTATCTATGGATGTATGTTATCGAACGAAAGTAATTTTTGGAGCGGTATTGTGGTTTAAAGTTTTAAACAGGCTCATATTTTAGTATTAAATAGTATAAGTGTCGTCGTAATGTCCGAGCTATCAGAGTTGCGCAGCCGGAAGCATGAGCTTTGGTAGTTAGGGTGTTACAACAAACCCAAATCAACCTGATGACTAATAAAGCATGCCAATCGCTCCATACACAATACAAAAAGATAGGGTGACATAGGGTCTCCTTGTCTAAGACCCCGGCTAGGAGTAAAGCCATTCAGACGATTCCCGTTCCAAAGAATAGATAAGGAGGAAGCAGTGACACAATTCATAATCAAATTAATTGTAGGAATAGGAAAACCAAAACTCTTAAAGGTATGAGCTAAAAACCTCCAGTCAACTCTGTCATAAGCTTTCTCTAGATCAATCTTAAAGGCCAGTGTGCCTTTCTTTGATTTAGTCTTCTTCATAAAGTGGTGGACTTCTTGAGCAATAATGATGTTGTCATGAGTTCCTCATCTCAGAATAAATCCTCCTTGAAGTGGGCCAACAATCTCCGCAAGATGAGGACGAAGCCTATTAACAAGGACCTTCATGATGATCTTGTAAACTACATTGCAGAGACTAATTGGCCTAAAATCTTTCATAGATACCAGTGATTCAACCTTTGAAATAAGAACCGGTAAAGTCTCCATCATTCTCGGATCAAGAGTAACACCGGAGAATGCCTGCTTAACCATCTTCTAAACATCAAGACCAATGATCTCCCAATATTCTTTGAAGAAGAAAGCTTGAAACCCTTCATGAAATGGAGCTTTAAAGGAGTTCATGTGAAAAACAGTTGTTCTTACTTCCTCCATAGTAACTGGTGCTGTAAGATTATTGCAAGCTTCCTCATTCAGAAAAGGAAGAGGCACATCACCAAGGCATCCCAAATCAACATCATCCAAATGACAAAATAAGCTTTTATAGAAAGACTCTGCTTCTTGACTCAGAACCTCTGGATCAGTTTCTCACACTCCATCCTTAAGAAAAAGGCCATGAATTTTATTATGCTTCCTTCGCACAAAAGTTTGAATATGAAAGAATCTTGTATTCCTATCTCCAAACCTTACCCACTGCTCTCTGGACTTTTGGAACCATATTAGCTCTTCTTGCACTAGAGTATTATTATAATCATCAATCAACTGTTACTCTTTTTGATGCAAATAAATGCTATCCACCACTTCCAAACGCTTTTGTAAATAATTAATCTGCTGCTCTAATTCACATTTCTTAACAAAAATGTTACCAAATACCTTCGAGTTAAACTCTAGTGAATTCTTCTGTACTTCCGAAAGCTTCTCATGAATCCCTCTATTACCAGACCACCATGACTGATTCACAATATCCCTATACCCTAGATGAGTAGCCCAAGCAGTAACAAAACGAAAAGGTTGCTTCCCTTTAGGCTGAGGACGACCTTTACAACGCACCAGAATAGGACAATGATCAGACTGAAGCCTATTTAAAACTTCTGCATAAGCCTCTGGAAAGATAAATAACCAACTACTATTTATACAGACTCGGTCAAGCTTTTTTGCCACGTCAACACAATTTTTCACCCTCCTGTACCAAGAAAATCGCCTCCCAATAGTCTTCAGATCAAACAAACCACTATCTCTTAATGAAGTAGCAAACATGTCTCCTCTTTGATGAGAAAATTGACAGCCCTTAGATTCATGAGAAAATTTGACTTCATTAAAATCACAAGAAAAATCCAAGGTCCTTGAAATACCATGGATTGTGCAACAAGATAATCCCAAATTAAAGGAGAACCCTTTTATTAAATTGAGGACTACCATAAATATCACTACACCTCCAAACTAAATTATCATATTGAACCTCAACAGTAACACCCTGATCAAAAGTATCAATGAACTTACAACAAACACCCTTCATAGAGGATAGAAACCAAATACCCCCTTATGCCCCTCTACTTCCACTATACCAACAGAGTGATACCCCAACCTCTCCTAAAACAATTTTAAATGCTGAAAAGGGGAGTGAGTTTCAACCACAATAAAGAAAACAGGTATAAATTTCCTAACAAGTTCTTTACAATGCACCCGGACTAACTTATTAGAAGCATCCCTAATATTCCAAATAATCATATTTAAACTATCCATAAATAATAGGAATAGAATAAATAAGAATATAAACTCTATATAGAATCACCAACCTCAATAGGTGGTTTGTCCTGCGGTATTGGCACACTCTGATCCTCAATAATTACAACTTTCGGACCCCCTAATGCTGCACCTGCCATGCTTCCATCTACTAAGGTTTCCTCCATTGCGCCACCATTTTTATCAACTGGCGAGTTCTGCAGGGAGGAAGGCCGCAGACGCTTCCGTAGAGAAACAAGCATCATAAACACATAAAATCACATAAAAATATAAATAAATTAATTTGATTTATATCAATATAATTTTTTAGAGATCTATTAAACCAACATCACATCATTAGTTACTCTAAACACCCTTTAATTTGTTCTCATTTACATTCTTATTTCAAGTATAAACAAAAAAAATTGAATACATTTATCTAAAGGTTAAATTACACAGTTGGTCCCTACACTTTCAGTGAAATTGTAAATTAGTCCCTACACTTTAAAAGTTTATAATTGAGTCCCTAAAGAGAATTAAAATTTGCAATTTAGTCTCCGCCGTTCAAAAAGTGTTTGATTTAACAGAATATTCTCTATTTTGAACATGTGACCTGCACATGTTTGACAACAGGGACCAATTTACAATTTTAGTGAAAGTATGGGGACCAACTGTGTAATTTAATCATTTGAAGTGATAAAAAACTCCCTAGGCTATCTGAACCTACCCGTCCCTCCCCAACTCTCTCACTCTCACTTTCTCACTTTCTAAAACGACACCCGAACCCCACCGCTCTCCATCTCTCACCTCGGTTCACCGTCGCTACGCCGGATCCACCGCATTTGTGCTCACGAGTTGGGTCTCGCCTCCTTTCTCCATCTTGCCTCTCTCATCCGACAACTTTTTTTTCTCTTCCAATCCCAAAACTAAACACCGACAATAAATGAAAGAGAACAATTCCAATCCCAAGCATGCTCAAAGCGAACAATTTTATGTTTAAGAAAAAAATAGCAACAAATCAATACAAAAAAAGCAACTCAATTTATTAGTGAATTCGGCGTGGTGACGGAGGCGAGAGGCACGACGATGGTGAGTCGAGGTGAGAGACAGAGAGCGTTGGGGTTGGGGTGCCATTTTGGAAAGTGAGAAAGTGAGAGTGAGAGAGCTGGGAAGGGGTAGGGTGGATTTAGATAGTCTAGGGAGTTTTTGGTCATTTTCAAATGGTTAAATTACACAGTTGGTCCCCAAACTTTTACTAAAGTTGCAAATTGGTCCCTATTGCAAATATGTGCAGGTCACATGTTCAAAATAGAGAATATTTTGAGAATATTCTGTTAGTAGTTGATAGATGTTTATTAAATGATGAAAATAAACTAGTTGTATTTATTAAAATGTATAGTAGTTGGTAGATATTTGAGTTTCTAAATGCAGGTTCTAGAACAAAAGCTTTGGTGCAATGTATTGAAATTGTTATCCAATCCTTGTCGAAAGAATACAATGCACTCTTAGATCATGTTGTCTTTAAATCCAACAATGCTTGTTTGGTGAGCTGAACAAAAGGAAAAGAAGCTATCTATTAGAGCTTAAATTTTGAAAGGAATACTGAAGAATTTGTTCCACCAATTTAGTTGTATTGTCAATGTTCAATATGCCACAAAAAAGGAGTATAGCTACTTCAACAATTAGGTGAAAATTACAAATGACAAAACTGTTAATAGAGCCATTTGGTATTAATTAATCTTTGAGGTTATTTTATGATATAGTGTTGTTAGTTAAGTCTTCTTTTGTTTACAGTCAAATTGGGCTCTCTTTGATGGCAAAAAAAAGGAACACTAAGAAAAAGTTCGTGATTCACGCCTTCGTTACGTGAGTTATTTTTGTTGGGTTTGGGTCAACTTAATCTGACTTAATTGATAAAAACGCTTAAATGTGTAATGTGGCCGTTTTAAATATATGAGAAAAAAGATTTGAGACATAATATTTAAAAATAATTATTATAATTAATTTATTAATTTTCTATAGATAATAAGTGATTAAAAGATGAATGATGATAGATACTTAATTACACAAAATTTATTTTCTTATCCAAATATAATTACAATATTTTTTAGTTGAAGTATACTCTTAGTTAGTGAATTTTCAACCAAGAAGGAATTCTAAAATTAGAATTTTAAACATAGAATTTTCATTTTTTAAGTTAAAATCTGTTAAGAAATAAAAGCTAAAAAGAAGATAAGAATTCAAACTGAATAAAAAATATATTAAAATTAAAATAGAAATAAAAGGAATAGATTAAAACTGAATACAAAGAGTATCATTCTAATTTCTATTCCATTTTTAGATGTAACAGAAAAGTTGACTCCTCAACTTAACTTGTTCACTCCATAATTTACGAATTAAATCGAAAGGACTCTTCAACCTTTTATCCAATTTTCCAATGCAATAAAAGAGGGTCTTATTCAACCTCACTTGTCCATACCATTACGAAACCAAAAAGTGCTTTGACACCTCTAATCATTTAATACTGCAACTACAATAGCTAAAGATGTATTTATAACCTCTTATTAGATTAAAATAAAGAAAATCCTAAAACCCACAAACATAAAGGTTAATCTAGTAACTAAATAAATAAAAATCAAAATACAACAAAATAAACTAATAACTTTTAAATAATATTTGATCTCTTTATATCATGAACATTTGAAACACCTATCATTCTCCTGCTCTTCAAAAAAAGATTTGTGCTCGAATCTTGTAGTTAAAAAAATAGTATATGAAAAGGGCTAAATATAAAAAAGATGATTTTTTTCTCTTTTTTTTTGCATGGTATGCTTTTTTATTTTTTTTTTTAAATATAAAATTAACAACAACAAGATATTAATGAAATACAAATAAGATAAGAACATAAAGAAGACGTGAAAGACACTGGACTCTTTTTTTATTTTTTATTTTTTTGGATATAAGAAAAATAGGCATGAATTAATAAGAATTAATCTAATACTTGAGTTCTGATACAAAATGATAAGAAATAACGGATAACAGGAAGATAAGAATTCAAACCGAATAAAAAAGATATATTAAAATAGAAATAGAAATAAAATCGTAGGAACTAGGATGAAACAAAGGAAAAAAAGAAGCCACTTTAAACAGCAAATGAGCCACATGCAGAAAATGAAATCCTTGTTAAACTGAAATCTCAAGTCTTTCTTCATATTGACAGTACTATTTCCAAATGATATACAAGGTATATAAATGTAAGGCCACACATTTAAGCCACAAATAGTGAGTAAATAAAAACTAATTCAAACCAATTTAATAGAATTATCTTTCTTTTTGCTATTGACTTCAGGTTTATTAACCACCTCTATGGGTGCAGTCACAATAGAATGTACACAATTTGGATTTATCATGGAGCTTGAACCACTTCAAGAACATGCTGCATTTGCAAATTTACAGTCAACATGTCATGTCTTAGAATCCTTCAGCATTATTCTCCTTGCTTGTCCAAATTACTCTGCTCCTTCATTTCCTACTTGAATGATAAAGTGAAAACTCTACTAAGAACCTATTTATGTAAACTTGGGCTGAATTTCATTTGGATTATCAATTTGATACAAGTGCTTAACCAATAACCAGCAGATTTCAGCGACTTTTACATCCCTGAACGCAACAAAACAAAACCTCGGGTACATAGTTATCTCTTTGCTTCCTATGAAAAAACCATAATAAGAAGGCATACCATGAGTGATATAGGACCCCAGCAGTAAGAACATACCTATAATAGTCGAGTTTGATGCTCCATTTGTGAGTTCAGCAATAAATCAAGCCCATGGTTGAACTGGGAAATTCAAGCTACTCTGGTTGAATATAAGGATAGTTTCGATGAAATCCAAGAGTACTGTAACATCAACAAATAACTCGTGCAATAAGTATAGTGTGACTTTCAGTAAGGTAACAAATAACACCTCATTTTGTCAACAAAGTCTTGAGTGTCTATACTAATCATCACAATTCAGTTGCATTCTCAGGCCTTAAAAATTACAAATTAGAGAACCAAAAAATATATTTGGACAACATGCAATAAATTTAGGAGAGATTGAAACACATTACCTGTTGAAGATGATGGACAGAAAAAGCAATTGTACTTTCTTGAGTCATGAAATCCAAAGTCCGTCATCATTGATGTTGCGGACGTGGGACATTTTGGACAAAATCAGCGGGTCCTTCATCTGCCAGCATTTCTTCAGCAAAGAATCTCCATATAATTTGAGAATTGATAGAGAGGCAGGAAAGCTTTTCCCTGCGACATCCTGCAGGTTGGGACAATGATCTATCAATAGCTCCTGGAGATGGTAAATTCCTTTGCAGTCTAAGATTTCTAAACTTGGAAAGCATCGCAAATAGAGAGTCTCAAGGGAGGACGGCAGGCAACCATCCATGGGGAAGGAATTGATGTTATCATAAGGATGTTCAATGTCAAGATGTGTAAGACAGTGATCACGCAAGTCCATGGATGCTAGGTACGTGACCAGCTTCTTGCAACTTCGGATGTCAAGCATTTTCAGGTTTGGTGGCAAACCCCCTTCAGGAAATGACTCAATTTCTGAGCATCGCTTTAGATTTGAAGGAATATAATGATAGCTAATTCTTAATGCAGGAATAATATCGTCATTCTGATCTTCAAAAACTTCCCATAGTTCACTTTTTAATATACTATCCTAATCCCTTTCATCATAGTTTGTTGTTCATAACAAGGCACCAAGGGCCTCTACGGCCAAAGGTATCCCTTTGCACTTTTTGACAATTTCCTGCAGCTTTTATTAAGATTTTTGTAACATTAACAATGTCAAATTGGTCGGAAACACACACCCATGCTCTAATGTCAAATTCTCCCTCCACTCTGGCATCATTGTAAACCAGCTGAGCCAAGGTAGTTTTTCCAACTCCTCCCATAGTAACAATGGGGATACAGATATGTTAGCATCACAAGTATCATCTAACAACAATTCTATTATGGCTTTCTTGTCAATATCCCTTCCAAATATCTTAGAAGTTTCAACCATCGATGATTGAATTCTCCATGACATGTCCTCCACATCTTTGACAAGCTCTTGTTTTAGACCAAGATCATCTTTCTCTTTAACAAGAGACTCTAATTTATGAACTATGTGTTGCAAGCTATTTACTATCCCCATCTCAGCATCATCACTATCTTCTAAGATTGAATAATCATAGTGAGCCCTGGAAGAAGAGTTACCCGGATCCGTTTGAATGGGAGTGGCAATAGCAGCTTTAGTGGAGAGTTCATCAAGCAAGTCATCAGCCATATAGAGAGAATCTTGGAGGTCAACAAGTCATTTCTTGACTTCTTGGTCCTTGATATGCTTTTGTTGAGCATTATCAAGCACACATTGAACGGCACGAAGACTTGCCTTCATCCTTTGAAGCAACTTCTGGTCAGCTAGCTTACTTGCTATTGGGGTTGAGTTGACCGAAGACAACCTGTTCAGAACAGCATCAACAAAGGAAGAGAGGTATGTTCCACCCTCAAATTTTGCAGCCATGATTCAGTCTAAGTTCAGCAGATGATGAGATATGAGAGAAGAAAGGTAGGCACTAGGCAGGTAGTTACAGTGTATGCACTCACACACACAATCAAAATTAATATATATATATATATATATATATATATATATGAAAGAATATTTTAGTTATTTTTAATAATAAAAATATTGTAGTCAGTTTTTATAAAAAATATTAATTTAAACTCGTTTAAAATTTAATTGATTAGTTTTTGCATAGTTATTTGAATTAAATTGGTGATCGAATCGGTCAGGTTACTGGATCACTGAGTCATTGGTTTAATCGTAGGGTCACTGGTTGAACCGATTGACCCGGTCCTATGTAAATAAAAACAAAATCTAGTAAAAAATTTAGAATTAAAAATTTAAAATATATATTTTTACTAATATTTTAAAAATATCTAGTTATTCTAAACAATATGGAACAGAAACAATAAGTATTTTTTAATTTTACTCTATCATAAATATTTTTATTTTGTTTTTATATTAAAATAACTATTATTTCAAATTTTAATAATTTATTAATTAGTTTATATCTATTATACTATTATATACTACATGTATTTATTGAAAAATAATATTAATAGATATTATATAATTATGAAAAGAAAATAATAAGTGAATTTATAATTACTGTTAAATAAAAATATAATTAATTTAAGAATGAGTGAGCTTATAATTAAAATTAAAATATATTAAATAAAAGTAAATTATTTGTTAAAAGATATCAATTTGTATTTTATTTTGCATATATATTAGTATCAAGCAAGTTACTTTGGTGGTTGAGGCTATTGGCCCTCTCCTCGAGGGAGGTGGTTCAAATCCTACATGTTTCACTTTGTGGAAATTTTGAAATTGAAATGGTTTGGTTGGACCGGTTATATATGTTAAATTTTAATGATTAAAAATATCTTTAAAAGAAAACGTTTTTGACATCTTTATTTGAGTGACTTTTTGTGATAAGACAAAAATTTTAATTATTTTTAATTATATATTAATATTAATAACATACATTTCATAATATTCAATTCTCAAAAATTTTAATTATTTTTAATTATATATTAATATTAATAACATACATTTCATAATATTCAATTCTGCTATATGCCAAAAAACTATAGTTCAAATGACAAAATGACATAATAATGATGATGATTTCTAGTATGTATTTTAATACTAATTATAAGTAAATAATTTTTTTATTTTAAAATATTTGTCCAAAAAAAATTCAGAATAATTGTCGATCTATTTCTAACGTCA
The DNA here is from genome assembly GCF_003086295.3 of Arachis hypogaea. Lineage (NCBI taxonomy): Eukaryota > Viridiplantae > Streptophyta > Magnoliopsida > Fabales > Fabaceae > Arachis > Arachis hypogaea. Next base: position 22,078,546 of record NC_092037.1, on the reverse strand, counting down.
ATTTGTCATTAATTATTTTTTTTAATAATAACTATTCTAAGAACAAAATTCTAATTATGGGATGTATTATTATGTATATGAGTCCAGTAAAATTGGATGTATTTATCTTGTTACTTGACTTTTAAATATTGAACAGGTTTATTTTTTAGATTTTTATTTAATCTTAAATTTAATTAGATGTTATTATTTTCGAATCACAATAAAATCGAATCTAAATTAGATGAAAAAATAGATAAAAATTAATTATTAAATTATTTTAAAATTAAAATATTCGTTATATAATTAGAACTCAAACATTAGCATATCTTAAGTTACAGTAACAAATTTAACTTACAAATTACAAGTTCATAAATAAATATTAAACTAAATCTTTAAAAATTTTAGAGTACAAATTTAGGAACAATAAATGATTGATTTTTTTTAATTGAATATACAATCTTAATTAAATTTATTTTATTATATTATTATAGAACTTGAAAAATTAAAAGATAAACAATAACTTATTATTATTATTATTATTATTATTATTATTATTATTATTATTATTATTATTATTATTATTGTTGTTGTTCAGAGACTTACTGTAAGACCTAGAACTTTTAAAAAATCCTATTTTAAACTAATTTTAAATTATATATTTATTTACAGTTTTAATTTCAGAAATTATTTTATTAAAAATAATTAAAGGCAGTTTTAATGATTTGGATTTGAGATAAATTAAGGATTTTTATCTAAACTCTATAATTATGGATTTTTTCCTATTCACAATTTAAAGTTTTAGAAATCCAAAAATAATGAGGTTTGGCTATTTAAATTAGAATTTTACTTAATTTTATAATTATTGAGTTATTCTCTATATTTAAATTATAAAGTTAGTAGTTGTTAAATAATAAGAATTTTATATGACTTAATTTAAATACTTTATATTTTCATAATTCAATACTATAAGTTTTAAGGATAAAGAAAATTAATTATATTACTATGCATTATCAATTAGAGAAATTGATTGAGATTCAATTAGTATTTTGTACCACAAATAATATTTTAAAGTAATTTTAGAGATTAAATTAGTTTTTCAAATTAATACTCTAAGTTCAAATTTCATTAAAATTACGTTACTCTAATTAAACCCAAAATTCCCAAATTGAAACCCTTAATTCTACTACAACACAACACTCTCTCACACACACACACTCCCCAACCCAAACCCTAGCTCCATTATCCACGGTTAACAGAAGAAAAAGAAAGAAAGAAGAAAAGAAAGGGAAGGGGAAAGAAGCTGGGCGTGGGAAGAAGGGGGAGGGAGAAGAGGGAGATGGCGCGATGAGTGTCACCACTACCGTCGCCGCCGCTGCTGGCAGAAGAGAGAGGAGGTCCGAGAGGAGAGCGCCGGTGGAGGACGGAGGAGCTCGTGCCACCATCGCAGACCGACGCTGCCGCCGCACCACTCATCGCCGTCACGAGGAGGACCAAGACCGAGGTAGAGAGAGCCGCGCGAGGAAGAGTCATCGTCGTCGCCGTTTGTCCTCCCCGCTGCCAGACGCTGTCGTTGCCGTTCACGAGAAGAGAGAGAGAGAGAGACGCGCTGCATGGGAGCTGCCACCGTGAAGCCCGTTGTCGTTGATGCAGCTCTCCAAGCCGCCACCGTCGCCGAAGGGAGCCAGCGTCGCTGTTGTCCATGGGTGAAGCAGAGGAGAGAGAGAGAGATATGCGAGGAAGGAAGGGCAGCGACCTGTCCAGTCACCATTCATGTTGCCGGCGCTGTCTTCGTCCGAAAAGCCGCCTGATTCGCCGCTGCTGAAGCTTCTAGTCGAGCCTCTGCCGTCGGGAACGCCTCTGCCGCCACTGAGAACCACTACCGGTAAGGGTTTTTAAGTTGGCTTTCATTCCTTTCGAGTTTCCATAAGCTTTTCATCGCTGCATGTTTGTTACAGTCGTCGTCGCTAGAGTTCTGGTCATCGCTGTCGCTCGAGGTGTCTGTCGGGGCTGCCACCAAACCGGTTCAGCTACCGCCGCTGTTTCGTTTTCTTAGTTCGGTAAGTATTTTTGTTTCGGAAACCCCTGCTTTAGTATTCTATTATGTTTGGTTATAAACTCCGAGGTTTGGTAATGTAGGTTCTAGTTCTGTATGTTGCATGTCGCTTTTAAGTTGATGTGAATGCTGCGAAAGTGAACAGGGGCTGAGTTTGTGGTTGTCGTTAGTTCCGGGCTGAGAGAAAAGAGTTCAGTTGATGCGTTTGGGTTATGGTTTCAACGAGTAGAGGTAGAGTTTTTTATACAAACTAATTTATTTTAAATTAGAATTGTTATAAATAGATATGATGTGTGAAATGCATTTCTGGTGATTAAGTGAGTCTTATAAATTGTCTGATTTATATTGGATGAATATGATTGCCTGTTTGATTGAAATAATGTTTGATTTTGTCCAAAATGGAGGTTTCTGGTTGTTTTGTATTGAAAGGATTTTAGTAATTAAAGTCTAAATTTTCTTACTGGAAACTGATTTGGTCTTGAATCCCTTGGAAAAAAGAGTTGTGGATTGGTTTGGTTGGGACCCGAAAAGGGTGGCAAAGTCCATGTTTTAGGGGAGATGCTACCGAAATTGTAACACCCTAACTATCAAAATGTCACACTTCTGGTTGCGCCACTCTGATAGATCGGGTATTACGACGACTCTTGTAATATTTAATACTAAAATATGAGTCTGTTTAAAACTTTAACCGAATCTTTCAAAAACATACATTCATACTTACAATATAAATTACCATGCTCATAAGGGTTTTATATATATTTACATATACATACATATTAATTTACAAGCATCTCATATCAACATCTTATCCCTCTTACAAAACTTGCAAAGCTAAAGGCGAGGAAAACATAAATACTAAAACAATACAGAAATATCGTCTAACAGAAAAGAATTAAGCTCTTCCGAACTTCATCGTCTGTAACCTGAAAAGAGAAAAGACCTGTAGGGGAGTGAGAACATCATCCTCGAAAGGGTTCTCACTATAGGGTTCCAGAATTACTATAATAGGACACGCGAGATAAAATCATTACAGTGATTAATAACCGCCTTATGCGTCTTTTCAAAGCAAAGGTTTACTATAAAGAAATATCTGAAATCTTTTCTGAAAGAGGAAACTGTTCATTGCTTAAAAATTCAAAAGCCTTTCAAAAGGTTTACCTATGCTAAACAGATTAGTTTTTTTTCATACTTTTCTAAACCAGAAACATCAACCAAACATGGCCTTCGGCCCACCTCATGATCAACCACGGCCTTAGGCCCAAACAACAACTAGTCACCACAGTCCAAAAGAATCCCAGTCGCAAACATAAGTAGGAAAGTTTAAGCACAAACAAACAATTACTTCAAGTAGAACAAATAGAGTTAAACACAATTAATCACAAAGGCAAACCAAGTACAATATGCACACCCAAACAATGTCACATAGATGCATATGATGAATGCCTGCCCTAGTGGCTGATGATATCATCTGTCGGTTATAAAGCCAACCCGACAAGTCATGGTAGCTAACCATTAGACTGTCCCTCTGTCGTGCATCCCCAACTCAAGTTATTCACAATCATAATCATAATTCACATCCAACACCCTCACTGGTATATATTCACGGGGGCGAGCTCATCCGGAACTTTCACAGTGTCTGGCCACACTTACGACAAGGGTTAGCAGAGTATCGAGTCTCCACCTGAAGCACGTGGTGGCTAGTCACTGCTTTCACCCAGGAAAACTCGTATCTCAGATAGGTGGAGTGCAACAATCACAATATCAATAACTTAGCATATATCCATTCATTCTCAGCCATAAATCAACATTTATCTCAGTCATCCGGCTTAAATTCATGATTCATAGTCAGCCATGATTCATTATCATATACAGCCATTCTGGCTCATAATATATTCCACAATCAGCCATAATTCATTAACATATACAGCCATTTCGGCTCATAACATAATAGCACTCCCACCATCCAACATCATCAAACTCATAAAATCATCATTCAAGCCATGAATCACTTTTCTCAATTCACTTTACCTTGAAACAAAAAAGAATTCAAAAATTAATCATTTCCAGCATTGGCTTTAAAATCCCCATTCCTCAAATCATTTCAGGCTCATAAGCCACTTTTCCTCAAATGTAAATTCCCCTTTCTAAAACATGGTTACTGAGCACGTGGTGGCTAACCACTTCTCAAACATAAATTTCTCCTTTTTAAAATAAGGCCACTCTCCAAAACATCTTTCCAAACATTTCAAAAATCACACCAAATCAAAAGCCATTTTTGCGAGATTCAAAATCATTCATTTAAAATAAGATTTGGTAACAAAAGATCCTCAGTAGAGTCTTAAGACTTTAGGGGACAATAACACAACTCACTTTCTCAAATTTGTTTGAAGTCTTTAAAACCTTATCTTCTCGATTTGAGTAATAAAAATTAGAATCTAAACCAAGCCGAGTCGGGTAATCACTTACTCCAACCACATTTTCAAAACCACTTCATTCCCTTGAACCAAAACCAATTTCAACCCCTTGATAAAAATCTGAAGCGTTCCCAACGGCTCGAAAAATTATTTTTGTTTTGCTAAACCAGAATTCAAAGGATACTTTAAAGCTTATCTAAAACGTCAAAAAAATGAGATTTGTCAATCGAAACCCAAATTCTTTTAAAGCCACGAAAACTCCTCCAAGTGACAATCTTTAAGTTAAATAAAGAAAAACATAAACCCTATTCACCTTTAAAACAGCCTTAAAGCATAATTCTCTTTCGAATGACTTGCACCCAAAGACACACTATTTTTCTTAGGAAATAAGGAGAAATCATAATGCTCTTTTCAATAATTCTTTTCAAAGCGTAGCTTCATCGCTTTCATAATTGATCCAAGTAAAGATGATAAAGAGTCTTAAATTCATAATCCTCCAAGTAAAATAGTAAAGGCATTAAACTCATAATTTTCTAAATAACATTTCAAATAAAGACTCGAATTTTATAGGAATTTCGGTAGCATCTCCCCTAAAACTTGGACTTTTTCACCCTTTTCAGGTCCCAACCAAACAATCCCACAACTCTCTCCAAGGGGTTCAAAACCAAATCAATTCAAAATCAAGCTGTTTCCAAGGTGCATCATTTTCAAATTTCAAGAACGCCAATTCAAACTCAAATCAATTTCCAACAGCATAAACTCAATTTCAAAGCTTTTACAAATTAACTTTAAAGAAGCATTTCAAGAACTGTCCGTTTCACAAAACTGAACATTAACGCAGCCAATCAAGCATTCATATTCATCCAAGACAACCAACAATTACATAAGACTTATACAATCACTCAACGATACATTTTCTCATGTCAATATCCATATATAATAATTCTAATTCATAAGATGTGGTTTTTTGAAAGGGCCCCTACCTCAATACGCAAAACCACAGCCCAAACACCTCATAGAGTTCTTTTTGCCTCGGCTCTACTTGCTCTATCAAAAGCAGAAACAGCTTCAAACGCCACAAGTAAACTCAGATTCTAACTCCTAGAACCATTAACATCGTAAATACTTTATTAAACATAATAGAACAATAACGCAGGGCTTTTGAAACAAAAATCACTTACTGAAATAACAAAGCGAAGTAGCCGCAACTCCAAATCGACCCGGCAGCAGCATCATCAATAATTTTTGAGTGACAGCAGTGGCCCGAACCTCTAATAATAGAAGCTGTACAACCACGCAGTGTCAATAATCTTTCCGTAATTTCGAAAGAACAAAAACCAGACTTAAAACCCTTACCGGCAGTATTTCCAAGCGACGACAGCTAGGTTTTTTAGTGGAAAAAGTGGCCAGAAGCTTCAGCGGTGGTTTCAGTAGTGGTTTCCAATGGCAATGGCGGCGTGCTCAAAACATAACCCAAATAGAGAAACGGTAAGAACGACGGTCATGGGTAACGGTGATGCGAGCTCCATCAATGGCAGCTTGGACCACAGGAACCCAGGCAGCGACGACGGTAACCACCGAAACGACGTTCACAGCATGATAGTAGCGGAAATGGTCCCCTCCCCCTCTTATCACATTTTGTCTCTTCTCTCTGTGCGAAGCCCACGCACCACGATGACAGCTGCGGCACTCCTCACGACTCCTTGGATGGCAATGAGCTTGAACGGTGGCATAGGCAGGATACAACAGCGGTGGCTCCCTTCCCCTGGCCCCTGGCTCGCTCACGGTTCTCCCTTTCCGCGACATGACAATGACAGAACGGGCTCGACAGGCTCAACGTGCACGGCGCGACGTCGACGATAGCAGGACGCTGCGTGGCAGTGACGAGTCGTGGGTCGACGGCAGGGTGCGGGTCCATCTTTCTTTATTTTGTAAGCTCTCTCTTCTCCCTTTTCACTTCTATGTGTGTGTCATGTGATGAGGGTGACGGCAGTAGGGGTTTCGGCGCTGAATTAGGGATTGAGAGTGAGTGTGGCGCTGAAGGGGATGGAACAGAGGTGCGGGTGTGTTGCGTGTTTCAGAGGCTGGGTTAAGGGTTTCAAGGTTTGGGTTTGTAATTTTAATTAAATTAGGAAATAGAGTATTTCATTAAAAATCTAATTTAATCCCTTTAAATTACTTTAAAACATTAATTAAATTTGCTAATTAATTCTCAATTAAATATTCTAATTTAAAATATAAGATAATATAATTGGTGCACGAAATTGTAATCCCAACATCAAAATCAAGATTTCTTATGATTTCGTACCACTAACCAGCAAGTGCACTAGGTCGTCCAAGTAATACCTTACGTGAGTAAGGGTCGATCCCACGGAGAGTATTGGTTTGAAACAAGCTATGTTTATTTTATTATTCTTAGTCAGGATATCAATTATAATTATCAGTTTGAATTATTAGAAAAATAAAAGAGCGTGAAATAATTACTTGTTATGCAATAATGGAGAATATGTTGGAGTTTTGGAGATGCTTTGTGCTTCTTATTTAAGCTTTCCTCTTGTATTTCTCTTCCCACACGCAAGGCTCCTTCAATGGCAAGCTGTATGTAGGGTGTCACCGTTGTCAATGGCTACTTCCCATCCACTTAGTGAAAATGGTCCAAATGCTCTGTCACAGCACGGCTAATCATCTGTTGGTTCTCGATCAGGCCGGAATAGAATCCGTTGATTCTTTTGCGTTTGTCATCACGCCCAACAATCGCGAGTTTGAAGCTCGTCACAGCCATCCAATCCTTGAATCCTACTCGGAATACCACAGACAAGGTTTAGACTTTCCGGATTCTCATGAATGCCGCCATCAATTCTAGCTTATACCACGAAGATTCTGATTAAGGAATCTAAGAGATACTCATTCAATCTAATGTAGAACGGAGGTGGTTGTCAGGCACACGTTCATGGGTTGAGGAAGGTGATGCGTGTCACAGATCATCACCTTCTTCATAGTGAAGCGCGAATGAATATCTTAGATAGGAACAAGCGTGTTTGAATGGAAAACAGAAAGAATTGCATTAATTCATCGGGACGCTGCAGAGCTCCTCACCCCCAACAATGGAGTTTAGAGACTCATGCCATCAAAGAGTATATAATTCAGATCTGAAAATATCATGCGATATAAAATAAGTCTCTAAAAGTTGTTTAAATACTAAACTAGTAACCTAGGTTTACAGAGAATGAGTAAACTAAGATGGATAGTGCAGAAATCCGCTTCTGGGCCCACTTGGTGTGTGCTGGGGCTGAGACTTAAGCTTCTCACATGCCTGGGCTCTTTCTGGAGTTGAACGCCAAGTTGTAACGTGTTTCTGGTGTTCAACTCTGGTTCGTGATGTGTTTCTGGCGCTGGACGCCAGACTGCAACATGGAACTGGCGTTAAATGCCAGTTTACGTCGTCTATCTTCGCGCAAAGTATAAACTATTATATATTGCTGGAAAGCCCTGGATGTCTACTTTTCAACCCAGTTAAGAGCGCGCCAATTGGACTCCTGCAGCTCCAAAAAATCCATTCCGAGTGCAGGGAGTCAGAATCCAACAACATCAGCAGTCCTTTTTCAGCCTAAATCATATTTTTGCTCAGCTCCCTCAATTTCAGCCAGAAAATACCTGAAATCACAGAAAAACACACAAACTCATAGTAAAGTCCAGAAATATGATTTTTGCTTCAAAACTAATAAAATTCTATTAAAAACTAATAAAAACATGCTAAAATCTACATGAAATTACCCCCCAAAAAGCGTATAAAATATCTGCTTATCACAACACCAAACTTAAACTGTTGCTTGTCCTCAAACAACTAGATAAATAAAATAGGATGAAAAGAAATTAAGAAGCAATAATATTTCAGAGTTTTAAGTGGAGCTCAGATTCTTATTTAGATGAGCGGGGCTAGTAGCTTTTTGACTTCCGAACAGTTTTGGCATCTCACTTTATCCTTTGAAATTCAGAATGATTGGCATCCATAGGAACTCAGAATTCAGATAGTATTATTGATTCTCCTAGTGTAGTATGTTGATTCTTGAACACAGTTTTTTTATGAGTCTTGGCCGTGGCCCTAAGCACTTTGTTTTCCAGTATTACCACCGGATACATAAATGCCACAGACACATAATTGGGTGAACCTTTTCAGATTGTAACTTAGCTTTGCTAAAGTCCCCAATTAGAGGTGTCCAGAGTTCTTAAGCACACTCTTTTGCCTTGGATCACGACTTTAACCACTCAGTCTCAAGCTTTTCACTTGGACTTGCATGCCACAAGCACATGGTTAGGGACAGCTTGATTTAGCCGCTTAGACCTGGAATTACTTCCTTGGGCCCTCCTATCCACTGATGCTCAAAGCCTTGGATCCTTTTCACCCTTGCCTTTTGGTTTTAAGGGCTATTGGCTTTTTTTCTTTTTCTTGATCCAATGATTCCTTGTAATTTTTCTCTCTCTCTTTTTTTTTCACTGCTTTTTCTTGCTTCAAGAATCAAATTCATGATTTTTCAGATCATCAATAATATTTTTTGTGTTCCTCATTCTTTCAAGAGCCAACAATTTTAACATTCATGAAATTCAAGATAAAAAATATGCACTGTTCAAGCATTCATTCAGAAGACAAAAAGTATTGCCACCACATATAATTAATTACAATTTTTCTTATTAAGAACTCGAAAAATATAAATTACCTCTTTATTCTAAAAATCTACTATTTTATTCATGTTTGATGATGATGAGAAAAATAAATTATAACTTAATTGAAAATAAAATCAAAATAGATATACTAATTACCACTACTCCTATATATCTTCTAAGGTAAATTCCTAATAAGAACAGTTATCACAGAGTTAAGGCAAAGATTAGGACTCAACAACCTTTATTTTGGGAAGTGGATGTTCCTCTAGTCTGTGGGGTGCTTAGTCCTTCAAGAGATAATTTCTAACTCTTCAGTTCTTTCAAGTCACATCCTTGCTCTTCCTGCTCCCTTAGGTGCCATGATCTTGATGAGTTTTAGCAACTCACACCAAACTTAGAGGTTTGCTTGTCCTCAAGCAAAAGAAAGGAAAGGAGAGGAATAGAAGGAGAGGCAATTTCAAAATTCAAAAGATATGATGAGTTGAAAAAGATACGAGAAAAAGATTTGAAAAGAATTCAAAAAGATAAATGAGTTTTGAAAAAGATTTGAAAAGAAATTAAAGAAAAATAAAGAAATATGTTTAGGATTAATTTTTTTTTGAAATTGAAGTTGAAAACTGAGAGTCTGTAACATGTTTATGCAAGACATCATGAATTGAAACATGAAAATTGGAAAAAATTTGAATTGAAAACGAAATTACCTCCTCCCCACAATCCTGGCGTTAAACGCCCAAACGCTGCATGTTTTGGGCGTTTAACACCCATGTGCTGCTTCTCCTGGGCGTTCAACGCCCAGCTGTTGCTTCTTTCTGGCGTTAAACGCCAGGAACTCCTTTGTCACTGGGCATTTTTCTGAACGCCCAGGACGCTGTAATTCTGGCGTTGAACGCCCAGAAGGTGCTTCTTTCTGGCGTTCAACGCCTAGAAGATGCTTCTTTCTGGCGTTGAACGCCCAAAATAGCTCTTACTGGTGTTTTCACACCAGTGAACTTCTTTTTTTGCTGTTTTTATCCTTTGAATCCTTTTATAACTCTGTGAACTCAAGCAATTGCTATTTTACCTTGAAGATAATTGACATATACCTGTAAAAATCAATTAATTAACAAATAAACTTTGTAAATGGCTGGGTTGCCTCCCAGCAAGCGCTTCTTTATTGTTTTTAGCTGGACTATTATTGAGCTTTAATCAAGTCTCAGTTTTGAGCATTCTTGCTCAAAATTGCTTTCAAGATGATGTTTGACTCTCTGTCCATTAACAATGAACTTTTTGTTGGTATCATTATCCTGAAGCTCTACGTATCCATATGGTGACACACTTGTAATCACATATGGTCCTCTCCACCGGGATTTTAATTTCCCAGGGAATAATCTGAGCCTAGAATTAAATAGCAGAACTTTCTGCCCTGGCTCAAAGACTCTGGATGACAGTTTTTTATCATGCCATCTTTTTGCTTTCTCTTTGTAAATTTTTGCATTCTCAAAAGCATTGAGTCTAAATTCCTCTAGCTCATTTAACTGGAGCAATCGTTTTTCTCCAGCTAACTTGGCATCAAGGTTCAAAAATATGGTTGCCCAGTAGGCCTTATGTTCCGGTTCCACTGGCAAGTGACATACCTTTCCATACACAAGCTGGTATGGAGAAGTCCCTATAGGGGTCTTGAATGCTGTTCTGTATGCCCACAGAGCATCATCCAAGTTTCTTCCCCAATTCCTTCTACGGTTAATCACAGTCCGTTCCAAGATTCTTTTAAGTTCTTTATTTGAGACTTCAGCTTGCCCATTTGTCTGTGGATGATATGGAGTGGCCACCCTGTGGCTAACTCCATAACGAACCAAAGCAGAGTAAAGCTATTTATTGTAGAAATGAGTGCCCCCATCACTGATTAATACTCTAGGGGTACCAAATCTGCTGAAGATGTGTTTCTAGAGAAATTTTAACACTGTCTTAGTGTCATTAGTGGGTGTTGCAATAGCTTTCACCCATTTGGATACATAATCCACTGCCACCAGAATATAAGTGTTTGAGTATGATGGTGGGAAAGGCCCCATGAAGTCAATACCCCATACATCAAACAACTCAATCTTCAAGATCCCTTATTGAGGCATGGCATAACTGTGAGGCACATTACCAGATCTTTGGCAACTGTCACAATTAAGTACAAACACTCGGAAATCTTTATAGAGAGTAGGCCAGTAGAAGCCACATTGGAAGACTCTTATGGCTGTTCGCTCACTTCCAAAATGTCCTCCATACTATGATCCATGGTAGTGCCAGAGGATCTTCTGTGCTTCTTCTTTAGGCACACATCTACAGATTACTCCGTCTGCACATCTCTTGAAGAGATATGGTTCATCCCAAAGATAGTACTTTGCATCCGTGATCAGCTTCTTTGATTGCTGCCTACTGTATTCTTTGGGTATGAATCTCACTGCCTTGTAGTTCGCAATGTCTGCAAACCATGGCACTTCCTGGATGGCAGAGTTGCCATCCAGAAAGTTTTCAGAGATCTCAGTAAGAGGGAGGGACGCCCCTTCTATTGGTTCTATTTGGGACAGGTGATCTGCTACTTGATTCTCTGTCCCTTTTCTGTCTCTTATTTCTATATCAAACTCTTGCAGAAGCAACACCCATCTTATGGGTCTGGGTTTTGAATCCTGCTTTGTGAGCAGGTATTTAAGAGCAGCATGGTCAGTGTACACAATCACTTTTGATCCTACTAAATAGGATCTGAACTTGTCAATGGCGTAAACCACTGCAAGTAGCTCTTTTTCTGTGGTTGTGTAGTTCTTCTGTGCGTCATTTAAAACACGACTGGCATAGTAAATGATGTGCAGAAGCTTGTCATGCCTTTGTCCCAACACTGCACCAATGGCATGGTCACTGGCATCACACATCAATTCAAAAGGTAATGTCCAGTCTGGTGCAGAGATGACTGGTATTGTGACCAGCTTAGCTTTCAGAGTCTCAAACGCCTGCAGACACTCCTTATCAAAGATAAATGGCGTGTCAGCAGCTAGCAGATTACTTAGAGGTTTGGCGATTTTTGAAAAAACCTTTGTAAACCTCCTATATAATCCTGCATGCCCCAGAAAGCTTCTGATTGCCTTAACATTGGCTGGTGGTGGTAATTTTTCAATTACCTCTACCTTAGCTTGATCCACCTCTATTCCCATGTTCGAGATTTTGTGCCCAAGGACAATTCCTTTAGTCACCATAAAGTGACATTTCTCCTAGTTTAAAACTAGGTTAGTCTCTTAGCACCTCTTTAGAACAAGTGCTAGATGGTCAAGACAGGAGCTGAATGAGTCTCCAAATACTGAAAAGTCATCCATGAAGACTTCCCAAAATTTTTCCACCATATCAGAGAAAATTGAGAGCATGCATCTTTGAAAGGTTGCAGGTGCATTGCACAGGCCAAATGGCATCCTTCTGTATGCAAATACTCCAGATGGACATGTTAATGCCGTTTTCTCTTGATCTTGGGGATCTACTGCAATTTGATTATAACCTGAATATCCATCCAGGAAGCAGTAGTATTCATGACCTGCTAGTCTTTCTAGCATCTGGTCTATGAATGGTAAAGGAAAATGATCCTTTCTGGTAGCTGTATTGAGCCTTCTATAATCAATACACATACGCCACCCAGTAACTGTTCTTGTAGGAACCAGTTCATTTTTTTCATTATGAACCACTGTCATGCCACCTTTCTTAGGGACGACTTGGACAGGGCTCACCCATGGGCTATCAGAAATAGGATAAATGATCCCAGCCTCTAGTAATTTAGTGACCTCCTTCTGCACCACTTCCTTCATGGCTGGATTCAGCCGCCTTTGTGGTTGAACCACTGGCTTGGCGTCACCTTCCAATAGAATCTTGTGCATGCATCTGGCTGGGCTAATGCCCTTAAGATCACTGATGGACCACCCAAGAGCTGTCTTGTGTGTCCTTAGCACTTGAATTAGTGCTTCCTCTTCCTGTGGGTCTAAGGTAGAGCTTATGATTACAGGAAAGGTATCACCTTCTCCCAGAAATACATATTTCAGGGATGGTGGTAATGGTTTGAGCTCGGGTTTAGGAGGTTTCTCCTCTTCCTGAGGGATTTTCAGAGGTTCTATCATTTTCTCTGATTCCTCCAGATCAGGCTGAACATCTTTAAAGATATCCTCTAGCTCTGATTTGAGACTCTCAGTCATATTGACCTCTTTTACCAGGGAGTCAATAATATCAACACTCATGCAGTCATTTCGGGGTGTCTGGATGCTGCATAGCTTTGACAACATTCAACTTGAACTCCTTCTCATTGACTCTCAGGGTTACTTCCCCTTTTTGGACATCAATAAGGGTTCGGCTAGTTGCTAGGAAAGGTCTTCCTAGAATGAGAGTTGCACTCTTGTGCTCCTCCAATTCCAGCACCACAAAGTCAGTAGGAAAGGCAAATGGCCCAACCTTGACAATCATGTCTTCAATCACGCCTGGTGAGTATATAATGGAGCCATCAGCAAGTTGGAGACATATCCAGGTTGGTTTGACTTCTTCAGTCAACCCAAGCTTTTTGATAGTAGCTGCAGGTATTAGGTTAATACTTGCCCCAAGATCACAAAGAGCTTGCTTGGTACAAGTACCCTCTAATGTGCATGGTATCATAAAGCTTCCGGGATCTTTAAGCTTCTCAGGTAAGCTTTTCAAAATGACTGCACTGCATTCTTCAGTGAGGTAAACTTTTTCAGTTTCTCTCCAATCCTTCTTATGACTTAAGATCTCTTTCATGAACTTAGCATAAGAGGGTATTTGCTCAAGTGCCTCTGCAAACGGAATCTTTATTTCAAGAGTCCTGAGATAGTCTGCAAAGCGGGCAAATTGCTTATCCTGTTCTGCTTGGCGGAGTTTCTAAGGATAAGACATTTTGGCTTTGTATTCCTCAACCTTAGTTGCTACAGATTTATTGCCTACAGATGTGGGTTGAGAAGCCTTTCTAGATGGGTTATTATCAGCACTTGTATGTGTCTGATCCCCCACTGGCATTTGAATGCTAGGGGTGGAAGCTGGAGTGGCGTTAGACGCCAACTTCTTACTTGTTTCTGGTATCTGAACGCCAGAACTGTGCTCCCTTTGGGCATTCAATGCCAAATAATTGCTTGTTTCTGGCGTTGAACATCAGGACTGAGCATGGTTTGGGCATTCCATGCCAGCTTTCCACCCATTCTCTGGCGTTTGAGCGCCAGAATTATTCCTCTCTGGGCTCTTACTGTCCTCAGAGGGATTTTGGGTAGTTTGCTCATTTCTTGGCTTCCTGCTGTCTTGAAGTGAGGTATTTAATGTTTTTCCACTTCTTAATTGAACTGCTTGGCACTCTTCTGTTATTTGTTTTGATAATTGCTGTTCTGTTTGCTTCAATTGTACTTCCATATTCATATTAGCCATTCTTGTTTCTTGTAATATCTCTTTGAATTTGGCTAACTGTTTTGTTAGAAAGTCCAATTGCTGATTGAATTCTGTAACTTGTTCTGCAGGACTCATTTTAGTAGTTACTGTTTTAGCCTCTTCTTTCATGTAAGGTTCACTGCTTAGGTACAGATGCTGATTTCTGGCAACTGTATCAATGAGCTCTTGAGCTTCTTCTATTGTCTTTCTCATGTGTATAGATCCACCAGTTGAGTGGTCTAGAGAAATCTGAGCTCTTTCTATAAGCCCATAATAGAAGATGTCTAACTGCACCCATTCTGAAAACATTTCAGAGGGGCATTTTCTTAGCATCTCTCTGTATCTCTCCCAGGCATCATAGAGAGATTCATTATCTCCTTGTTTGAAGCCTTGGATGTTCAGCCTTAGCTGTGTCATCCGTTTCGGTGGAAAATAGTGATTCAGGAATTTTTCTGACAGTTATTTCCATGTCTTTATGCTGTCCTTAGGTTGGTTATTTAACCACCTCTTAGCTTGGTCTTTTACAGCAAATGTGAACAGTAATAGCCTGTAGACATCCTGATCTACCTCCTTATCATGTATTGTGTCAGCAATTTGTAAAAACTGTGCCAGAAACTCTATAGGTTCTTCTTGTAGAAGACCGGAATACTGGCAACTTTGCTGCACCATGATAATGAGCTGAGGATTCAACTCAAAACTACTAACTCCAATGGAGGGTATACATATACTACTCCCATATGAAGCAGTAGTGGGGTTAGCATATGACCCCAGAGTCCTTCTGGACTGTTCATTTCTACTTATGTCCATGTTGGAGTAAATGGGGTAATGTGGATTTAAATTTTTAGTTTATAAATAAATAAATAAAAATAAAAAAATGATTTTTGAAATAAAATAAAATAAAATAAAAACCAAAATAAAAATAAGATAAAATAAGAAAATAAAAATAAAAAAATTAATAAGAATTTGAAAATATTTTATGAAGATTTTCAAAAAAAGTGAGGAGAGAGAAAATTGTTAGGATATTTTCGAAAAAGATATAATAATATTTTTTTAAAAAAATATCTTAAAAGGATAAGATTTGAAAAATTTTGAAATTGAAATCTGAATTTTTATAAAAAAGTTTTCGAAAAAGTAGCTTAAAAATAGTTAGAAAAGATATTTTTTGAATTTTGAGTTTTATGATGAAAGAGAAAAACACACAAAAGACACAAGACTTAAAATTTTTAGATCTAATGCTCCTTGTTTTCGAAAATTTTGGAGGAAAAACACCAAGGAACACCAAACTTAAAAATTTTAAGATCAAAACATAAAGAAGACTCAAGAACACTTTGAAGATTCATAAGAACAACAAGAACAAAAGAAAGAACACCAAACTTAAAATTTTTAGAAAACTTCAATAAAATTTTCGAAAATTATAAAAAAGATTAACAAGAAAACACCAAACTTAAAGTTTGGCACAAGAATTAATCAAAGAAAAATTATTTTTGAAAAAGTTTTAAAAAGAAGATACCCAATTGCCAAGAACATAAGCCAACGCTCTAGCTAACTGAGCTATAAATGTAACGTGTTTTAAAGATGTATTATTTTATAGATAAAAATAAATAATTTTTTTTTGAAAACTAATGTTTTGAAAAAGCACAAGAAAAAAAAGAAAAGACACAGAACAAGACAAACCAAAGATCAAACAAGAAAAATTGACAAGAACAATTTGAAGATCAAGGAAAAACAAAGAACACTAATTCAAAAATTTTAAAGGGAAAATATAAAATATGCAATTGACACCAAACTTAGAATAAGACACTAATTCACGAAAAAATTAAAAATTAATAGGGACAAGTAATATTTTCGAAATATTTTTGAAGAGAAATTAAAGGACACAAATTTAATGACTCTATAGCATCAATATTATATTCATAATCTAAGCAACAAAATAAACCTTTAGTTGTTCAAACTCAAACAATCCCCGGCAACGACGTCAAAAATTTGGTGCACAAAATTGTAATCCCAATATCAAAATCAATATTTCTTATGATTTCGTACCACTAACCAGCAAGTGCACTGGGTCGTCCAAGTAATACCTTACGTGAGTAAGGGTCGATCCCACGGAGATTATTGGTTTGAAGCAAGCTATGTTTATTTTATTATTCTTAGTCAGGATATCAATTATAATTATCAGTTTGAATTATTAGAACAATAAAAGAGCGTGAAATAATTACTTGTTATGCAATAATGGAGAATATGTTGGAGTTTTGGAGATGCTTTGTCCTTCTTATTTAAGCTTTCCTCTTGTATTCCTCTTCCCACATGCAAGGCTCCTTCAATGGAAAGCTGTATGTAGGGTGTCACCGTTGTCAATGGCTACTTCCCATTCTCTCAGTGAAAATGATCCAAATGCTCTGTCACAGCACGGCTAATCATCTGTTGGTTCTCGATCATTCCAGAATAGAATCCGTTGATTCTTTTGCGTTTGTCATCACGCCCAACAATCGCGAGTTTAAAGCTCGTCACAGCCATCCAATCCTTGAATCTTACTCGGAATACCACAGACAAGGTTTAGACTTTCCGGATTCTCATGAATGCCGCCATCAATTCTAGCTTATACCACGAAGACTCTGATTAAGGAATCTAAGAAATACTCATTCAATCTAATGTAGAACGGAGGTGGTTGTTAGGCACACGTTCATGGGTTGAGGAAGGTGATGAGTGTCACAGATCATCACCTTCTTCATAGTGAAGCACAAATGAATATCTTAGATAGGAACAAGCGTGTTTGAATGGAAAATAGAAAGAATTGTATTAATTCATCGGGACGCTGCAGAGCTCCTCACCCCCAACAATGGAGTTTAGAGACTCATGCCGTCAAAGAGTATATAATTCAGATCTGAAAATGTCATGAGATATAAAATAAGTCTCTAAAAGTTGTTTAAATACTAAACTAGTAACCTAGGTTTACAGAGAATGAGTAAACTAAGATGGATACTGCAGAAATCCGCTTCTGGGGCCCACTTGGTGTGTGCTGGGACTGAGACTTAAACTTCTCACATGCCTGGGCTGTTTCTGGAGTTGAACGCCAAGTTGTAACGTGTTTCTGGCGTTCAACTCTAGTTCGTGACGTGTTTCTGGCGCTGGACGCCAGACTGCAACATGGAACTAGCGTTAAACGCCAATTTACGTCATCTATCTTCGTGCAAAGTATAAACTATTATATATTGCTGGAAAGCCCTGAATGTCTACTTTCCAACTCAATTGAGAGCGCGCCAATTGGACTCTTGTAGCTCCAAAAAATCCATTCCGAGTGTAGAGAGGTCAGAATCCAACAGCATCAGCAGTCCTTTTTCAGCCTAAATCAGATTTTTGCTCAGCTCCCTCAATTTCAGCCAGAAAATACCTGAAATCATAGAAAAATACACAAACTCATAGTAAAGTCCAGAAATATGATTTTGCTTAAAAACTAATAAAATTCTATTAAAAACTAATAAAAACATGCTAAAATCTACATGAAATTACCCCCAAAAAGCGTATAAAATATCCGCTCATCAATAATCAATTATAAAATTTAAAGTATTAAATTCTAAAATCTCAATTATTTAAATTAAATAGTATAAAATTCTTTTTCTTTTACAACTATCAAGCCTTATAATTTAAATATAGAAAATTATTCAATAATTATGAAATTAAGTAAAATCTCTATTTTAATTACCAAAACTTGATTTAATTATTCTCTATGAAATAATTTCTGAAAGTAAAATCTCTAATAATAAATAAATTTAAAATCAGCTCATAAAAAGACTCTTCAAAAGTTCTGGATCTTACAGAAATTTCTATAAAATTCGAGATTTTGATTGAAACGTTATTTTGAAAACAATAAATTATGCTTTGAATTAAGTGTTTGATAAATAAATTATGTTTGAAATTACCTTATTAAGAAAACTATTATATTTTGGATGTAATTTATTTAAGAAAGGAATTACATTTTAAAGTCAATTTAAATATGAAAATTATCATGTTTTGGAACTTGATTTAAGTAAATAAATTTAGAGGAGTTTTTGTTGATTTAAAAGAAACTAAATTTCGATTGACTGATTTCACTTTACGACATTTTAGAAAAAGTCTGAAGTACTCTTTGAAATCTTGATTTGGAAAAACTAAAACAATTTTTGAACCCTTTGGAAACACTTCAGATTTTGGAATGAAACTGAAATGGGTTTTTGGATTCAAAAGACTTGGTTTTGGGTTTAACTTCTACTTTATTTATTCAAATCAAGAAGCTAAAGTTTTAGAGGTTTTTGATGAACTTAAGAAAATGAGTTACATTATTCTTCTCTAAAGTCTTGAGATTCTACTGAGAAATTTTATCACCAAATCTTTATTTAAAATGAATGATTTTGGGTCTTTTCAACAGAGATTTTGAATTGGGCATGATTTTGAAATTGTTTGGGAGTTTTGGAAAGATGTGAAAAGTGGCTTCGTTTTGAAAAGTGATTCTTGGTAAGATGTGAATTGAATACGTTTGTTATTTAAAAGTAAATGAGCCAAGAATGATTTTGAAATAAGATATTGAGCCTGATTGATTGTGGATATTATCGAGATTGATGAGATATTGTTCGGTAGGCGTAAGGACCGGGTTCATCTTGCTTGCGCTGAGTTGTAGACATAAGGGCCGGGTTCGTCCCGCTTATGTTGAGCGATTTGATATGGAGGAGATATTGTTTGGTAGGCGTAAGGCCTGGGTACGTCCCGCTTATGCAGAGAAATGTGAGGTCGGAGGCAGAGTATCCCGTTCACATCCTTTCGGATCACAGGAGTGTGCAGGCACTGACATCCTGGACCGTGTGGCAGGCACATTATCCCAGAGGGTTCCCATTTATACGTGACCGAAAGACAACATTCCAATGAGAATGTGTCGGGTTAGCAATTGAACCGACAATATGATATCACAGCCAGTAGGGCAGACATTCATCATTTGCATTTATGTGACATTATTTGAGTGTGCATATTGTAATTGGTTTGCCTACGTGAATACTTATGTTAACTGCTGACTGCTATATTTGTTGTAATTGCTATTGATTGTGTTTGAACTACATTAATTGTGATTGTGTTTGATTGGCTGGTTTATGATGAATTAGTTGATGATTGAATTGTTTGGGCCGGGGCCGTGTTGGATTGGATAGGCCTGAGGCCGTGGTTGGTATGTTGAGTTTTAATTCTGTATAAAGTATCTGACTGGTTCAGCATAGACTTAATGAACCTATGCTTGGAACAGGATGATCATTTATACCACGTAGGTAACTGCTTTCATGGTTGTGGTCTAGAAAAGTATGAAAAATTAAACTCTTACAGCATAGACTTACTTGAACCTATGTTTAGGACATGTTGGTCATTCATACTGTTTAGGAAAAACTTTTAAGATTTTACAAGAAAGAAAAAAGGTTTTGTTTTAAAATATTTGAGAAATTACCAAGTCTTCAAAAAGGATTTCTGGATTTCGAATGTGAACCCATGGTTTTTGGAAAGACTCATAAGATGAGCAATGATCACTGTACTCTAAAAATAGTTTTATTTTATGTATTTTGTTATAGCAATTTCTATGACCCTATAGTGAGAACTAGCGAGGACGACGTTCTCACTCCCCTACAGGTTATTCCTTTTCAGGATATGGACGACAAAGTTTCAGAAGAGTTATGTTCATTTTCTATTTATTCAGTATTTTTGTATTATATTAGTATTTATTTTTTCCTCGCTTTTATCTTTATTAATTTTTTAAGCGGGATAGGTATTTGTGATATGTATGTTTGTAAGTTAGTGTTGTGTTTATATATAAATTAAGGTATTATATCTGGTTTGTATGTACATATATGTTTATGTTTTCAGCGAAAAAGTGTTTTAGAAGAGTTATGCGGTTTTTAGTTTAAACAGGCTCCTATTTTAGTAATTAAATATTTTAAGAGTTGTCGTAATACCCGACCTGTCAGAGTGGCGCAGTCGGAAGCATGACTTTTTGATAGTTAGGGTGTTACATTATGGTATCAGAGTAGTCTTTCCTGTAGAGCCTAAGAAATGGACTGACTATGCTTCAGTTGCATACTCTGAATGTATGTCATGTAATAGTCTTGTTCGAATAACGAGAATTAGAAATTTTTGCACATGACAGTCTATTGATTAATGCCAATAGCCTTGCTTTGCATAATTCCTGGTATTAAGTTTGGCCGGCTTAGCACTAGTTAATTATGTATATGAAAGTACTAATGGGTTATCATAGATGATATACGAGTTATAGGTAAAGCTAATCGCGGGTTTTGGGAACGTTAGAAACCATTTCTTGAGGTTATTCAGTTATGTATCTTGAATTCTCCTAGAGTCGACTTGTTCTCTCATAGCCTAACTTGAAGTTCTTGTTTGCTAATCCTTTTGAAAAGTAGTTTGATTTTTCTAACTCTATTCCTCTATGCATATGCATTCTTGTTTGATCCTACTTGCATATGCTTGTTTGAAATTTGTGTTGCATCTGCCTTTCTTTGTTTAACTTCTTCTTCGTGATTCATGTATTCTTTGATATGGCTTTGAACTTGTCTTGATCCACTGTGATTTTTAAGTCCTTATTCCGAGCCCAATTTTGATTTAGATTTTCTCTTATTTGACCGCATTTACAATCAATTTTCAAATTTTTATAAAGATTGCTTTTGATTCAATATACACTTATTTATAGAAAACTTTGAAAATTTCTTATGCAATTTAAAGACTATTTATTTCTAATACCTCGCATGTTCTTTTACTAGTTTACGGAACTACACTTACTTTAAATACAATTGAGTAAATAGTCAAAATCATCCCTAAAAGATATCTCAATCTCCATTTTAGTCCCCGAAAGATAAACTTAATCGAAATAGTCCCCCAAAGATACCCGAGTTAATCACGTTCGTCCTTCCGTCATCTCCGTTGATGAGTTGGCTAACGTCTGCTGACGTGTGACATTAACTGCCAGACAAGGAAAACGACGCCATTTTGATTGAATGCCCTGCTAGCCCTGATTCGTCGTCATTTTGTGTCCAGAAGAGATTCAAAATGTTGGAAAGTCTCACCCCGTTGATGCATGAGCAACTTTCCTATTTTTTCCTAGTGAATTTGCATTCAATTTGTTGGGTTTAATAAAAAATTAAGTATCTTTTAGCCACTATGGATGCTACTTTGAGTTGTATGCAATTTTATTTATTTCAGGTAGCATTCGGATGAATTTGATGGAGTTTCCACAGAAAAAGAGAAGAAGGCAAATGAGGCTGTCAATCCTGACCTCTCTGCACTCAAACCTAAATAACTCAAGCTACAGAGGTTCAATGGACGTGATTCTAGTGGTGTTGGGAAGCTAACTTTCAAAGCTTTCCAACGATGTATAACAGTCCATACTTCTTCTCCAACCACGCTGCCAATGCTTCTCAAGTTAGGCGCAAGACATTAATAAGCACGCATAAGGATTAGGCCACACTCCAAGTTAGGAGCCCAAATTGTCAAGTTAGGCCAAGTTTCACTAACAACACTCGCTGGAGGCTGCCAAGGCTGCGCCTAACTTGAGATTTCTCAAGTTAGGCACAATGCACAACAACAACACTCTAATAATGTCATTGACTCCAAGTAAGGCGCATGATTTCTCCAAGTAAAGCGCAGCATCACTCAAGTGAACTCCAACCCATGCGGCCATGCTCAAGTTAGGCGCACTTCCCCTCAACTTAGGCGCCACTCCTACGAAGCAAAGTGGTCCCCAGTCATCAATTAAAAACGCACGAAGATTATACTTTTATTCTGATTAAGCTTTATTTCTTTTATAATTAGGAAAAAGATATTATTTAGTTTTAGAAAATATATTTTACATTAATTAAGAATAGATATAAAAGGGAAAAGAATCAACCCTTCGGGCTCATCTTTTCTCTTCTACCTTATTTCGCAATTTACAGTTTTTTAGAATCCTAGTTTTCTCTCTGAGCCATGAGCAACTAAACCTCCACTGTTAAGGTTAGGAGCTCTGTCTATTGTATGGATTGATACTATTATTTTTCTATTTTAATTCATGTACTGATTTATATTTCAAGAATTCTTTTTGTTCTTTATCTTATGAATTTGGGTGAAACGAAAGTATGACCCTTGTTCTAATTGAGTTCTTGTATAACTTGGAAAAGCTCTTTACTTGAACAACAGCTTGAAAACATATTCTCCTAAATTTCTAATTATTTGGACTTAACGGGATACGTGACATAAAATCCTCTTATATTTGGGTAATTAGGATTTCTGTGGCATATAAACTAGAATTGAACTTCACCCTCTAATTGGAATTAAATGACCAAGAAATTGGCAGTTGATGAATCTTAGAGGAGATTAAAAAGGTCTAAGGAATTAGGGTTTAGTCACATATAGTTTGCCATGAATTAAATCTTGTATGATTAAAATAGTTAGTAAGAAAAGTCAATCCGGAAAATGGATATCTCTGAAACCTTGACTATTTCTCTATATATTATTCATAACTTGTTTACTGTTTGCTTTTCTGATTTTCTGAATTTACTGTTTATGCTTTTGAACTCTCAAACACCATTTTCTGTTTGTCTAACTAAGTAAATCATTTAACCATTGTTGCTTAATCCATCAATCCTCGTGGGATCGACTCTCACTCACCTGAGGTATTACTTGGTACGACCCGGTGCACTTGCCGGTTAGTTTGTGGTTATAAATTCCGCACCAAAATTTTGGTGCCGTTGCCAGGGATTGACTGTGATTGACAACTACTGGTTGTTTGATTTCTTAGATTAGGCATTTTTGCTTTAATTTTATTTAACTTATTTCTTTAAAATTTAAAAAAAAATTGATTTCTTTTATTTAAAATTTTTTCGCTTAATTTCTGAAATTAAGTTTGGTGTCCCCTTAGTTGTTTTATTCTTCCTAGTTATTTTACTTATTGAGTTTAAATTTTATACTCCTTTTTGCTTATTAGTTATTTTATTTTCTTAATTATTCAGTTTAATTTTTTATTTTATTTTCGTTTTCTTTTATATTTTATTTTATTTTTCTTTATATTCTTTCTTCTTTGCTTGCTTGTTTACCACATGGTACGTTTAATTCTATTTGGTATTTTGTGCTAAGGAAAAATAATAGAGAGAGATAACATGGGTTACTACTCACACCCAAGTAGTGATCCATATTATTATGGATGGAGTAACTATCCGAATTTCAGTTGGCAAAGTCAAAACCAAATAAACTTCAATGCTCCATGTTCTAACGATCAAGAATCACCATCTCCATATTCATATCAAGAACCAACATCTCCATATTCATACAAAGAACCACCACCTCTCTATCCATATCAAGAACCATCATCTTTCTACCCATATCAAGAGCCACTATCTCCCTATTCATATCTAGAACCATCCTCTTTTTACTCTTATCAAGAACCATTATCTCCTTCTTATTCATATCAAGAACCATCAACTCTTGAGCTTCGCATAAAAGAATTCATACATGATATAAGGACGAGTATAAAAAAATGTAGAGAGATATGTGCAATTGATTATCAAGTCCCAGGAAGAGGAACAAGAAAATTCCTTCCCAAGAGATATAATGCAAGATCCTATGGAAGAAAGTGAGAAAATCAATCAAAGGAGTTCATACTCCAGTGAATTAGAGAACTTTTCACCCTCACACATGGAAGAAGAGGAAGATGAAAAAACAAAGGAGGAAGATGCACCAACAAAGAAGGAAGATGCACAAACAAAGGAGATTGCAAGGGATGAAAATAATTATGGGAATCTACACTCCAATGAAGCAGAGAGTAGCATAGAGGATGAGTTTATTGAACCACCAATTCAAGAAGTTCTTGATGAAGGGTACACTCTAACCATCACACAACACCCAAATTTTGAAATAAAAGAAGTGAAGGCAATCAAGGAAAGCACAAAAAAGGGATTGTGACCAAGAAACAAAAGGCAATATCCATGAAAAAGAGAAGGTCAACAAAAAGCAATCCAACCTCTACCCCAACAAGCAAGGTGAATCAAGCTAATAACCATAAAAGAAAGCTTGTTAGGAGAAATTCAAGTCCAAGGGCACTAATTTTCATCTCTCCCCTCATGGAGACATTTCTTTTAACCAATTGGAAGAAGAGACAGAAAATTCAACAATCAAGTGTCAAGCTAGTGACATTAAAGAAACGCTTGTGGGAGGCAACCCAACTACTAGTATCCTTGGTTTTGCAGTTACTTTGGTTTTAATTTTATAGTTATTTTAGTTCTAGTTTTAAATTACTTTATCTCAATTTTTTTAGAATTTTTCTTGTTTTACATGTGTTTTGGTCATGCAGAGTGATTAGAACAGGAACAAGAGCAATTAAAAGGAATTTTTGACATCCTGGAGTTTTTCTTTGCTTGAGGACAAGCAAAATTTTAAGTTTGGTGTTGTCTCTTTGCTTTTGGCATTTTCTGTTTATTTTAATAGCACCTAAGGGAGATGAATGTTCTTCATGGAGGAATGAAATGGCCACCAGCATAATTGAGGTGGTTGAGTTCCTTTCATTCTATTTCTCTTCCATTCTTATTTTGTTGTCTTATGTTTTCTGTTGCTTTGATTGCCTGCATGATCTTTAGTACTTTTAGTTCTTAGATTTAGTTTCATTATGTCATTTGCTTTTAGTTAAAAAAAATTGTCTCATGTATTGCTCACTGAGCTTGAATTCAAAAGAAAAAGAAGTGATGTATTGCATGAGAAATTGAGTTTATATTTAAGAGTAATCTTATTTACTTAAATGTGATGGTATTATTTGTGATTCTGAATGCATGACATGAACAGTGCATATTTGAATTTGAATCAAAGGATGTTGATGTATAAGGAACAGGAATTTAGAGAACTATTGTCAATTCTTTGAAGTAAACAAAAGCTTAATCCTTGAAGCAAAAGAAACAGCAAAAGAAAAATAAGAGTAAGGTCCAAGGCTCTGAGCATCAATGACTAGGGAGGTCTGACATGATTAAAAGCTCAAAGCGTTGTTCTCCTAGTCATATGCTTGTGGTGTAATTGTGTCAAGTAATACTTGAGACATAGCACTAAGAGTCAAGATCAAGTGCATTTAGCAGAGTATGCCCAAGGCTTTGAGCACTACTGTCTGGAAGTAACTGAAAGAAAAATCAGAACTTAAAGAGAGTTCCCCAGTTAAGTGCTTGTGGTGTTTTTGTGTCAAATAAAGCTTGAGACAAAACATTTAAAGTCACGGCTAGGCACAGAGTGCAAAGCACCCAAGAAAAGAGAATTAAAGGAAATTTTTTATGTTCAAGGATTAAATTGAAGCATAAAATATTAGAGAATTCAAAATATTATCCGGATTCTAATTCCGAATGACAGTAACATTCTTCTGATTCAAAGGATAGTGAGATGCCAAACCTATTCAGGATTGCAGTTGTAAACCCCACTTTAAGAAGAGACATGATCTTAATTGAACTCTCATTCTCATGCAAATTCACATCCTAGGCCTATATTAGTTTTGTTTTCTTGAGGACAAGCAACAATTCAAGTTTGGTATTGTGATGCGTGAGCATCTTTCCTATCTTTTCCTAGTGAATTTGCATTCAATTTGTTGAGTTTAATAAAAAATTAAGTATCTTTTAGCCACTATGGATGCTACTTTGAGTTGTATGCAATTCTATTTATTTCAAGTAGCATTTGGATGAATTTGATGGAGTTTTCGCAGAAAAAGAGAAGAAGGCGGATGATGCTATCAATCCTGACCTCTCTGCACTCAAACCTAAATAACTCGAGCTACAAAGATTCAATGGACGTGATTTTAGTAGCGTTGGAAAGCTCTAAAGCTAACTTTTAGAGCTTTCCAATGATGTATAATAGTCTATACTTCTTCTCCAACCACGCTGCCAAGGCTGCGCCTAACTTGAGATTTCTCAAGTTAGGCGCAAGACATTAATAAGCACGTATAAGGATTAGGCCACACTCCAAGTTAGGCGCTCAAATTGTCAAGTTAGGCGCAAGTTTCACTAACAACACTCCTTGGAGGCTGCCAAGGCTGCGCCTAACTTGAGATTTTTCAAGTTAGGCACAATGCACAATAACAACACACTAATAATGTCATTCACTCCAAGTAAGGCGCATGATTTCTCCAAGTAAGGCGCAGCATCACTCAAGTGAACTCCAACCCATGCGGCCATGCTCAAGTTAGGTGCACTTCCCCTCAACTTAGGCGCCACTCCTACGAAGCAAAGTGGTCCCCCAGTCATCAATTAAAAATGCACGAAGATTATACTTTTATTCTGATTAAGCTTTATTTCTTTTATAATTAGGAAAATATATTATTAGTTTAGAAAATATATTTTACATTAATTAGGAATAGATATAAAAAGGAAAAGAATCAGCCCTTTAGGCTCATCTCTTTTCTTCTACCTCATTCTGCAATTTACAGTTTTTCAAAATCCTAGTTTTCTCTTTGAGCCATTAGCAACTAAACCTCCACTATTAAGGTTAGGAGCTCTGTCTATTGTATGGATTGATACTATTATTTTTCTATTTTAATTCATGTACTGATTTATATTTCAAGAATTGTTTTCGTTCTTTATCTTATAAATTTGAGTGGAACGGAAGTATGACCCTTGTTCTAATTGAGTTCTTGTATAACTTGGAAAAACTCTTTACTTAAACAACAGCTTGAAAACATATTCTCCTAAATTTCTAATTATCTGAACTTAACGGGATACGTGACATATAATCCTCTTATATTTGGGTAATTAGGATTTCTGTGGCATATAAACTAGAATTGAGCTTCACCCTCTAATTGGAATTAAGTGACCAAGGAATTGGCGGTTGATGAATCCTAGAGGCGACTAAAACGGTCTAAGGAATTAGGGTTTTGTCACATATAGTTTGCCATGAATTAAATCTTGTATGATTAAAATAGTTAGTAAGAAAAGTCAATCCGAAAAATAGATATCTCTGAAACCTTAACTATTTCTCTATATATTATTCATAACTTGTTTACTACTTGCTTTTCTGATTTCATGAATTTACTGTTTATGCTTTTGAACTCTCAAACACTATTTTCTGTTTGTCTAACTAAGTAAATGATTTAACCATTGTTGCTTAATCCATCAATCCTCGTGGGATCGACCCTCACTCACCTGAGGTATTACTTGGTACTACCCGGTGCACTTGCCGGTTAGTTTGTGGTTATAAATTACGCACCAAGTTTTCCCATAACAACTATCTCTATGTTTGGCTCCAAAATGCTTCGTCTCCCTCAAGCCATGCCCTAAGCCTTTCACTTTGCATTCGAACGACGCTATCCACCTTTGTCAGTGTTGGTTGATGATCAAAGCAGAGTAG
Organism: Arachis hypogaea; assembly: GCF_003086295.3. NCBI lineage: Eukaryota > Viridiplantae > Streptophyta > Magnoliopsida > Fabales > Fabaceae > Arachis > Arachis hypogaea. The sequence continues at coordinate 22,050,664 of NC_092037.1, read as the reverse complement.
GTATCACTACTGAGAACAGAGTTCATCATCTCTTGGAGCAACATTGATTGCGAAAGAAGCAATCGTGACGGTTAGAGGTAAGGCTGAACGCTTTTTCATGTTATTTGAGTTATTTTGTGGCATGATGTCTTCCTATTGGTGTGCTGTATGTTTTCCTCTAATTTAGGGCAGTGGTTTGGGGTGACTAAGCGTTTGTGACTGTTCTTGAAGATTTTGAGTGTGTCAGAATGCTTTGCTTTGACTACCATTGTGATGATTTTTAGATATAGGTGTTTCATTTTAATGATGGTTCTTTTTTGTTGTTGCATGTTCATTTTGGGGTTAGGGTTTGTTTTCTTATGATTGAGAATAACTAGTGGCAATCTGTGAGTTAAAGGTATTTTTATTTTTGTTATTGTAGATGGAAGGTCCTCCGATGACTTTTGTGTTTCACCATGGTGGATTGTTTAAGAAGAATGTGGAAGGAGATATGATATATGAACCTGATAATACAGAGGTGTTGATAGGTGGTGAAGGAGACACGCTTGATGTGTTCTTTGTAAAGGGTTACTATAAGGAGTTGGGTTACATTGAAGCTAGAAAATGTTGGTGGAAAGATCCTGGAGTTCTCCTTTCATCCGGGTTGAGAAGGTTAGTCACAGATGCATACTTGCTTGCAATGCGCAAGAATTGTAGGAGAAACCAACATGTAATCAATATCTACCTTGAGAATTGTATTTGACAGCCTTGTATAGTAGACAACATGGAGAATGATCTAGTGAATGTGAAAGCAGAAAGCTTTAAACAGAAGAAATCTTCCCAAGCTAAGAAGTGCAGTTCTCAACCTGCCAAGATGCCCACAACAATGGTTCCTCAGTTTAAGAAGCAAACCTCTCAGCCCAATAGACCAACCTCATAGCCCAACTCACAGCCCAACAAACCAACAATGAAGTCCAATTTTGAGCCCAACAAACTAACTATGAAGCCATTTATCAGCCCAATAAATCAGTCCATAAGCCCATGAAGACAACATCTCAGCCCATGAAGCCTAACTCTAAGGCCAAGAAGACCACCTATGATGCCAATATAGTCCCACCTCAATCAAATGCATCATCATAAGTAGCCAAGAACTCACAATGGAATAAGAATAAAAAATGTAGCAATGGTTGCAGACTCATAAGATCTGGAAGACAAGTGAAAGAAGCTCCTATCCAGAAAGATGACAGTGACTCTCATGACTCTTATGAGAGTGCTGAAGATGAACTATACAGGCCTCCCAAAGTTGTAGGAGACAATCTGTATAGCAGTGACAGTGATAGTGACAATCTATACAGCAAGTCTGATGTGAGAGAGAAGCACAAGCTTCCTAAGGCCAGATTAGGTAATAACGAAATAGACACTGATGACTCTAGCTATGAGGGTTCTGAAGATGAACAAAGCTCTAATTCTGGTATGTTAATTTCCTTAGGGTTACTTATTTTTTTATATATTTGGCAAATGTTAGGTAGCTTATGTTTTGAAGTTTTTATTAACAGATTTAGATGATAGTAATGGTGCCTCGGATGCTGACTCATGGCATTCAGAGGATTCTGATAAAGTGTTGGAGTCTGATTAGGAATCACTAGCTGTATACCCTAAGTTCAATGAAAAAACAAAGTTTGGACTATTGAAATTTGAGGTGAGTATGATATTTAAGTCAAAATCTGAACTTATGCAAGCAATAAGGGATTATACAATCCAGTGGGGTAGAAATATTCTGTTTTCAAAGAATGACAAGGTTAAAATTAAAGTTGTTTGTAAGACTGAAGATTGTCCATGGGTTGTATATTGTGCATGTAACAAACAAGACGGATCTTGGCAAATTAAGACTCTAGTTGATACTCACACTTGTCCAAGAAGGAGGAAAAACAGAGCTGCAACCCAAACCTGGATACTTAGTAAACTAGTACCTAAGCTTAGAAAACATCCTACGATGAAGCATCGAGAGGTTTATGATTGGTTTTTCAGGTAGTGCAACGTGTATTTGAATAGCACATGCGTTACAAGAGCTTTGAAAGCTGCTAGGAAAGTTGTGGAGGGCGATAAGATAGCTCAATATGGGTTAGTGTGGGACTATGCCAATGAGTTGCTGAATAACGATCCTGGTTCCACAATACAAGTAGGTGTTATTCCCATGCATGAGAGTCCTCCCCTATTTGATCGTTTTTATGTTTGTCTTGATACCTGCAAGAGAGAGTTTAAGGCATGTTGTAGACCTTTAATTGGGCTTGATGCAGCTGCAACTAGCTGTGGTTGCCCCTGGTGCAAATGGGGTTGAGCCTGAAGTAAACTCTGTCACAAATGAACATGATCCATCTCCAGGAGAAATAGCACCATTTCTTGCACTTCCATCACCATTTCTTGCACTCTTCATGAGCAATGCATTCAAAAGTAATCTTAATCCTATTCTTGAGTCTTGTAAGATTTGTCTTCGATTTTAGACATTCTTCATTTGTAAACCTTATACATCTTTGACCCAGCTTGATTTTGTTAAAACTACTGCACTACCTTTCCTTTTATTGTTCCTATCGGACTTCTTTGATTCAGGTGTCATTCCTAAGGTTGCCAAAGTGAGTTTTCCTTTCTGGCACTCTTCATTCCTTGTATATCCTTGATTGTTTGTGATCCCAATAATCTTTCAAGTCTTTGCGGATATTGTCCTTGTCCCTTGTTCTTTTCAAAGTCTTGTATCCTTCCGAGTAAACTCGAAAATTATTTTGATATCACGTGCAATCTTTATGTATAGTAATGCGATGCGTTAGTTCTTTAAGATCAGTTAGTGGATACGGAAGGTGAAGCGGTCTTAGTGCAATGTTATGAGAAGTTGTGGGAGTTTAGTTTCTCGCGGAAGAGTTTGCGGATGTTAGACTTGTGATCGGTTATGGAGTTATGAAGTTATTCATGGAGTTGGGAAGTTGAAGTTCCGAATAGGTAAGAGATCTGTGAGAGAACGTTATATCCGTTGTTTTAATACCAACTTGCCTTGTAGTCTTTTTGCCATTTTAACTACCGCTTTGCTTTGTGAACGCCTATCTTGATTTATACCCTATTTTGTTCCTCCAAGTCTTTGTAAAGTTTTGAAACCATATAACCTTTTTGCATCAATCTTATCGTGTATCTTCTGTCTTATACCATACTTTACCCTTATATTTAAAACTTAGGGTTATCCGGTATTTGAACTTTTATATATATGTGCTAAGATTTCTTACTTTTCTAAAAAGTATTTAAAAAGTAGAGTGCTAAGTCTATGTATTATCTTATGTATTACTTTAATTTTCGAGGACGAAAATTTTTATAAGGTGGGTAGAATGTAAGACCCAAAACTTTTGAAAAATCCTATTTTGAACTAATTTCAAATTATATATTTATTTACAGTTTTAATTTCAGAAATTATTTTATTAAAAATAATTAAAGGCGGTTTTGATTAATTGGATTTGAAATAAATTAAGGATTTTTATCCCAACTCTATAATTATAGATTTCTTTTCCTATTCACAATTTAAAGTTTTAGAAATCCAAAAATAATGAGGTTTGGCTATTTAAATTAATATTTTATCTAATTTTATAATTATTGAGTTATTCTCTATGTTTAAGTTATAAAGTTAGTAGTTGTTAAATAATAAAAATTTTATATGACTTAATTTAAATACTTTATATTTTCATAATTCAATACTATAAGTTTTAAGGATAAAGAAAATTAATTATATTACTATGTATTTTCAATTAGAGAAATTGATTGAGAATCAATTAGTATTTTTATACCACAAATAATATTTTAAAGTAATTTTAGAGATTAAATTAATTTTTCAAATTAATACTCTATGTTCAAATTTTATTAAAATTACCTTACTCTAATTAAATCCAAAATCCGCAAATTGAAACCCTAATTCTACTACAACACAACACTCTCTCACATACACACTCCCCAACCCAAACCCTAGCCCCATTACCCATGGTTAACAGAAGGAAAAGAAAGAAAGAAGAAAAGAAAGGGAAGGGGAAAGAAGCGGGGTGCGGGAAGAAGGGGAAGGGAGAAGAGGGGGATGGCGCGGTGGGTATCACTGCCACCATCGTCGCCGCTGCTGGCAGAGGAGAGAGGAGGTCCGACAGGAGAGCGCCGGTGGAAGAGGGAGGAGCTCGTGCCACCATCGCAGACTGTCGCTGCCATCGTGCAACTCATCGCCGTCACGAGGAGGACCAGGACCGAGGTAGAGAGAGAGTTGCGCGAGGAGTCGTCGTCGTCGTCGTCGTTCGTCCTCCCCGCTGCCAGACGCTATTGCCGCCGTTCACGAGAAGAGAGAGAGAGAGAGATAGAGACGCGCTGCGTGAGTGCTGCCGCCGTGAAGCCCGTCACCGAAGGGAGCCAACATCGCCGTCGTCCATGGGTAAAGCAGAGGAGAGAGAGATTAGCGACGAAGGAAGGACTGCGACCTGTCCAGTCACCATTCATGTCGCCGGCGCCATCTTCGTCCCAACCGTCGCCAGATCCACCGCTGCCAAAGCATCTGGCCGAGCCTCTATCGTCGGGAACGCCTCTGCCACCACTGAGAACCACTACCGATAAGGGTTTTAAGTTGGCTTTCATTTCTTTTGAGTTTTCGGAAGCTTTTCATTGCTGCATGTTTGTTACAGTCGTCGTCGCCGGAGTTCTGGTCGCCGCTGTCGCTCGAGGTAGCTACCGGGGCTGCCACCAAACCGGTTCAGCTACCGCTGCTGTTTCATTTTCTTAGTTCAGTAAGTATTTATATTTCGGAAACCCCTGCGTTAGTATTCTATTATTTTAGGTTATAAACTCTGAGGTTTGGTAACGAAGGTTCTAGTTCTGTATGTTGCATGTCGCTTTTAAGTTGATGTGAATGCTGTGAAAGTGATCAGGGGCTGAGTTTGTGGTTGTCATTGGTTCCGGGCTGAGAGAAAAGAGTTTGCTTGATGCGTTTGGGTTATGGTTTCGACGAGTCGAGGTAGGGGCTTTTTATACAAACTAATTTATTTTAAATTGGAATTGTTATAAATAGATATGATGTGCGAAATGTATTTCTGGTGATTAAGTGAGTCTTATGAATTATCTGATTTGTATTGGATGAATATGATTGCCTGTTTGATTGAAATAATGTTTGATTTTGTCCAAAATGGAGGTTTCTGGTTGTTTTGTATTGAAAGGATTTTAGTAATTAAAGTCTAAATTTTCTTACTGGAAACTGATTTGGTCTTGAATCCCTTGGAAAAAAGAGTTGAGGATTGGTTTGGTTGAGACCCGAAAAGGCTGGCAAAGTCCAAGTTTTAGGGGAGATGCTGTCGAAATTTCTATAAAATCCGAGATTTTGATTGAAATGTTTTTTTGAAAATAATGAATTATGCTTTGAATTAAATGTTTGATAAATAAATTATATTTGAACTTACCTTATTAAGAAAACTATTATATTTTGGATGTAATTTATTTAAGAAAGGAATTTCGTTTTAAAGTCAATTTAAATATGAAAATTCTCATGTTTTGGAATTTGATTTAAGTAAACAAATTTGGAGGAGTTTTAGTGAATTTAAAAGAAACTAAATTTCGATTGACTGATTTCACTTTACGATGTTTTAGAAAAAGTCTGAAGTACTCTTTGAAATCTTGATTTGGAAAAACTAAAACAATTTTCGAACCCTTTGGAAACACTTCAGATTTTGTAATGAAACTGAAATTGGTTTTTGGATTCAAATGACTTGATTTTGGGCTTAACTTCTACTTTATTTATTCAAATCAAGAAGCTAAAATTTTAGAGGTTTTTGATGAACTTAAGAAAATGAGTTAAGTTATTCTTCTCTAAAGTCTTGAGATTCTGCTGAGGAATTTTATCACCAAATCCTTATTTAAAATGAATGATTTTGGATCTTTTCAACAGAGATTTTGAATTGGGCATGATTTTGAAATTGTTTGGGAGTTTTGGAAAGATGTGGAAAGTGGCTCCATTTTGAATAATGATTCTTGGTAAGATGTGAATTGAATACGTTTGTTATTTAAAAGTAAATGGGCCAAGAATGATTTTGAAATAAGAATTGAGTCTGATTGATTATGGATATTATCGAGATTGATAAGATATTGTTCGGTAGGCGTAAGGACCGGGTTCGTCCCGCTTGCGCTGAGTTGTAGACATAAGGTCCGGGTTCGTCCCGCTTTTGTTGAGCAATTTGATATGGATGAGATATTGTTTGGTAGGCATAAGGGCCGGGTACGTCCCGTTTATGCAAAGAAATGTGAGGTCAGAGGCAGAGTATCCCGCTCACATCCTTACGGATCACAGGAGTGTGCAGGCACTGACATCCTGGACCGTGTGGCGGACATGTTATCCCAGAGAGTTCCCATTTATACGTGACCGAAAGGCAACATTCCCATAAGAATGTATCGGGTTGGCAATTGAACCGACAATGTGATATCACAGCCAGTAGGATAGACATTCATCATTTGCATTTATGTGACATTGTTTGGGTGTGCATATTGTAATTGGTTTGCCTACGTGAATACTTATGTTAACTGCTAACTGCTATATTTGTTGTAATTGCTATTGATTGTGTTTGAACTACATTAATTGTGATTGTGTTTGATTGGTTGGTTTGTGATGAATTGGTTGATGCTTGAGTTGTTTGGGTTGAGGGCCGTGTTGGATTGGATAGGCATGAGACTGTAGTTGGTATGTTGAGTTCTAGTTCTGTATAAAGTATCTGACTAGTTCAGCATAAACTTAATGAACTTATACTTGGAACTAGCGAGGACGACGTTCTCACTCCCCTACAGGTTATTCCTTTTCAGGATATGGACGATGAAACTTCAGAAGAGTTATGTTCATTTTCTGTTTATTTGATATTTTTGTATTATCTTAGTATTTATTTTTTCCTTACTTTTATCTTTATTAATTTTGTAAGAGGGATAGGAATTTGTGATATGTATGTTTGTAAGTTAGTGTTGTGTATATATATAAATTAAGGTATTTTATCTGGTCTGTATGTACATATATATGTTTATGTTTTCAACGAAAAAGTGTTTTAGAAGAGTTATGCGATTTTTAGTTTAAACAGGCTCCTATTTTAGTAATTAAATATTTTAAGAGTTGTCGTAATACCCGAGCTATCAGAGTGGCGCAGCCGGAAGCGTGACATTTTGATAGTTAGGGTGTTACACTTACCTAAAACTGGATGATTGGGCTTGAATGAGAGGCCCAAACGTTCAAGGAAGGTGGTCTCCAACTTGTCCTATGTCAGGGAGCCGCCGTCCGAGTTGTGTGTGAGAAGGTGCGGGATGGTACCTGCAAGACACTCCGATGCCTAAGTCAGCAAAGGGTGAAGCAGGCTTAAGTGTATTGGAACTTAAATTTACCTGAGTGTGTGAGTGTATTTATAGGAGATGAACCAATAACCACCATTGAAGTAGTTCCACTTCTGCTGGTGAATAACCATCCCTTTATCTTAGCGTTGTTGATATCTCTCTTCTAGAAGTGAGAGAGAGATTCACGGAGGCAGTTATTCACTTAGATAAGTGTTGGTGCCTACTTACGTCGTGCCCGACTTCTTGAAGGAGGTCGGATAAGCGGTGAAGGCTAATATGTTGGATTGGGCCTTTTAACTTGAGTTGGGTCCAGCTTTGTGTTTTAGGCCAGGGTATGAACAGTGCCCCTACTCGAATCCGATCTCTTTAATGCGAGTTGGGTTCGAGTATTGTATGAACTCGGGGATACTTAGGTCGAAGTGTTCCTTTTTAAGTCGGAAAACTGACGTGGTTTTAATTCAGAAAACGGCGTGATTTCAAATTATCAATCGTTGTGTCTTGTCAACCGTCGCGTCAGTTGGGATTTTCGTATTTACGCATGGGGGCAGTTACATCGATAACGGTGCACTCTTTTAATGATTAAACTGTTTTACAATTATGCCCCCATGTATTTTATAAATACCTTTCCCTCCTTCTTCTTTCTTTTCTTTCGTTTTTGACACTTCCTTTCTCTGTTCTTACTCAATTCCCTTGCGCTTTCGCCCATTGGTGTTTGCCTCTTTATCTTCTTCTTCACAAAGGTTAGTTCTTTGTATCTCCCTTTCGCCTTTTATAGTATTTTCTGTTTCTTCTGTATGCTTTGGGAGTGAGATTCCTTTATAATATATTTACTATTCGTAGTAGGAAGATGTTTTGAGATTTTGGGTTTTCTTTTTTGCGAAAGTCTTTTTGGCTGTGATTATTGGCTGCTCTTAACTTTTATTTGAAAAGAACTACTTTGCTACGGACAGATTTTTTATGATTCTTTTTGCATAATGTAGGTGTTATCTTTTATGTACATCTTCCATTTTCTGAAAAAATGTCTTCCCATGTCCCTAAAGCCCTATTGAGATGGATAGACTCCTCTGTGCTATTTGAACACCCTTATTTGGAAAAGGAGGTTGAGCAGTTTCGGGAGAGCTACTAGGACTTGGAGGACTCCATTGTTGAGGATACTGAAGAGGTCTTTAGGGTGCTGAAGCAACAAGTCGGAGTTATTGCTCCTGACTTGGACCTATCCCCTCTTCATCCTGACAAGGTTATCGTTAATGGAGAGATAGTTTCTCCTCCTCGTCCCCAAACTGATTCCGAACTGAAGACAGTGGGGCAACGCATCATTGAATCCCCTCCCCATGTGGTAGATATGCCGACTTCTTCCGCAGCTCCCGAGGTGATTTCAGCTCCTGATGCCAAAGAGATCCCACCGACCCCTCCAACTTCTGCGATCGAGCCGACCTCTTCCCCTGCCGATGACTCAAACCCCCTTCTTGGTCCCAAGTGATGATATTGTTAAAGGCCCGACTTTGGGTCCTTTTTAAACTCTTTATATTTGTTTATATGTTTTACTGTTGGTTCCTTGACATTCGGTCCTTTTTATAGGATCTTTAACAACAATTTTTATTTCGTTTGGTCTTTTTTGGATAGGACATTTAACAAAGTCGTTGTTTTATTATGCATGTGATGTTGTTTTTGGTTATGAAGAAAACCTTTTTGAAGATTTTTTAGTGTACTAGGTTTCTTTGTGAAAAATTCTTGCTGTTTCGAACTTTATAAAGCTTTCTGAGTAAAACTTTTCATCAAAATGGAAGAGTTAGATAATTTTTCTACTGCCCAACGTGATTAGAGAAAAACTTTTCGTTGAGTAATCCTTTTATTTTGGCAAGGTCTTTATAAAAAGCCCTGACCCTTGGTTTCTTTAAGGGGTTTTCGCGGCTTTTTGTTTTTCATTGACTGAATTTTTTACATTCAATTTTGTTTATTGAATCGTTACTGAAATTTAGGTTATTCTTGCGATGCATTTTATACTACTCGGGATAACCAACTTTTAAGTCGTTAGATACATTATCTCCGAGTCATTACGATCGATTTTTATAACCTCTTTACACTGACTTATACCTTGTCGTTTTATCTTGCCGACCATGTAGGTCGGTTAATGAATTTTCGCGCTTTTCCAGGCTTAAATCAATGCGTATCATAGTAATGATAAATGAAAATTTTAAAGAAAGAGATAAAGAGATATAAAGAGAGATATTATTACTAATATAATGTGACTTTACAAGGATGTTCTTGCCACTAAGGGATTGAAATTTCTGGCCCCTTAGCCTTCGCTGTGATGCCTCATTAAAACCCCCTTCAGGAAAACCCTTTTTGGGAAAAAACCATGAAGTCGGGAAAAAGAGTACATCAGGGAGCGAGCTTCGCTTCTAGCTATAATATGTCTTCATATTGCAAGCGTGTCATGACCTTGGGAGCTCGGATCCTTCTTGGTCATTTCTTCCTCAGTGGGGAAGCTTATGCGGGAGAAAACACTGGCCTTCTGTTTCCGGTCTGCAGCTGCAGATGATGGTGCAGTTGAGGAGGTTTTGGTGGTTCAGATGACATCCGGGAAGAGGATTCTGACCGGTGGTGGCGATGGTGGTGATGGCCTCTTTCTCGATCATGGTGGTTCCTCTGGTCACGATCATGATCATGGTCACGTTCACATTCCCGATTCCAATCCACATGGTAGTCAGCTTTTCTCTTGGTAGCACGTGGAGGCTCCAACTCACGTGGTGACACACTCATGCTTGTTACCCTTGTTACAACTTCTAGACCCTGCATAATATAGACTAGAAGTTTACCTCTCAAAAGGCAGATGTATGACATGACAAGAATGATAAATAAAACATTTAACTGCCACAAAACAGACTAACAATATACTGACCCAAGCTTGTTTGTTTTATGTTCGAAAAATAAATAATGCAGTACAGACCATATATATTAGTTATTAAAACCATATAGACAAAAATTAGGAATGTTAAATTTTAATTACTATACCCTGCCCTCATTAGTGGACAACAACTATGAACAGAACCCTTACAACCAGGATAAAAGGCATAAATCTAAAGGTATCATGGGTCAAAGAATATCGAAAAACAATAGTCCATAAATGATCGCTAAAGAGACTCTGATTCTCTGAACTCAGAGAGAGCATATAAATTTAATCACATTACTGTTACCATCCAAGTGCAGCAATGCAACTCTAATCTAGTTCTACCAATTCCCTTTTAATCAACTTTAAACCAAACGGTGGCTGTTGATTAGAGATATATGGTTCTGAGTGGGCACTGCTCCCTCAACCATTTATGACCAACAAGAATAGTACTCTGTAAAACAAGCAAGACTAACTGCTAAAGACTACTATCATCATTTAAGAAAGCCAAAACAGTGAATGGCATCATCTAAAGCAATTACTGTTCAAGCTCAAGGTTCAAGTTTCTACCAAAATTTAGTGGGAAAAACCTAGAAAGGTAAATGATGCATACAAGTCCACAGATAAATAAAGGCAAAATAAGAGAACAAAAAGCACATACAGTTTTTGATTTCATAGGAACATCCCCAATACTGCTTGCTTCCCTACCAAAATCTCGATTTTTGAAGAAATCCCTATTTCATTAAAGAAACAAACTCATTAACAATGATAAACAAAACAGAAATACCTCGAAAATAACCCACGTAAAATTACAAGCAACAAGAACCACAGTAACATTGGAAAATTTGGCAACAAAAACTTCATTAGACAACGTCAATAAAGAATAGATTATCTTGTAAACCAAAGCTTTTGCTAAGATTAACATGCGACCCTTGTCCTTTATTAACCCCGGAAAAAGGATAGCCGTACCCGCTACAAATCATAACTATTAGAAAGTAAAATTATGTTAAATCGTAAACAGAACAGAGTCAAAATACAGAAGAAATATGCAAAAGATCACATAGACGAGCAATCATGTCTAAAACAGTTATAACTCAGTGGTAACAGACATTTCACTGTTAAGTTTAAATTCCATATATATTTATGGGATGACATAGGTGTCAGTTTAAATAAAGTTACAGTGATCATAATTTAATTCATTTTTTGGAATATATCCAATGGCATAAATCTCTTATCTAGAACTTCCACCCTAATTAGAATTTCATTGCTTAGGTTTTTTCCCCTTCATTTTGAGTGTTCCAACAATTATTGAATTCATCATAGAAGATTTTTTCTCTTGTTAAAGAGTCTATTCTTTTTCCATCATTTTTAGAGAAGTCCACAAATTGGGTGGTGCTCAAAACTATTTATAGGATATATATTTTTCAATCCAACTATTGGATCACACTAACAAATAATAAAGATCATCTATAACACATTTTACCAAAATCAAACATTAACAAACATGTAATTGAAGACCTCTTTATCTATGTATATTTTGAACAAACATATTACATTATTTTCAAGTGCATAAAAGATATAACAAATGATTTTAGATTGACATAATATATAAGTTTCTAATCCAATGGTTGAGTTTTTAAAAAATTACACAAATAAAAAGTTGAACAGTGAATATTTACTTAGATCGACACTGGTGTCAATTGATTATATATATAAAATAAAATGAATCGCCATCCAGGAGTAATTCTGTTTTACCTATCAATCCGTTTCTCATTTTCGCGCTTTCTCCAACGATCAGCTTTCCGAGCTTCAAACTCCTCTCTACTCATAACTGGAGGTGGAACATTCATCCCCATGCCATACTCAGCAGCAAGATCCCTAAACAATAATTTAGCTTTCTAAAATAGTAATTATCTAAATATGCAAGACCATTTTTGATAATAAAAAAAGGTACATACCTATGAGGTGGAACAACAGGCATCATGTAACCCTGCATGCCAAATGGATCATGAGGCAGACCACCTGCAAATGGCATGTCCAAGGGGCCCAGGCCATAACCCATCATTTGCATCGGGCCACCATATGGTCCCATAAATCCTTCCATACAAGGTTGCATGCCGTTCCAGTATGAATTGTAACCAGGTGCTGGGCCCATTGGCATCATGTAGCTCTCATCCCCAAGGTCGTGTGCGGTTTTCCACTGAAAATCTGCAAGAGATAAAAATAATTTGACATTGTTACAAATAACATAAATAGAGGTAAAAAAAAAAAAAGACCTCTGTATTGTACTCCTCCCCCAAATGTTCAAGCAGCAATCCGGTTTGCAAAGTTTAATATAAAGGAAAAGTTACAGATACATGTCCAGATTTGAACATAAATATATAGATTCAAATGCAGGAGAGTAGATTTACCATTTGCAGGCAAATGGACTTTCTTCCTTTTTTTCTTCTTTCCTGCAAAGTTTAAAGTTGAAACTATAAATGAGATTGTCATCAAAGAAAATAAATTATTACATGTCTTACACACGATGACATGAGCAATCTACATTACCTGCCTCAGCAGGAACCATTTTTTGCTGGACTTCCTCCTCAACCAACTGAGAACTCCCTTGTGAGGCTGGTTCCTTTACACTCATCGACTCATGTGTAGCTTCACTTACATCAGGCATTCTGGGCTTCACTTGCTCTGATGTTTGCAATGGAGCTGGAGCAGAAACTGTTTTTCTATCATCAACAGTTTCCAGTACATTCGTCATTCCTTCATGAACAAGTGAAACCTTTGGTTCTCCCTTAGATGCAGCCGATGAGGTTGGAGATGGAAGCTTCAGTTGTGGACAACGAGCAGACTCCATATCTAGAAAGGAGGAGAAAACAATTGCAATTTGCATGTTAGTTTCAATAAATTTTTAACCAAATAAAGTCCACGTAAGAGTCACACGATAAATAGTTTCAATAACCTTGAACTTGAAAGGTGCTCCCAGCGTTTTCAGCACTGCTATTGCCTGACTCCAATATACGATTAATAGTATCTCTTAGGGTCTTATTTGGTAAAAGATCATCTGCAAGAATATTTGTTGCACCACATTTGCACATGGACTTGGAGATAACATAGTCCCTAATACCTGAAAAGAATTTTCAGAATGATATTTACAAAACTTCATCTGAGATGTTTGTACATTGGGAAGAAATGCTGAGGAGAGATTATATCATCTAAAGCATTCTTTACTTGCTTAATGAAGAATTATAAGATTAAAAGCGTAAGTATTTACTCAAATTCTAAGAACCAGGACTTCTTCAGGAAGACAAAGAAACATACATTTGTCACAAAAGCTTTTAAAACAGCACTTGCTTGTCAGCACAGCATCTTTCATCACATCATTGCACAAGGGGCAGTGGAGCTCAGGTGGTAGATCCCCAACAGAACGTGTGGCGGAAGGTAAACCTTCTATTTCTTTCTCAAAAGCAGCCCTGTTTAGCAGGAATAGGTGAGAAATACAATATTAGTCCTACATATGACAGAATGGAGACAAAGAACCAACATGTACTCACTCATTTGGCTTCAATACAGCTACTGAACCATTTGGTAGAGCATAGGAACCTTGTGGGTTCACCATCAGCATGGATCTCGGAATACCAGTAGGTTGTTTAACTCTCTTGATGTCATAATTTGGATCACCGTTTGTAGGGCAGTGCTGAATAAAATGGCCTACAAAAAAAGTTTATTAAGTAAGCTAAGCATAACCGACAATGCCATCCAGCAATTTAAGCAGATTTAGAGCCCCTTTTTCTCCCTGATAATAATAAGAGTCTAGGAAATACCAGGAACCTTGCACCTGTGACATACATAGCCTTGAGGAGGTGTTTTCCGCTCCAGCCCTGCTCAGTAAGTGAATAAGCATTAGAACAGTAATATCAAAATCTGTATTCAAAGCAGGCAGTGACTCAAACTTGTATAGAATAGGAAAAGGAGACTCACCAAAACCACGAACACCCGCCATCCGTCCACCCATACCTCTTCCAAAACCTCTACCAGCACCAAAGTCCGATCCTTGACTGCATGCCAAAAGGAAACTTTAGATATGGCGAAGTCTAGAGTGACAATGATTTCACCAAAACAAAGCACATTTGGTATGTGAAATGAAATTTTCTGCAGAAATCCTTATGCAGGAATGATGGTAAATAAGAAACAACTGCTCCTCTAGTACAGGTGCTGATTCCAGAATGAGCAATCCTTTCCACCAGAGATTATTGACCATATTATTGCAGGTGAAAAAGAATACAAAGTTACTTACTAGTAATTCATATTCATATTTACAGTCATCATACCTTTTTATGCTGATTCCAGGAATAAAGAAAGACAACTGAAGGAAAGTGGTTAGTTTACTCACCGTTGCCAATCCAAGGCAGGAGTATCAATCAAAGCCTTTATCTTACTTTCTTCATCAGCTTTGTTGGTTGGAGGAGCTTCAGGAATTAAGTTGCTTGATTGAATGGGTGGTACATCAGGAATCGCATACAAATCATTTCCAAATTCATCCCATTCTGAATCTTCTGGCTGTCATGTTATGAGAAGGTAAATAAAATAGGAATGAAGTGGAATTGTTTATTAAATAAAACACATGGAAAGCAAAAAGGGACTTACATATTTTACAGCAGATGCATCTTCAGCTGTTAAGCTGCTGTTTTCAGGTTCGGCTTCCATAGCCGTATTTTCCACCTTTTTTTGCCTGCAAAAGCCAAGGAAAGTAGCAACTCAACGCAGAATTTTCTCACAAATCAAAAGGGTAGTTTCTTGGGAAAACTGTGTGACTACAACGTGAAGTATCAAGATGAGAATAGCAATCCCATGACTGCCCATTTCAAGAACGAACATGCATGATGCATGACAATAGTCCAAAAACCAACAACAGTAATAAGATTAAAGGTTAGAGATAATACTCTAGTTCAATAACAATTGGTAAACGTGGCAGACCAGGAACCCGACGAATTAACACGGAGGTATTTTTAGGAATCAGCATTGCTTCATCAAGATATTCTGAAATTCCAAAGAGACAGAGCAGCTATAAAACACTGAATATGCCATTCATCAAGGCAATTATATATATTAACTACCATGCTGCGCAAATCCTGCAAGGTTTGGGCGCTTGTAATTCCTACAACTAGCTTACAACCTCACTGGAACTCAAATTCTCAACACCCTGGCCTACATTCTAAGCATTTTAACTTCGAGGATTTCCTATTCTCTCGTTGTCTTTTCGTTTGATTTTTGCAATAAAAGAGGTGGAGGCCAATGTTAGTCAAATAAAAAACACTACAAAAACCAAGAATTTCATCGTAAAGTGATTCTCATGTTCTGACAGTGTAATCTTATATATTTATTTCATCGTAAAGTGATTCTCATGTACTGACAGTGTAATCTTATATATTTATTAACCAATAGAATTCATGAGAATTGCCTATTTAACTGTCAATCACAACACAACAATTTCCTGATTTTTATTGGACATCAGTGTAAAACAACACTGTCAGTGACATCAAACTCAACTTCAACACCATGAACTCCTGAAAGCCAAGACTAGCAAAAATGTTTACTTTGAGAGGAACATGATAAACACTGAGAGTTTAACCACGAAAGCAATAGTTCCATATTTTAATTTTACAATTAACCCCCCAAACTCATGGTATCGCCACCCAAACAGCTATCTGAATGAGAATAACAATAGTTTTAATTAAAAAGTCTCAGAACCAACCTTCATTGGTCTGGGCGTTGGTTACCACGAGATCAAAATCAGTACCCCTGCCTAAATGCTTGGATTCAAATATTTTTTCTTTCAATGTTCCAACAGAGATGAAAGGACCGTCCATGGGAATTGAATTATAATCTCTTGTACTCTTAAATTTATAATACACCGCCATCGTATATTTATTCTTTCTATTTAAAAAAAAAAAAAAGATTAAAGATCAATGATAACAAAAATAAACGATGAATTAAAAGGGCCTATGAAATTCCAAAACTAGAATGGCCCTTGACATTAAATAAATCAAAACAAAACAAACAGTACAATACTATATCCAAAGCTCTATTTCTTTTTTCTTCTTTTCTCTGTTTTTGTCCTCCACTTGCAAATTACTAGGGTTAAGATCGATCAAATCGAGGCTGAGGCTAAGAGCACGAACCCTACCAGAATTCTCTTCTGCCAGCAAAAATCAACGCGGAATCTTGAACTTCTTCACAAAATTCCGTTACGCATTCAGAATATACGATCCAAGAGAAGAATCTCCGTCGAAGCCCTCTATGGAAACAGAAACCACAGTAGCACCGGCACAGCGACAGTTAGGAGCTGAGCGATGCAATCGTCGAATCGATAGCAGGAAGAACAGCAACAATTTCCGACGGTCGCGCTTTGACAACCGACCCAACTCCGGAAGAACGTGAAGGAGGCGAAACTGCGAACTCGGATTTGGACGAGCCTCTGCGATCGAAACTCCCGAATGAGAGAATCACGAACAACTCCGCGTGCGGTTGCAGAGCTGGAATCGGAGCTCGATGGTGGAGGATTGAAGGAGAAGGGGAGAATGATTAATTAGGATTAGGGTTAGAGTTGGGAAAAGTTTGGCTTTGGGGTGTGGAAAGAGAAGAGCATAATCAAGTGTAGAAAGAATGCAAGGAGATGAAAGAAAAGCAATTTGGGATGGAAATTTTGGGGATTTCTGAGAGAAAGGCCGATAAATCGCGTTGCTTGATTTTGAAGTTAGAGAAAATTGTTTTATTATTATAGTATATATAGATTATAGACCCTTCTATCCAGTGTCCAGGTAAGCGTTCTTTTCACGCTCAGCTCAAATATGGACTAACATCTTTTTAATTAATTTTTTTTAGAATGATTAAAGATTTTTTTTAATATTACAAAAACAATAATATCTTCTGTATTAGTATTAAAAAACAAAAATACTATTTTATTTTTAAAATTATTTAATTATAATAAAAATTAAAATTTGATGTTTATTTTAAAATATTAAAATTTCAGAAGGAGTTTATTTTAAAAACAATTGCAATTGTTTAATATAGTTTGATAGATATAGGTCGACAAATTTTTGTTAATAATAATGTTTTTAATAAATTAATTAAGGTAATTACTTGTTTAGATATCTTTTAAAATATTTTCATTTTTTATTAATACACATATCTTTTTAAAATTTAAATTATTTTAAGAATTATATATTAATAATTTATTTATTTATTTATTACAATAATTTAAAATGGAATAGATGGAAAATAATTTAAATTGATGTAATATAAATTTTATTATTTTGAATAAAATTAATTGGTCTAATAGAGAAGAAAGAAAAGAAATATAAAAAAATACTTAATTAAATTTGGTTATAAAAATAATTTGATTGTATAATATTTTTTATTTTTTATTATTTATCTCATTAGAAATAATAAATAATAAATATAAATATTTTTAAAAATATATATCAATAAATAAATTATTTATTTAAAAAATATCTAAAATAAAAAAGCTTAAATCTAATAAAAATAAAAAATGACAAGAACATGTGATAAAGTTATAAATCTTCTATGTAAAAAAATTTATATTAATATATTAACAATTCTAATTCAAATTTATTTTAAATTTTTTTAAATATTCTCATCTTTTAAAGATTATTAGATACTTTTATTATATTAGACTCTTTCTTGAATCAAAGGAGGAAAGAGAGAAATGAATTTATTGGAGCGTTGATGCCCCATCTAGACTTTCTGTATCTCAGCACCATTTTATATCCATTTGAATATGATTAATTTATAAAAAAGTAATTACTCAAATAAGTTACAATAATTTTAAAAGTAGACATTTTAGTTCTCAAAAAAATTTAATACACAGATTAATTTTTAGAATTTTATTTTGATAGATAAATCAGTCTCCAGTTTATTTTTTGACAGAATAATTATCTAAATTACTTCCTAATAATTTTAAAAATTGACATTTTAGTCTCAAAAAATGAATATACAGATCAATTCCCAATATTTTTTTCTATTAGACATAACAGTTCTATCTATTTTACTTTTACTATATGTCAATCTATATTATTATTAACTTAATTTTGTGCATATGGACAATGATACTATCATATTAATACATTTTTTTTTCGTTAGAAATAAGTAAGGTAAATAATGATGCTTTGAAATTTTAGACGCGTTGCTTGATTTTGAGGTTAGAGAAAATTGTTCTATATATATATATATATATATATATATATATATATATATATATATATATATATATATATATATATATATATATATATATATATATATATATATATACCCTTCTATCCAATGTTTAGGTACGCGTTCCTTCCATGCTCAACTCTAGCATGTACTAACATCTTTTTAATTAATTTTTTTAGAAACATTGAAAAAAAATTTTAATGTTACAAAAAAAATAATATTTTGGGTGTTAGTTTTGAAAAATAAAAATACTATTTTATTTTTAAAATTATTTAATTATAATAAAAATTAAAATTTGATGTTTATTTTAAAATATTAAAATTTCAGAAGGAGTTTATTTTAAAGATAATTGCAATTGTTCAATATAGTTAGATAAATATAGGTCGACAAATTTTTGTTAATAATAATTTTTTTAATAAATTAATTAAGGTAATTATTTGTTTAGATATTTTTTAAAATATTTTCATTTTTCTTTTATTAATATACATATTTTTTAAAATTTAAAATATTTTAAGAATTATATATTTATTTATTTATTTATTTATTTATTTAATTATTTATTACAATAATTTATAATGGAATGGATGGAAAAATAATTTAAATTGATGTAATATAAATTTTATTACTTTAAAAAAAATTAATTGGTCAAATAGAGAAGAAAGAAAAAAATATTTAATTGAATTTGGTTATAAAAATAATTTGATTGTATAATATTTTTTATTTTTATTATTTTTCTCATTAGAAATGATAATGATATAAATAATAAAAAAATATAAATATTTTTAAAAATATATATCAATAAATAAATTATTTATTTAAAAAATATCTAAAATTGAAAAAGCTTAAATCTAATAAAAATAAAAAATGACAAGAACACGTGATAAATTTATAAATATTCTATATAAAAAAATTTATATTAATATATTTATAATTCTAATTCAAATTTATTTTAATTTTTTTTAAATATTCTCATCTTTTAAAGATCATTAGATACTTTTTGTTCCGGGACTTACCTAGAACCGGACGGTGGTTGGACTTGTTTGAGGCCCAACCACTGGAGGAGTGTGGTCTCCGACTTGGTTTACGTCTGGGAGCCGCCTCCGAGTTGTGTGTGAGAGAGAATGGGGGGTGGTACCTGCAAAGACACTCCGATGCCTAAGTCAGCATGGGGTTAAGCAGGTTTAGAATGTATTGGAACTTAGAGATACCTGAGGAGTGTCAGGGTATTTATAGTGGTGATCCAATAACCACCGTTGGAGTAGTGCCACCTTTTTAGGTAGATAACCGTCCCTTTATCTAGGGATTGTTGGGATATGGCTTCTAGAAGTGGGTTGAGAGATTTTAGGGGCAGTTACTTATTTGAATAAGTGTTATATGCCAGCTATCTCTTGAGCCCGACTTCTTTGGAAAGAAGTCTGTGTTGAGTCCGACCTCTTTTGAAGAGGTCGGTGAATAACGAAGGCCAATCTTTGGATTGGGCCTTTTGGCGTATTTGGACCTGGGCCATAGCGTTGGGTCAGGGTAGGAACAGTGCCCCTACTCGAGTCCAATCTCTTTTGCTTATGAGTTGGATTCGAGTATTGAACTTGGGTCTGTAGCCGACGTGATTTTAAATTTCTTAATCGCCAAGTCTAATCAAATGTCGCGTCCATTGGGGTTTTCGCATTTACACATGGGAGCAGTTACATTGGTAACAGCGCGTTTCTTTAATGATCGCATCAATTAACCCTTATGCCCCTGGCGTGCTATAAATACTTTTCCCTCTTTAAACGACTTGTTTTTGGCCAGGTCTTTTTTTCTAAGACTGATTGGTACAACTCGTTCTTTCCGAGTTATTTAAGGCTTGTAGGCTTTGTATGACTGGTTTTAGCACATCGTGCTTAACCAGAAAACATTTCTTATCCTAATTTTGTACAACTCGTTCAGTTCGAGTTGTGTTGAGGATGCATGACTTGTTTTAATACAAATCGCTTGTTTTGAGACTTGTAATTATTTTTTAGTATAACCTCGTCTAGCTCGTTTGATACGAGTAGTTTTAAGGTTTTACGATTTGCTTTGTTTCAAATCGTTTAATTAAAACGTGGCTATTTCTTAATCTGATTACATACAACTCATTTAAATTCGAGCTGTTTTTTAGGACTTCACAACTTGTTTCAAGTACAAATTGTTTATTTTGAGTCCTTTTAAACTATCAGATCATCTTTATAACCATCGGACTTCGTTGCTTTATCCATTATGCCCCTGCTCGAGGTCGAGCTTTATGAAGTCGGACTCGAGCAATCAAGCAGAAAGGATTTTCGAATGAAGCCTTTTTTGTTGAACTAATTCATTCTGAGTTTTCTAGATGACTTGTTTTTTATACAAGTCACTTTTTTGAAGCACAACTCGTTATATATCAAGTTGTTTTGCGCAATTTATTTTAATACAAATTACTTAGATCATATGGTTATTTTTTACTCGATTTTGTTCAACTCATGGGCTTGAGTTGTTTTAAATCATCAAGCCATATTATAACCATTGGACACCAATTTATACCTCGTCGCTTTATCCGAGCGACCATTGAAAAGGCCAGCTCGTGATTTTTGCGCTTTGTCGAGCATAAATTGGCGCCTTAGGTGAAGGGATTATATGCTTATTCCCTCCCCTTTCTAGTTTTTACAAGGTTGTTGTCCTTGTGTATGATACAACTTGTTTTATCCAAGTTGTTTTGGAGGATAGTTTTTACGTTTCGATTTTGTTCAAAAACGTTTACAATCCTTCCTTTTTAACTCGTTTCTATACGAGTCGTTTGGTTGAAGTGATTCATTTTGATACAAATCACTTTTAAAGCTTTACTTTTAGATAGACACGACTTGTGCTTAACACAATTTCGTTGAAAATATGGTTGACTGGCATAACTCGTTTAATCCAAGTTATCCTTATGTTGTTGTGAATGCTAGAACGATTTTTCTTGGAACAACTTGTTTTTGTGAAAGTGTTCCATTTTATACGACTAGGTCGTTTATTTTTAGAACTTGTAGAGATGAGATTGTGGGCTTGAGATTTTGTACGATCCATTTGTTATCCGTGTGGATCGAGTTGTTAGATCGTATTTATGCCTTAAGGGGCATATTTAGTTAAGTTACTTTTGTGACTTGTTCTAAACACAACTTTTTCAACCCGTTTGGCCCGAGCTGTTTCAAGGTGTTTTCTTTCCAATTCACATATGTAACTTCTTTCCACCAATTGGTTTCTCGTCGCCTCATCCAGGCGATTTTTATATGATCGGCCCGTGATTTTCGCGGTTTATCGAGCTTCAATTGGTGTGTGTTAATTGTAGAAAATCAATTTTCATAAGGAATTGTTTTATCTCCTTATGTTGGAGGTGTGTTGCGGCCTGGGTAGTTTTTCACCCTCGAAGTTAGACACTTTGTAGTAGCCCTTTTCTAAGATTTCAGTAATCTTAGAAAAAACCTTTTTGATCTTTGTTTTGAAAAACCTTTTTCTTGGCTGACTGTCCCTTTCTTTAAGTTAAGTTTTCCTTAACAACTCGGGATAGCCTTTTGCCTTAATGCTTTCAATAGGTTTCCTGATCTCTTTTTGGTATTCCTTATACTCAATTTTTGATTTATTGAGCTCTTATGATTTAGGTTATTTTTGCGATGCGTTTCCTTTTTTCTCGGTTTTTCCGACTTGTAAGTCAGATAATTTCCGAGTTTATTACGATCAACTTTTATAACCTCTTTACACTGACTTCTACCTCGTCGTTTTATCCTGACGACCATCTAGGTCGATTCATGGGATTTTCACGCTTTGTCGAGCTTAAGTCGGCGCGTTTCGTAGAAAGAAAGAAAAACGAGAAGGAATTTATAAGAGATAAAAGATCTTTATTTATTTGCGAAGGTACTTTTACTGCTACTAAGGGTTTTTCACTATCTATGATCCCTTAGTCTCTACTATGATGCCTCGTTAAAAACCCTTCTTCAGAAAAAATCCTTTAATTTTTGGGAAAAAATCATGAAGTTGGAAAAAGAGTACATCAGGGAGTAGAGTTCGCTTTTAGCTATAGTACCTTTTCATGTTACAAGCATGCCACGACCTTGGTAGCTCGGTGTTGTTTAAGTCGGTCACCTTGTAATAACCTTTTCCTAAGATCTCAGTAATCTTGTAGGGTCCTATCCTTTTTGTTGTCAGCTTTCATTCGCCCGAACTCAGTAGCCTGATATTTTTTCTTATCAAGATGAGGTCTTTTGCGGCGAATCTCGTAGCCATCCTTTGTCTCAAGAGCTCTTTCCTTATCTGAGTTTGCTCTCAGGTTTCTGGAAGGGGGTCACGTTCTTCTTTCGTGCTCTAGCATCATTGTAGAATGTTGTCTTTAGTTTTTAATAATTTTGGACTTAGCTTTCATGATAAGCCAGTGCCCCTACTCAAGGTCGAGTTTCATAAAGTCGGACTCGAGTATTCAGTCATGCCATTCTTGAATCTTACTATTTGTTGCTATGTGACTTTTACAAGTTATTTTGGACTCTCTTTTTGGGAGGTCGGATAACTTGTTTTATACTTGTTGTGTCAACTTAGTAAGGTCGGATACTTATCTCTTGGCTTGAGGAGGCATTCTTATAAATCGCCATCCTTTCTCAATTTGTTTTAAACAAATTGTTGTGACGTCGGGTTTACATCCTCTTCGTGTTGATGTTTGATTATGATCACGTTGTCCTTAAGTTATTTGTGCAATTCGTTTTAGGCTTTGCCCCTTGCCAGTTTGATTTAGTACAAGTGGCTTAATGAGGTCGGACCACGATTTGCATTTATAACTTCTTACACCACTTTGGATCTCATCACTTCAAGTCAGAAAAAGTGTGCATTAAGGAGTGAGGTGCGCTTTCTAGCTGTAGTATCCCTTTTGTTGTAAACATGGCACGATCTAGGTAGATTGTTTTCGAGTAAGTTGAGTATGTTGTAGTAGTTCTTTTTCAAGTCTTAAGTGACTTTGTTAGATCTTTTCATTTTGGTGTTGGCTTTTCTTTGTCCGCTTTTGGTCCGATGTCATTTTGGATCAAGACGAGGTTATCAGTTGAGAAATTTCTTCGTATGACCTTCTCATGACCATTTATGCTTGGGATCTGGTTCTCGAAGTTGTACCTCAAGAAAGAAGTCGGACTTTTCTTTGTAAGCTCTTAAAGGAAGTCGGATTTTTATTTGTAGACTTGAATCCTCAGAGGAGGTCAAATTATCTTCATAAGCTCGGATCTTTAGAAGAGGTCGGATTTTTCTTTCTAAGCTTGGAAAGAGGTTGGACTTTCTTTCTAAGCTTGGAGGTTTTCGACCTCATTGTAGACTCTGATCTTTAAAAGAAGTCGGAATTTCTTTCTGATATTCTTCGAGGTTTTTGACCTCATTGTAGAGTTGATCGTGAAAGAGGTCGGATTTTTTACAGACTCCAGAACGAGGTCGGATTTTTTCCTTGTCGGATCTAAAGAGGTCGGATTCTTCTGAGCAATGAGGTTTTAGACCTCATTGTAGAGTCTAACCTTTAAAAGAGGTCGGACTTTCTTCGTGGGATCTAAAAGAGGTCGGATTTTCTTTGTGAGCTCCCAGCTCATCCGACCTTGTTGTAAAGTCTAACCTTTAAAAGAGGTCGGACTTTTCTTCATGA
Source organism: Arachis hypogaea (assembly GCF_003086295.3). Classification (NCBI taxonomy): domain Eukaryota; kingdom Viridiplantae; phylum Streptophyta; class Magnoliopsida; order Fabales; family Fabaceae; genus Arachis; species Arachis hypogaea. Next base: position 22,026,587 of record NC_092037.1, on the reverse strand, counting down.
GCTCTCTAAAAGAGGTCGGATTTTCTTTGGTGAGCTCCCAACTCATCCGACCTTATTGTAAAGTCTGACATTTAAAAGAGGTCGGACTTTTATTCGTGAGCTCTCTAAAAGAGGTCGGATTTTCTTTGTGAGCTCCCAACTCATCCGACCTTGTTGTAAAGTCTGACCTTTATTCCCTCCAATGAAGACTTGGCCTTTGTCACCCCGACTTTCTTTTTTCTTTGGATTGGATTCCAATTTTCTTCGTGGAAGACATCCATCTTTATTGGTGTGCAAACAACATCAAATTCTACCACAGGAATATTTCTTTCCATGTTCATTGGCAGTGATGTAATTTGTGAGCAACCAACGAAAGATGTACCATGAGAATTCTTTATGTTATTCACTGTTGTAATTGACAGGTGAATCCACTGAAGAAAAAACTGGATTCATCACTCCGTTGTCGGATTGGGTTGCGTTCAAATTGGCTGATGCTGTGTATTTGGAACATGCAACTGTTCCATTTCATGAGTGGGTATCATGGATTTTTCCAAGATTGTAAGTTGGCACGGATGTCATTGTCCATCCTATTTCACGAAGAGGTTGGGATTAGTCACGTTCCCTTTTCCTCTTTTTTTTTTCTTCACGTAACTTCTTTTGCCAATTGAATTTTCTGAATTGAAAATTCTTTTATTCAATTGGCTTTCGAGTTCATTTTTTTTCAAGTAACTTCTTTTGCCAATTGAATTTTCTGAATTGAAAATTCTTTTATTCAATTGGCTTTCGAGTTCATCTTTTTTTTTCACGTAACTTCTTTTGCCAATTGAATTTTCTGAATTGAAAATTCTTTTATTCAATTGGCTTTCGAGTTCATTTTTTTTCAAGTAACTTCTTTTGCCAATTGAATTTTCTGAATTGAAAATTCTTTTATTCAATTGGCTTTCGAGTTCATCTTTTTTTTTCACGTAACTTCTTTTGCCAATTGAATTTTCTGAATTGAAAATTCTTTTATTCAATTGGCTTTCGAGTTCGTCTTTTTTTTTCACGTAACTTCTTTTGCCAATAGAATTTTCTGAATTGAAAATTCTTTTATTCAATTGGCTTTCGAGTTCATCTTGGTTTGCTTTCTACAATGGCCTTGGGACGGTGCTTTCTTCTCTTTTAATCTAATTTAACTGTAGAAGTAGAATCATCATCCCTATTTGATATCCTCTGCCCATTGGGAGAAGTTTTTACGGGATTTCTGGTATCCATAGAAACTGTATTCCAACTTCTTTTTAACATGCTTGCATCTTATTCATGTCGAATGGTTGTCTGACTATGTTATTGATCATCCGCCATTATCAAGAGTTGAGCTCCAGGTCCCCGGTGGTGGACGAAATTGTGATCAACAATTCTAGCTCTTTGGTATGTGCACAAAAACATTAATTCAGCACTTTCTTTTCACAACTCCGTTCAACTAACCAGCAAGTGTACTGGGTCGTCCAAGTAATAAACCTTACGCGAGTAAGGGTCGATCCCACAGAGATTGTTGGTATGAAGCAAGCTATGGTCACCTTGTAAATCTTAGTTAGGCAGATTAAAATTGGTTTATGGATTTCGAAAATTAATAATAAATAGAAAATAAAAAGGGATAGAAATACTTATGTAAATCAATAGTGGAAATTTCAGATAGGCGTATGGAGGTGCTGTGCTCCTCTTGAAACTCTACTTCACTACTCACTCTTTCTTCAATCCTTCTTACTCCTTTCCATGACAAGCTGTATGTAGGGCATCACCATCATCAATGGATACTTTTAATCCTCTCGGGAAAATGGTCCTATGCGCTGTCACTGCACGGCTAATCGTCTGGAGGCATCACCCTTGGTTGATGGCTACATCCCATCCTCTCAGTGAAAATGGTCCAAATGCTCTGTCACAGCACGGCTAATCATCTGTCGGTTCTCAATCAGGTTGGAGTAGAATCCATTGATTCTTTTGCGTTTGTCACTAACGCCCAGCCTTCAGGAGTTTGAAGCTCGTCACAGGCATTCAATACCGAAATCCTACTCGGAATACCACAGACAAGGTTAGACTTTCCGGATTCCCAGGATCCTACTCGGAATACCATAGACAAGGTTAGACTTTCCGGATCCCCATGAATGCCGCCATCTATCTAGCTTATACCACGAAGATTCTGTTGGGGAATCTAAGAGATATGCGCCTGACGATTGGATTTTTGACGGTTTAGAATTCCTCAAATAAAATCTCGTTGTAAAGTATAGTTTCTAAACCAAACAATAATCCTTTCGTACAAAAAGTTGTTTGTCACAAGTACAAACCCCTAAAATCTATAACCGAAGTATTCAAACCTCGGGTCGTTCTCCCTAGGAATTACAATAAAGTGTCTTGTTATTGGTTGTGATGTGTTTTGGGGTTTTTGGATAAGACGCATGAAAAGTAAATGGTAATGAAAATAAACTAACAACTATAAAAGGCTCTTGGTAAGGTATGAGAACTAGAAGTTCTATCCTAGTTATCCTTCTCAATTGTGATGAGAATTGTTCATTGCTACCACTTAGTTAACCCTTACTAAAGAAAGGAAAGTCAAGTGGATGAATTGACTTGAGCCACAAGTCCTAGCCAACTCCCAAGGAAAGACTAGCTTTAGTGCACTCTAAACCAATTAGCAATCTCTCCAATTATCAATCAACAAAGGGATTAGATAACTCAAGTGTCACTAATTACTCTACCTAGGCCAAGAGGAACAAAATCTACACTAAACCTAGAAGAGGCATTTCAACAAACACATAGAGTGCAATAGAAGTAATCATTATTAAATGCAAGAATTAAAGGAATCTACAACTACAAAAACAAGAGATCAACAATAGAAAAGTAAAGAAGAACAATTATTGTGAATTACCTCTTATTGAATTGAAAGAAAATGGAAGGAACAATACTAGATCTACAACAAAGCATAAGAACAACATAAAGGAAATTACAACAAAAGAATAGAAGAAGAATGAATCTAACAACAAGGAATTGAGATGTAGAAGTAGAAGAAAGCAAAGATTAAAACCTAGATCTAAGAACTAAACCTAATCCTAATCCTAATCCTAATTCTAGAGAGAAGTGAGAGCTTCTCTCTCTAGAAAACTACTCTAAACTAATCCTAATGAGTGTGTAATGAATTAATGAATGGAATCCCCCTTGCTCTTCAATCCTTGGCTTTAAATAGCAGTTTAGGCGCCAAAGTTGGTTGAGATTGGGCCCCACAACCCTTCAGAATTCGTTGGCCACGTTTTCATTAAAAATTATAAAACGACACCGACGCGTACGCGCACAGCACGCGTACGCGTCCATGGGGTGATTCGCAGGTGCGCGCAAGCGCCAGGTGCGCGCGCGCGTCCATGGGCGAGTTCAACTTCTTTGACTTTTCATGATTTCTCCACTTTGCATGCTTTCCTCTTCACTCCTTTGATCCATTCCTAGCCCTTTTCAATCTGAAATCACTAACAAATATATCAAGGCATCTAGTGGAATTAAGGAGAATTAGATTTAGCTATTTTAAGTCCTAAAAAGCATGTTTTCACTCTTAAGCACAATTAAGGGAGAAGTTATAAAACCATGCTATTTCATTGGATAAATGTGGGTAAAAGGTTATAAAATCCCCTAAATCAAGTACAAGATAAACCCTCAAAATGGGGTTTGTCAGCGCCCGGCCTAAAGTAGAACGGAAGTGGTTGTCAATCACGCGCGTTCATAGGTGAGAATGATGATGAGTGTCACAGATCATCACATTCATCAATTGTAGTGCAACGTATATCTTGGAATAAGAATAAGAGAGAATTGAATGAAAAGTAATAGTAATTGTATTGAAACTTGAGGTACAGCAGAGCTCCACACCCTTAATCTATGGTGTGCAGAAACTCCACTGTTGAAAATACATAAGTGAAAGGTTCAGGCATGGCCGAATGGCCAGCCCCCTGAATGATCAAAAGACCGAATGATCAAAGACTAAAACAGTCAAAGATTAAACTGTCAAAAGATGTCTAATACAATAGTTAAATGTCCTATATATACTAGACTAGCTACTAGGGTTTACATGAGTAGGTAATTGATGCATAAATCCACTTCTGGGGCCCACTTGGTGTGTGCTTGGACTGAGCTTGATCTATCCACGAGCTGAGGCATTTCTTGGAGTTGAACGCCGTGTTATAATGTGTTTTGGGCGTTCAACTCCGGATCATGACGTGTTTCTGGCGTTTAACTCCAGACAACAGCATGTACTTGGCGTTCAACGCCAAGTTACGTCGTCAATTTCCGAAATAAGTATGGACTATTATATATTGCTGAAAAGCTCTGGATGTATACTTTCCAACGCCGTTAAGAGCGCACCATTTGGAGTTTTGTAGCTCCAGAAAATCCATTTCGAGTGCAGGGAGGTCAGATTCCAACAGCATCAGCAGTCCTTTTGTCAGCCTTTTTCAGAGTTTTGCTCAAGTCCCTCAATTTCAGCCAGAATTTACCTGAAATCACAGAAAAACACACAAACTCATAGTAAAGTCCAGAAATGTGAATTTAACATAAAAACTAATGAAAACATCCCTAAAAGTAGCTTGAACTTACTAAAAACTACCTAAAAACAATGCCAAAAAGCGTAAAAATTATCCGCTCATCACAACACCAAACTTAAATTGTTGCTTGTCCCCAAGCAACTAAAAATCAAATAGGATAAAAAGAAGAGAATATACTATAAATTCCAGAATATCAATGAATATTAATTATAATTAGATGAGCGGGACTTGTAGCTTTTTGCTTCTGAACAGTTTTGGCATCTCACTTTTTCCTTTGAAGTTCAGAGTGATTGGCGTCTCTGGGAACTTAGAATTTTGGATAGTGTTATTGACTTTCCTAGTTAAGCATGTTGATTCTTGAACACAGCTACTTATGAGTCTTGGCCGTGGCCCTAAGCACTTTGTTTTCCAGTATTACCACCGGATACATAAATGCCACAGACACATAACTGGGTGAACCTTTTCAGATTGTGACTTAGCTTTGCTAGAGTCCCCAGTTAGTGGTGTCCAGAGCTCTTAAGCACACTCTTTTGCTTTGGATCACGACTTTAACCACTCAGTCTCAAGCTTTTCACTTGGACCTTCATGACACAAGCACATGGTTAGGGACAGCTTGATTTAGCCGCTTAGGCCTGGATTTTATTTCCTTGGGCCCTCCTATCCATTGATGCTCAAAGCCTTGGATCCTTTTTACCCTTGCCTTTTGGTTTTAAGGGCTATTGGCTTTTTCTGCTTGCTTTTTCTTTTCTTTCTTTTTTTTCGCCATTTTTTTTGTAAGCTTTTGCTTTTTCACTGCTTTTTCTTGCTTCAAGAATCAATTTCATGATTTTTCAGATCCTCAATAACATTTCTCTTTGTTCATCATTCTTTCAAGAGCCAACAATTTTAACACTCATAAGCAACAATATCAAAAGACATATGCACTGTTCAATCATTCATTCAGAAAACAAAAAGTATTGTCATCACATCAATATAATTAAATTAAATTCAAGGATAAATTTGAAATTCATGTACTTCTTGTTCTTTTGAATTAAAACATTTTTCATTTAAGAGAGGTGAAGGATTAATGGAATTTATTCATAGCTTTAAGACATAGTTACTACATACTAATGATCATGAAATGAAGACACAAAATATAAATAAACACAACATTAAAAACCGAAAACAGAAAGAAATAAAGAACAAGGAATGAATCCACCTTTAGTGGCGTCTTCTTCTTGAAGGACCAATGATGTGCTTAAGCTCTTCTATGTCCCTTCCTTGCCTTTGTTGCTCCTCCCTCATTGCTCTTTGGTCTTCTCTTATTTCATGGAGAATAATGGAGTGCTCATGATGTTCCACCCTTAATTGTTCCACATTGTGGCTCAAATCTTCTAAGGAGGTGTTGAGTTGCTCCCAATAGTTGTTGGGAGGAAAGTGCATCCCTTGAGGCATCTCAGGGATTTCTTGATGATGAGCTTCCTCATGCATCTCTTGAGAACCGTGAGGGATCTCTCTTGCTTGCTCCATCCTCTTCTTGGTGATGGGCTTATCCTCTTCAATGGGGATGTCTCCTTCTATGATAACTCCAGCTGAGTAACATAGATGGCAAATAAGGTGAGGGAAAGCTAGCCGTGCCATATTGGAGGACTTGTCGGCTATTTTGTAGATTTCATTGGAGATGACCTCATGAACTTCTACTTCCTCTCCAATCATGATGCTGTGAATCATGATGGCCCGATCCACAGTAACTTCAGATCGGTTGCTAGTAGGAATGATGGAGCGTTGTATGAACTCCAACCATTCTCTAGCCACAGGCTTGAGATCCAGTCTTCTTAGTTGGACTGGCTTGCCTTTGGAGTCTCTCTTCCATTGAGCTCCTTCCATACATATGTCCATTAGGACTTGGTCCAACCTTTGATTAAAGTTGACCCTTCTAGTGTAGGGGCGTTCATCTCCTTGCATCATGGGCAAGTGAAACGCCAACCTCACATTTTCCGGACTAAAATCTAAGTATTTTCCCCGAAACATTGTGAGATAATTCTTTGGATTCGGGTTCATACTTTGATCATGGTTCCTAGTGATCCATGCATTGGCATAGAACTCTTGAACCATTATGGTTCCGACTTGTTGCATGGGGTTGGTTAGGACTTCCCAACCTCTTGTTCGGATCTCATGTCAGATTTTCGAATACTCATTCTTCTTGAGCTTGAAAGGGACCTCAGGGATCACCTTCTTCTTTGCCACAACATCATAGAAGTGGTCTTGATGGCTCTTGGAGATAAATCTTTCCATCTCCCATGACTCGGAGGTGGAAGCTTTTGTCTTCCCTTTTCCTTTTCTAGAGGATACTCCGGCCTTAGGTGCCATTGATGGTAATGGAAAAACAAAAAGCTTATGCTTTTATCACACCAAACTTAAAATATTGCTCGCCCTCAAGCAAGAGAAGAAAGAAGAGAAGAAGAAGAAGAAGAAAATATGGTAGAGAGGGAGAGATGTAGGTTCGGCTAAGTGGGAGAAGAGGGGTTTGTGTTGTGTGAAAATGAAGTAGAATGGAAGGGTATTTATAGGGAGAGGGGGTAGTGTGTATTCGGCCATTTAGGGTGGGAATGGGTGGGAAATTGATTTTGAATTTTTGAATGTAGGTGGGGTTTATGGGAAAGAGTGGATGGATGTGAGTGATGAAGGGGGTGATTGGGAAGAGAAATTGAGGTGATTGGTGAGGAGTGTTGGGAAGTGTGACATGGGGAAGAGTAATCACAAAAACTAGGATTAGGAGGTAAGGTGGGAATATGGTAGGTGGGGATCCTGTGGGGTCCACAGATCCTGAGGTGATCCTGTGGGGTCCACAGGTCCTGAGGTGTCAAGGAATTCCATCCCTGCACCAAATAGGCATGTAAATTGCCTTGGCACACCATTCTGGCGTTTAAACGCCGTGTGGTTCATATTCTGGGTGTTCAACGCCCATGTAAAGCATGTTTCTGGCGTTGAACGCCAGTTTCATGCTTGTTGCTGGCGTTCAGCGCCAGCTTTTCTTCTCTGGGCACATTCCTGGCGTTCAGCGCCAGAATATTGCTTGTTTCTGGCGTTCAGCACCAGAATATTGCTTGTTTCTGGCGTTTAGCGCCAAAATGATGCTCTGTTCTGGCGTTGAACGCCGGCCAGATGCATCTTACTGGCGTTGAACGCCAGCCTGTGCTTCTTCCAGGGTGCGAATTTTTTTCTGCTGTTTTTGACTCTGTTTTTAATTTTTATGATTTTTTTCGTTACTCCTCATGATCATGTACCTAATAAAACACAAAATAACAATAAAATAAAATAAAATAAAAATTAGATAAATAAAATTGGGTTGCCTCCCAACAAGCGCTTCTTTAATGTCAATAGCTTGACAGTGGCTCTCATGGAGCCACAAGGTGATCAGGTCAATGTTGTATAGTCTCAACACCAAACTTAGAGTTTGGGTATGGGGTCTTAACACCAAGCTTAGAGTTTGGTTGTGGCCTCACAACACCAAACTCAGAGTTTGACTGTGTGGGCTCTTCTTGACTCTGAACTGAGAGAAGCTCTTCATGCTTACTCTCTTTTGTCACAGAGGGATGGCCATGTGCCTTAAACACAAGGTAGTCCCCATTCAATTGAAGGACTAATTCACCTCTGTTGACATCTATCACAACTCCTGCTGTGGCTAGGAAAGGTCTTTCAAGGATGATGCAATCATCCTCTTCCTTCCTAGTGTCTAATATTATGAAATCAGCAGGGATGTAAAGGCCTTTAACCTTTACTAACACGTCCTCTACTATTCCATAAGCTTGTCTCAATGACTTGTCAGCCAATTATAATGAGAACAAGGCAGGTTGTACCTCAATGATCCCCAGCTTCTCCATTACAGAGAGTGGCATAAGATTTATCCCTGACCCCAAATCACACAGAGCTTTTTCAAAGGTCATGGTGCCTATGGTACAAGGTATTAAGAACTTGCTAGGATCTTGTTTCTTTTGAGGTAGAATTTGCTGAATCTAGGTATCAAGTTCACTAATGAGCAAGGGAGGTTCACTTTCCCCAGTCTCATTACCAAACAACTTGGCATTCAGCTTCATGATAGCTCCTAAATATTGAGCAACTTGCTCTCCAGTTACATCTTCATCCTCTTTAGAGGAAGAATAGTCTTCAGAGCTCATGAATGGCAGAAGGAGATTTAATGGAATCTCTATGGTCTCTATATGAGCCTCAGATTCCTTTGGATCCTTAATAGGAAACTCCTTCTTGCTTGAGGGACGTCCCAGGAGGTCTTCCTCACTAGGATTTTCGTCCTCCTCCTCCCTTGTGCATTCGGCCATATTGACTAAATCAATGGCCTTGCACTCTCCTTTTGGATTCTCTTCTGTATTGCTTGGGAGAATACTGGGAGGAGTTTCAATGACTTTCTTACTCAGCTGGCCCACTTGTGCCTCCAGATTTCTAATGGAGGATCTTGTTTCACTCATGAAACTGAAAGTGGCTTTTGACAGATCAGAGACTAGATTGGCTAAATTAGAGGTGTTTTGTTCAGAATTCTCTGTTTGTTGCTGAGAAGATGATGGATATGGCTTGCTATTGCTCAGCCTATTGCGTCCACCATTGTTAAAGCCTTGTTGAGGCTTTTGTTGATCCTTCCATGAGAAATTTAGATGATTTCTCCATGATGAGTTATAGGTGTTTCCATAAGGTTCACCCATGTAATTAACTTCTGCCATGGCAGGGTTCTCAGGATCATAAGCTTCTTCAGAAGCTGCCTCTCTAGTACTGTTGGATGCATGTTGCCATCCATTCAGATTTTGAGAGATCATGTTGACCTGTTGAGTCAACACTTTGTTCTGAGCCAATATGGCATTCAGAGCATCAATTTTAAGAACTCCTTTCTTCTGAGGTATCCCATTATTCACGGAATTCCTCTCAGAAGTGTACATGAATTGGTTGTTTGCAACCATGTCAATGAGTTCTTGAGCCTCTTCAGGCGTTTTCTTTAGGTGAATAGATCCACCTGCAGAATGATCCAATGACATTTTCGAAAATTCAGGGAGACCATAATAGAATATATCTAATATGGTCCATTCTGAAAACATGTCAGATGGACATCTTTTGGTCAGCTGCTTGTATCTTTCCCAAGCTTCATAGAGGGATTCACCATCTTTTTGTTTGAAGGTTTGAACATCCACTCTTAACTTGCTCAGCTTTTGAGGAGGAAAGAATTTATCCAAGAAGGCAGTGACCAGCTTATCCAGGAGTCCAGGCTATCCTTAGGTTGTGAATCCAACCATATTCTAGCTCTGTCTCTTACAGCAAAAGGGAAAAGCATGAGTCTGTAGACTTCAGGATCAACTCCATTCGTCTTTACAGTCTCACAGATCTGCAAGAACTCAGTTAAAAATTGATAAGGATCTTCAGATGGAAGTCCATAAAACTTGCAGTTTTGTTGCATTAAGGCAACTAGTTGAGGCTTAAGCTCAAAATTATTGGCTCCAATGGCAGGAATGGAGATGCTTCTTCCATCAAATTTGGATGTTGGCTTTGTGAAGTCACCAAGCATTCTCCTTGCATTATTATTATTTTCGGCTGCCATCTCCTTCTCTTGTTCGAAAATTTCTGAAAGGTTACCTTTAGAATAATTTAATTTAGCTTCTCTTAATTTCCTCTTCAGAGTCCTTTCAGGTTCTAGATCAATTTCAACAAGAGTGCCTTTTTCCTGCTCATATGAAAGAGAAGAAAACAAGAAAAGGGAGAGGAATCCTCTTTGTCACAGTATAGAGATTCCTTTATGTTAGTAGAAGAAGGAGGGGGTAGAAGAATGAAGAAGGATGGATTCGGATTTTTGGATGAAGAGAGGTGAAGAGAAGTGTTAGTAATTAAATAATTAAATAGAATAAGAAAAGAGAGGAGAAATATCGAAAATAATTTTGAAAAAGGGGTTAGTAATTTTCGAAAATTAGAGAGGAAAAAGTAGTTAGGTGGTTTTGAAAAAGATAAGAAACAAACAAAAAGTTAGTTAGTTGATTGAAAAAGATTTGAAATCAAATTTTAAAAAGATAAGAAGAAAAGAAGTTAGATAAGATATTTTGAAATCAAATTTTTTGAAAAAGATAAAATTTTGAAAAAGATATGATATAAAAGATAAGATAAAAAATAAAAAGATTTAATTTTTAAAATGACTTAACTAACAAGAAACTACAAGATAAGATTCTAGAACTTAAAGATTGAACCTTTCTTAACAAGAAAGTAACAAACTTCAAATTTTTGAACCAATCACATTAATTGTTAGCTAATTTTTGAAAATTAGATGTAAAAATAAGAAAAAGATTTTGAAAAATATTTTGAAAAAGATTTTTGGAATTTTCGAAAAACAGAAAAAAAAATGAAAAAGATATAATTTTGAAAAAGATTTTGAAAAGATAAGATTTTTAAAATTGAAAATTTGACTTGACTTGTAAGAAACAACTAATTTTGAAAATTTTTGACTAAGTCAACTCAAATTTTCAAAAATAATGAGAAAAATAAGGAAAAGATATTTTTTATTTTTGAATATTTAAAGAAAAAACACAAAAATGACCCAAAACATGAAAATTTTGGATCAAAACACAAGATGTATGCAAGAACACTATGAATGTCAAGATGAACACCAAGAACACTTTGAAGATCATGATGAACATCAAGAACATAATTTTGAAAAATTTTTGATGCAAAGAAAACATGCAGGACACCAAACTTAGAAATTTGTAATGCATGGACTCTAACAAACAAAAAATGCACATGAAAAATAACAAACAACACAAAACAAGAAATCATCAAGATCAAACAAGAAGACTTGTCAAGAATAACTTGAAGATCATGAAGAACACTATGAATGCATGGAATTTTCGAAAAAATGCAAGAAAAATTTTAAAAGCATGCAATTGACACCAAACTTAAAAATTAACACAAGACTCAAACAAGAAACACAAAATATTTTTAGTTTTTATGATTTTATTAATTTTTTTGGATTTTTATTAATTTTTTCAAAAATAAAGTTTGGAAAAACAAAAAAGAAAAGAAAAATTTTGAAAATGATTTTTGAAAAGAAAATTACCTAATCTGAGCAACAAGATGAACCGTCAGTTGTCCATACTCGAACAATCCCCGGCAACGGCGCCAAAAACTTGGTGTTGTTGCCGGATCAACTTGGTGCTGTGGTTGCACGTAATTGTAATTCAAACATTCCCCGGCAACGGCGCCAAAAACTTGGTGTTGTTGCCGGATCAGAAAAACTTGGCGCTGTAGTTGCACGTAATTGTAATTTAAACAATCCCCGGCAACGGCGCCAAAAACTTGGTGGACGAAATTGTGATCAACAATTCTAGCTCTTTGGTATGTGCACAAAAACATTAATTCATCACTTTCTTTTCACAACTCCGTTCAACTAACCAGCAAGTGTACTGGGTCGTCCAAGTAATAAACCTTACGCGAGTAAGGGTCGATCCCACAGAGATTGTTGGTATGAAGCAAGCTATGGTCACCTTGTAAATCTCAGTTAGGCAGATTAAAATTGGTTTATGGATTTCAAAAATTAATAATAAATAGAAAATAAAAAGGGATAAAAATACTTATGTAAATCAATAGTGGAAATTTCAGATAGGCGTATGGAGGTGCTGTGCTCCTCTTGAAACTCTACTTCACTACTCACTCTTTCTTCAATCCTTCTTACTCCTTTCCATGGCAAGCTGTATGTAGGGCATCACCATCATCAATGGTTACTTTTAATCCTCTCGGGAAAATGGTCCTATGCGCTGTCACTGCACGGCTAATCGTCTGGAGGCATCACCCTTGGTTGATGGCTACATCCCATCCTCTCAGTGAAAATGGTCCAAATGCTCTGTCACAGCACGGCTAATCATCTGTCGGTTCTCAATCAGGTTGGAGTAGAATCCATTGATTCTTTTGCGTTTGTCACTAACGCCCAGCCTTCAGGAGTTTGAAGCTCGTCACAGTCATTCAATACCGGAATCCTACTCGGAATACCACAGACAAGGTTAGACTTTCCGGATTCCCAGGATCCTACTCGGAATACCATAGACAAGGTTAGACTTTCCGGATCCCCATGAATGCCGCCATCTATCTAGCTTATACCACGAAGATTCTGTTGGGGAATCTAAGAGATATGCGCCCGGCCTAAAGTAGAACGGAAGTGGTTGTCAATCACGCGCGTTCATAGGTGAGAATGATGATGAGTGTCACAGATCATCACATTCATCAATTGTTGTGCAACGTATATCTTGGAATAAGAATAAGAGAGAATTGAATGAAAAGTAATAGTAATTGTATTGAAACTTGAGGTACAGCAGAGCTCCACACCCTTAATCTATGGTGTGCAGAAACTCCACTGTTGAAAATACATAAGTGAAAGGTTCAGGCATGGCCGAATGGCCAGCCCCCTGAATGATCAAAAGACCGAATGATCAAAGACTAAAACAGTCAAAGATTAAACTGTCAAAAGATGTCTAATACAATAGTTAAATGTCCTATATATACTAGACTAGCTACTAGGGTTTACATGAGTAGGTAATTGATGCATAAATCCACTTCTGGGGCCCACTTGGTGTGTGCTTGGACTGAGCTTGATCTATCCACGAGCTGAGGCATTTCTTGGAGTTGAACTCCGTGTTATAATGTGTTTTGGGCGTTCAACTCCGGATCATGACGTGTTTCTGGCGTTTAACTCCAGACAACAGCATGTACTTGGCGTTCAACGCCAAGTTACGTCGTCAATTTCCGAAATAAGTATGGACTATTATATATTGCTGAAAAGCTCTGGATGTCTAATTTCCAACGCCATTAAGAGCGTACCATTTGGAGTTTTGTAGCTCCAGAAAATCCATTTCGAGTGCAGGGAGGTCAGATTCCAACAGCATCAGCAGTCCTTTTGTCAGCCTTTTTCAGAGTTTTGCTCAAGTCCCTCAATTTCAGCCAGAATTTACCTGAAATCACAGAAAAACACACAAACTCATAGTAAAGTCCAGAAATGTGAATTTAACATAAAAACTAATGAAAACATCCCTAAAAGTAGCTTGAACTTACTAAAAACTACCTAAAAACAATGCCAAAAAGCGTATAAATTATCCGCTCATCACAACACCAAACTTAAATTGTTGCTTGTCCCCAAGCAACTGAAAATCAAATAGGATAAAAAGAAGAGAATATACTATAAATTCTAGAATATCAATGAATATTAATTATAATTAGATGAGCGGGACTTGTAGCTTTTTGCTTCTGAACAGTTTTGGCATCTCACTTTTTCCTTTGAAGTTCAGAGTGATTGGCGTCTCTGGGAACTTAGAATTTTGGATAGTGTTATTGACTTTCCTAGTTAAGCATGTTGATTCTTGAACACAGCTACTTATGAGTCTTGGCCGTGGCCCTAAGCACTTTGTTTTCCAGTATTACCACCGGATACATAAATGCCACAGACACATAACTGGGTGAACCTTTTCAGATTGTGACTTAGCTTTGCTAGAGTCCCCAGTTAGTGGTGTCCAGAGCTCTTAAGCACACTCTTTTGCTTTGGATCATGACTTTAACCACTCAGTCTCAAGCTTTTCACTTGGACCTTCATGACACAAGCACATGGTTAGGGACAACTTGATTTAGCCGCTTAGGCCTGGATTTTATTTCCTTGGGCCCTCCTATCCATTGATGCTCAAAGCCTTGGATCCTTTTTACCCTTGCCTTTTGGTTTTAAGGGCTATTGGCTTTTTCTGCTTGCTTTTTCTTTTCTTTCTTTTTTTTTCGCCATTTTTTTTGTAAGCTTTTGCTTTTTCACTGCTTTTTCTTGCTTCAAGAATCAATTTCATGATTTTTCAGATCCTCAATAACATTTCTCTTTGTTCATCATTCTTTCAAGAGCCAACAATTTTAACACTCATAAACAACAATATCAAAAGACATATGCACTGTTCAATCATTCATTCAGAAAACAGAAAGTATTGTCACCACATCAATATAATTAAATTAAATTCAAGGATAAATTCGAAATTCATGTACTTCTTGTTCTTTTGAATTAAAACATTTTTCATTTAAGAGAGGTGAAGGATTAATGGAATTTATTCATAGCTTTAAGACATAGTTACTAGATACTAATGATCATGAAATGAAGACACAAAATATAAATAAACACAACATTAAAAATCGAAAACAGAAAGAAATAAAGAACAAGGAATGAATCCACCTTTAGTGGCGTCTTCTTCTTGAAGGACCAATGATTTCCTTAAACTCTTCTATGTCCCTTCCTTGCCTTTGTTACTCCTCCCTCATTGCTCTTTGGTCTTCTCTTATTTCATGGAGAATGATGGAGTGCTCATGATGTTCCACCCTTAATTGTTCCACATTGTGGCTCAAATCTTCTAAGGAGGTGTTGAGTTGCTCCCAATAGTTGTTGGGAGAAAAGTGCATCCCTTGAGGCATCTCAGGGATTTCTTGATGATGAGCTTCCTCATGCATCTCTTGAGAACCGTGAGGGATCTCTCTTGCTTGCTCCATCCTCTTCTTGGTGATGGGCTTATCCTCTTCAATGGGGATGTTTCCTTCTATGATAACTCCAGCTGAGTAACATAGATGGCAAATAAGGTGAGGGAAAGCTAGCCGTGCCATATTGGAGGACTTGTCGGCTATTTTGTAGATTTCATTGGAGATGACCTCATGAACTTCTACTTCCTCTCCAATCATGATGCTGTGAATCATGATGGCCCGATCCACAGTAACTTCAGATCGGTTGCTAGTAGGAATGATGGAGCGTTGTATGAACTCCAACCATCCTCTAGCCACAGGCTTGAGATCCAGTCTTCTTAGTTGGACTGGCTTGCCTTTGGAGTCTCTCTTCCATTGAGCTCCTTCCATACATATGTCCATTAGGACTTGGTCCAACCTTTGATTAAAGTTGACCCTTCTAGTGTAGGGGCGTTCATCTCCTTGCATCATGGGCAAGTGAAATGCCAACCTCACATTTTCCGGACTAAAATCTAAGTATTTCCCCCGAACCATTGTGAGATAATTCTTTGGATTCGGGTTCATACTTTGATCATGGTTCCTAGTGATCCATGCATTGGCATAGAACTCTTGAACCATTATGGTTCCGACTTGTTGCATGGGGTTGGTTAGGACTTCCCAACCTCTTGTTCGGATCTCATGTCAGATTTCCGAATACTCATTCTTCTTGAGCTTGAAAGGGACCTCAGGGATCACCTTCTTCTTTGCCACAACATCATAGAAGTGGTCTTGATGGCTCTTGGAGATAAATCTTTCCATCTCCTATGACTTGGAGGTGGAAGCTTTTGTCTTCCCTTTTCCTTTTCTAGAGGATACTCCGGCCTTAGGTGCCATTGATGGTAATGGAAAAACAAAAAGCTTATGCTTTTACCACACCAAACTTAAAATATTGATCGCCCTCAAGCAAGAGAAGAAAGAAGAGAAGAAGAAGAAGAAGAAGAAGAAGAAAATATGGTAGAGAGGGAGAGATGTAGGTTCGGCTAAGTGGGAGAAGAGGGGTTTGTGTTGTGTGAAAATGAAGTAGAATGGAAGGGTATTTATAGGGAGAGGGGGTAGTGTGTATTCGGCCATTTAGGGTGGGAATGGGTGGGAAATTGATTTTGAATTTTTGAAGGTAGGTGGGGTTTATGGGGAAGAGTGGATGGATGTGAGTGGTGAAGGGGGTGATTGGGAAGAGGAATTGAGGTGATTGGTGAGGAGTGTTGGGAAGTGTGACATGGGGAAGAGTAATCACAAAAACTAGGATTAGGAGGTAAGGTGGGAATATGGTAGGTAGGGATTCTGTGGGGTCCACAGGTCCTGAGGTGTCAAGGAATTCCATCCCTGCACCAAATAGGCATGTAAATTGCCTTGGCACACCATTCTGGCGTTTAAACGCCGTGTGGTGCATATTCTGAGCGTTCAACGCCCATGTAAAGCATGTTTCTGGCGGTGAACGCCAGTTTCATGCTTGTTGCTGGCGTTCAGCGCCAGCTTTTCTTCTCTGGGCACATTCCTGGCGTTCAGCGCCAGAATGTTGCTTGTTTCTGGCGTTCAGCGCCAGAATGATGCTCTGTTCTGGCGTTGAACGCCGGCCAGATGCATCTTACTGGCGTTGAACGCCGGCCAGATGCATCAATATGATTAATTTATAAAAGAGTAATTACTCAAATAAGTCACAATAATTTTAAAAGTGGACATTTTAGGTTTCAAAAAAATTTAATACACATATTAATTTTTAGAATTTTATTTTCATAAACAAATCAGTCTCCAGTTTATTTTTTAGCAGAATAATTGTCTAAATTGGTCCCCAATAATTTTAAAAATGGACATTTTAGTCTCAAAAAAAAAAATTAATACACAGATTAATTCCCAACATTTTTCTCGATCAGACATAATAGTCCCATCTATTTTACTTTTACTATATGTCGATTTAGATTATTATTATTAACTTAACTTTGTACATGTGAACAATGATAAATCATTTTAATACAATCTTTTCGTTATATATATATATATATACACACACCCTTCTATCCAGTGTTCAGGTACACGTTCTTTCCACGCTCAACTCTAGCATGTACTAACATCTTTTTAATTAATTTTTTTAGAAACATTGAAGATTTTTTTTAATATTACAAAAACTATAATATTTTGGGTATTAGCGTTGAAAAACAAAAATACTATTTTATTTTTAAAATTATTTAATTATAATAAAAATTAAAATTTGATGTTTATTTTAAAATATTAAAATTCCAGAAAGAGTTTATTTTAAAAAAAATTGCAATTGTTTAATATAGTTTGATAAATATAGGTCGATAAATTTTTGTTAATAATAATATTTTAATAAATTAATTAAGGTAATTATTTGTTTAGATATTTTTTAAAATATTTTCATTTTTTTATTAATACACACATCTTTTTAAAATTTAAATTATTTTAAGAATTATATATTAATAATTTATTTATTTATTTATTTATTACAATAATTTAAAATGGAATGGATGAAAAATAATTTAAATTGATGTAATATAAATTTTATTATTTTGAATAAAATTAATTGGTCTAATAGAGAAGAAAGAAAAGAAATATAAAAAAATATTTAATTAAATTTGGTTATAAAAATAATTTGATTGTATAATATTTTTTTAAAAAATACTTAATTGAATTTGGTTATAAAAATAATTTGATTGTATAATATTTTTTATTTTTTATTATTTATCTCATTAGAAATGATAATGATATAAATAATAAATATAAATATTTTAAAAAATATATATCAATAAATAAATTATTTATTTTAAAAATATCTAAAATAGAAAAAGCTTAAATCTAATAAAAATAAAAAATGACAAGAACATGTGATAAAGTTATAAATATTCTATGTAAAAAAATTTATATTAATATATTTACAATTCTAATTCAAATTTATTTTAATTTTTTTTAAATATTCTCATCTTTTAAAGATCATTAGATACTTTTATTATATTAGACTCTTGAATTTGGTTATGGTGGTGAAAGTATAAAGTGATCCTTAAAGAATACTTTATAATGATTTCAAATGTGTGGTTATTGTGCAATCCGTACAAGTAGAATGTGAATTTATATTCTCACCCAAAATTTATAATAATTACAAAGAGGCCTAGATCATTAATAAAAACTTTTTTATTTGGATGTAATTAGAGGAGGATTAGGTGTATGGGCTTTTTGCAATTTGGGCTTTTAATGAACATTCATATAGAGAACTACAATTTCAGCTCTATATATAAAACTATATTGGACACCAGTAAAAAAAATTTTGTTTTTACCGAAAAAATATTTTTGTTACGTTAAGAGCTTATTTGTCACAAAGCAAAGCATAAACAAGAAAAAAAAAAAACTCACCAGCAAAGTGTCATCAATAATAATAATAATAATAATAATAATAATAATAATAATAATAATAATAATAATAATAATAATAATAATCCTTTATTATATACATTATTTCAGCAAAATATTAATTTCAGCCAAAACATATAACAATTATTTAAGGAGCATGTTTTAGGATTCATTATGTTTAAGGTAGAGTAAAGAAACAGTCTAATCTAGTGATAGTTAAATTATTTTTTATCCTTCAAGTCTCTTTTTGAAACTCACATTTAAATATAACTAAAAAATAAAAAAAGATCTTATTTTTTTGTCAATAATTTATTTTCGGTAAGAAATTATTAGAATATTTATTAATGAATAATTTATATCTATACGACATTTAAATAAGTTTTTATTTCAAAAACAGAGACCCTAAGTAATAAAATAGAGTCAAATAATTAAACTAAAAGACAAAATATGAAAAAATATTTTAATTATAATACATAATTAAACATATGTATAAAGTCTTTAATATGATATCATGTTAAAATTAAATTAAAAATATATAAAATTTAAATTATTTTAAAAAGAAAGTAAGAAAAAAATTATAAATTAAGTTTGTATTACTTTATATAAATATATTTTTTACATACATGTTTAATTTTTCTGATATTTATATATAATTTTAGTTTTAAATTATAAATATTAGTGTATCATTAGGTGCTAACGTATTAAGTGATTCAGTCTTTTATTATTAGGTGTGTATAAAAATAAATAAAAGCAACATCAGTTAGGATAATAAGTTATTTATAATTTAATTAAAATATTTTTAAGTTCAAATTTTAAAAATAAAAGATATTTTTTATAAATTATATATAATAAATAATATTTTAATAATAAAATTATTCCTGAACTCTTTTTAATTTTTATATCTCTATTATATTTTTAATATAATTAATAATATTCAACAAAAATTTATTTTAATATATATAATTTTTTTATTCTTAAAATTTTCTGAGTCCATCACTAAATACAACATAATGACCTTTCAATTTGAATAAAATTTAATTCAATTATGGAAAGTACAATCATCTTGTATATAACATTTTAAAATAAAATGTATGTTTGCAAGTATTTGAATAAAAAAATTGTGTTATACAATAATATATTTTTAACAAATTCGACTACAACAATATTTTTAAATTTTAACAAAATATAAATATTGCTACGTGATATGATTTGGGTTTTTGGAGACTCTTGTAGATGACAAAAAAAAGTTTTCGGTTCAAGCATTTGTGTGGGGCACAAATTGTGGTTATGTGACGGTAGAAGTTTATGATGAATTGTCATATTAAAAATGAACCAACAAATTTCTTAAAATTTTATAAATTACCCTGGTCCTTAGAGGACCATATTATACTTTTCCCATAGTAGAACCAACCTACTCTTCTTTGAATCAAAGAAGGAAAGAGAGAAATGAATTTATTGGAGCGTTGATGCCAATCTAGACTTTCTGTATCTCAACACCATTTTATATCCATTTGAATAGGGGTGTCCATGGATTGGATTCGATCCGCATATCTGCGGTATTTATCCGAATCCGATCTGAAAATTGTGGATATGGATCTGATCCGCAAGGCTTTCGGATCGGATCAGATCGGATCCGCACACTAATCGGATCGGATTGCAGATTTTGTGTTGGTATCCGCATATCCGCGTATCCGCAAAATTAAAGAAATAAATAAATAAATATTCTTTTTATGTTTTATTTCAATTAATAATTATCATATATGTTATATTATTTTAATTTATTATTTAAAAAATATGTTTAATATTATTTTAAGAGTAAACATATTTAAAAGAATAGAAAAAATGAATTTTATTGATATTTTTTTAATAAAAATAAGCCTTTAAAAATATTTTTGTGTTTTGCGGATATATCCGATATCCGATATCCGATCCGATCCGCAAATGTGCGGATCGGATCGGATCGGATCCAACCTTAAAAGTTGCGGATATTGGATCCGATCCGATCCGATGATTTTAATGCGGATCGGATCGAATTTTTGGCCATATCCAATCCGATCCGATCCGATCCGCGGACACCCCTACATTTGAATATGATTAATTTATAAAAGAGTAATTACTCAAATAAGTCACAATAATTTTAAAAGTGGACATTTTAGTTCTCAAAAAAATTTAATACACAGATTAATTTTTAAAATTTTATTTTGATAGACAAATCAGTCTCCAGTTTATTTTTTGGCAGAATAATTATCTAAATTAGTCCCCAATAATTTTAAAAATGGACATTTTAGTCTAAAAAAAATTAATACACAGATTAATTCCTAACATTTTTCTCTGTCAGACATAACAATCCCGTCTATTTTACTTTTACTATATGTCAATCTATATTATTATTAACTTAACTTTGTACATGTGGACGGTGATACTATCATATTGATACACTCTTTTTGTTAGAAATAAGTAAGGCGAATAATGATGCTTTGAAATCTAAATTAAAATATTTTCTTTTAATACAAACATATTTTTTAAAATAAGAAATCTTTTGATTATATTAAATACAAAAATATCAAATGATTTCAACTTTAAAATTTTTATAGAATAATCTCTAATAATGACTATATATATACTTTTTATGTTATAAATATGTACATAAGAATTTAATGAATAAATTTATCATTATTTTGTCCAAAACATACAAAAACTTATGGTACAGTATTATTATGTGTAAGAACTGGATTTTTCACGAATGAAATTATTTAAATGCCCAAATTAAATTCCGGAAAGTTAGGATGAGAATTTGGGGATTTAAATGTGATTTTTGGACTAAGTAGGTTCTTCCGAGTCAGAAAATGTGTTTTCTGTGAAAAATCGTAAAAAACCGCGAACTGACAGTTGAATCAGTTCAAGTCTGCCTGGTATTGCACGAGAAAAAGTGAAAACCGCCAAAAACCTTAGAAAAATGTTAGAAGTTAAAACCGGTCATTAATTTTAAAGGTTTGGCTCGAAATTGGACTAAACGAGCTAAAAACGCTAACGGATTTGACTGGTCTAACTTGGCCCGATTTGCGTGCCCAACTTGGATGTATTAAAAAAATATGTATTTAATATAAATCCAAATTAAAATATTTTCTTTTAATGCATATTTTTTAATACAAACATATATATTTTTTTTACATAGAAAATCTTTTGATTATATTAAATACAAAAATATCAAATGGTTTTAACCTTGAATTTTTTGTAAAATAATCTCTAATAATTTATTATTATTATTATTATTATTATTATTATTATTATTATTATTATTATTATTATTATTATTATTATTATTATTATTATTATTATTGAGTGAATATATATATATATATATATATAAGAATTTAATGAATAAATTTATTATTATTTTGTCCAAAAAATACAAAAAAAATAATACAATATTATTGTGTAATTAATAATAATAATAGTAATTTTATTTTATTTTATTTTTGGACAGAAGACTATTATATCTAACAAAGAAAAATGTTGGGGATTAATTTGTACATTAATTTTTTTTAGGACTAAAATGTCTGTTTTTAAAATTTTTTGAAACTAATTTAAATAATTACTTTGCCAAAAAATAACCAGAAACTAATTTGTTTGCCAAAATAAAACCTTAAAAATTAATCTGTATATTAATTTTTTTTAAGTACTAAAATATTCGATTCTAAAATTTTTGGATTGATTTAGATAATTACTCTAACAAAATTAGTTTCTACTCGTGGTTATTATGCCGAGTAAAATCATGAACTCCATTGTAATTGGCATTGTAGTAATACCACAACCGAATTAGTAGTCCTAACAAATCACAAGTCATAACCATTCATATATTTTATAACTCTGTTTAGTCAATGTATCGTCTCTCAGACTTCTAATATTTCCAAGATATTATTTCTCTGTTTAATGAATTAAGAAGCAACAAACCTGCTGATTGAACCATCATGTGATCAATAAAATTCTCATCAATATTTTTCACATAATAGTGACATAAGAAGGAATTTTTTATACTAATAAATTTAGAAGAGTTAGTGCTAACATGTCATTTTCTTAGTATTTTTAATTTTTTTAAAAATGAATTTTACTTTAAAAATTTAAAAAGTAAGTAATTTAGTGAAAATAGTCAAAAGAAGTTGGTAAAAATTTATTCTCTACTTTACTCCTTTTTCTATTTTTGTTACTTTCTTATCCTTTTTTTCTTCTTCTATTTTTAATTTTTTATTGAAAAACTCAAATACCCTTTTTCGGATTTTAAGTTTTTGCAAGAGGAATCAATCCATTCAAATGATGAGTATGTTCATCAGCTAAAGAATCTGCATAAGTCAGTTACAACAGCATCTCCTGCTTCTTTAACATTCTTTTCTACCTCCATCAAACTCCATCGCAACCAACTCCAATTCACTTCTCTAACTTTGGCAGCGCTAAACAAAAGAGAAAGGAACCCATCTGGGCAGCGCGATAGGAGAGAGGAGTCGAACCATCTTGGGCGGGACGTGATTGCAGTGAGGAATCGAACCTACCTTGGCGCGGCGCGAAGGTAGAGGAATTGAACCCATCTTAACTTGCTTATGATGCCGCCAATTTCATACGTTATTCAACTTTTATTTGATTTCTTACTTCTTTGATCCTTGATTTTCTTCAAAATTTTGTTATTTTGTTTATTTTTTCATTGTGCCCCTCCAACTTCCGATGATTAATATTTGTTAAAAGTGTTAGTGATACTTGTGAGGGGTTTCAATAATTGGGCCAAAATCAAGAGTTTTAACTTATTGTTAAAAGGTATGATATTTTTGCTAATTCATGATTTTCGGTGTGTTTTTTTGTGAAAAAATGTGTTGCTTACATAATTTTACTAGCTAAAAAAGGAAGCATAATACAAAAAGTACAATTACAATTTACAAGGTAAAGCGATTTGGGTTACCTGAGTTTGATGAAATTTAATCTTTTTTTAGTTAGTTTTGATTAGATACTGAACTAAGAATTAATATATGTGGTGCTCTTTTTTCTTTTATGCTTTTATGTTTCTTCTTTACTATATCATTGTTTCTGTGGTGAAAACTTTTAATCTTCATAATGTACACTTTTCAGAGAATTTTTGTGCTCTTAGGTTCACTTGACTAGATTAGTTGTATGTCCCAAATCAATAAAATTCATTGCGGATAAATTTTAAGAAAATAGTGGTAAATTTTGTTATAGTTGAAGTGTGGACATTGATGGTAGCTCATGAAAACGGTATAAAATATCTTTGCAGTTCTAGAGGGTTGTAAAATAGAAATTTGTTTATTGCAACAATTTCTTTTATGTTCTTTTTTCTTTGAGTTAGTTCATATTTGTGGCATTTTTATGTATCTTTTTATTCCTTTTGGACAGAAAGAATGGAAGCCATGGCAAAGTTTCTAGCTACTGAGAGTTTTTATTAAAGCATTGTAATTTGTAAGTAGAAGAAGATAACTTTTGAATTTTTATAGTTTTTGTGATTGTGCTTTATATCTGAGCATTATTTGTTGTTGAAATTAATATGCTTTATCAATAACTTAAAATATTACAAGAAAAAAGAAAAAAAAGATGTATATGTATCAGTATGATTTAAAAAATTTTGTACTGTTTGATTTACAAAATCATCCCCATTTGGTGAAACAATTCTAAAGTAGGTGAGTGTAAATGTATTTTACTCAGATATTTTTTATACAATATGGCTTTGGAAGATGACTTTGGCAGGTCAGCAGCCGAGTATATTTGTAGATTGGTGAAAAACAATGTCATCTTCTAATGAGTCAACCTTTTCTGTCTCACCCAATTATTAATGTTGCTTTAATTTTGTAAGCTTTTCATCACTATCTTATGCTTAACTTGTGTTAGATATTGTGTGTCATTGTTATTTTGTTTAAAGTTGACATAGTTAGTTATTTCTTATAGATGCGACATTGATTCTAATAGAAGTTAAACTTGAAAATTGTTAACTTGATGTCATTGGTTAGGTACATTGTTTGCTGAATTTTATTGTTGTTTATGTCATTGGTGTGAAAAAATATCAAGAAATTTTAGTCAAGGAGAGTAATTGAGTCAATGAGTGCATATGAGTCAACGAAGTAGGTGATGCACTTATTTTACTTGTGGTTTATTCCACTTTCTCTTTCACTTTCTTTTTCACTCTTCTCTATACCAAAAATAGTTATCAATAGTTACTAAGTTATTGGCAACCTTAATAAACAAGTATAAGAAAATGAAGTTAGATTTAGACAAGATACATAAAAATTAATTGTCAATATATAGATGTCAAATCAGTAATTTCCTACTTCTATACATTCAAAACCATAGATTCAGGTCAAATCTCAAAATACCATATTTTAAATAGTGACTAAGTCGACAACTATGACATGAACTAAAAAGAAAAAAGAAAAAAAGACTACATTTTATGTAAAACG
Organism: Arachis hypogaea; assembly: GCF_003086295.3. Classification (NCBI taxonomy): domain Eukaryota; kingdom Viridiplantae; phylum Streptophyta; class Magnoliopsida; order Fabales; family Fabaceae; genus Arachis; species Arachis hypogaea. Next base: position 22,001,713 of record NC_092037.1, on the reverse strand, counting down.
TATAATGCAAGTTTTGTTCTTTTATGCTTATGTTGTTGTTGATGTCGTCATCTCTTGCTTTATTTCATTTAGTGTGAGAATCATTTTATATAGCAAAAGAATATACACTCTACATTTTTCACTTATACCTTCCTATTATGGTTCTATGCTCATGTTTATTTATAAACTTTTTCACTTTTATACACTTTGGTATTTCTATCCCTATTTGATGAATATTTAAATTTGCATGATAGCAGTAATAAATCTGCTCTTATTTGCATGGTTCTATACTCAAATTAATGATTATGGTAACTCAGATTAGTTGTTCATATGGCTTATCTTATAGTATTCATTCTTATTTCCATAATTGATTTAGAATATAAAGCCTTATGTCCTTAATATAATTGAAATTTATCTTTGTTATCTAATAGTGATAGATATCATTGCTATTAAAATATAGTTTTAAATTTTAACATTGAGATTACATGATTAAGAAAAGGTGACAGTAAAAGACATCACCGTGAAATTGGTGAATGGTAATGATAGCAATGGTAGAAGAACCATGGTGATATTGATAGTGATGGAGCTATAATAGGTTATATGTTCCTATTAAATTAGAAAAGGTTTCTTCTACTTTTGATCTTTTTAATCAATATATCAAGTTGAAGAATAAGAATATTGGGTCTTAGTGTATCAAGTGTAAACTTTTTGAACTATTGAATGTGCACATTATGTTCATCCACTTTTTGCCTTCCTTTTGAGGAGTGTTGTTCGTTTGTGTAAAATTGCTCAGCAAAGATGTAAAATCATTGGAATCGCAAGTTCACCTCCAAAGAAGTAGTTTAAACCAGAACCTAACTGAAACGGAATCATAACCCGTTTTGAGGATTAGAAAATAGGAACCGTAGGTTTTGTTGTAATGCAGCGGTGATTACAGCATTTTTAGTCAAAAAGAAAAATCTGTTGTTTAAGAGATGATCCAAGATATAAATATGTAAGACACAAGGATAGGGAGATTTTGTTCAATAAGTATATATCTGAATTAAAAGCTGCTGAACATGCTGCAAAATAAGAGAACAAAGCCAAAAGGGAGGAGCAGCCGGTATAAATGTGTTTCTCTAGTACTTTTGTGATACATCTCAGAGATGACTTTTTTTTAATAATATAGCTAATTCTCTGCATCTATTATCTGTGTTGATTTATTGCTTTAATTGTATCCTAGCGTTCACTCAGCAGTTTATTTTGAAAAGCTTTTTTGACATGTTAATTATATTCAAAATATTTACAAGATACGTTGAGGGAGAGAGAACGGGAGCTTTGGCAAAGGAAGAAAAGAGAGGAGCTGGAAATAGAAAGGGTGCAGGTGAAAATTTGAAGAAAGGAGGCAATCACTTCTTTTCAAGTTTTACTTGTGGAGACAATTAAAGACTCTTTGGTATAACTTTCATTCTGTATGTGGTACCATTAATCTTATTGCTATCTTTAGGATGAGTTTGGTATGTAATTAAAATGGAGAAAAAAATATCTAGATCTATGTGCATAAAGATCTTCAATCCATACATAGCTCATCTTTAGAGGATGTACGGACTCTTCTCTAACACTTGATGGTTGGAATTCAAAAAGTTCTATACTTTTATTGCTTGCGGGTAATTTCAATTTTTTAATGGGAGGTTGTCTCCTAACAACAACAATAACATGATATTTAGGAGAAAAATATAAAACTTGAGGAGCTGATATGGGAAATAAAATAATGGAGGCAAGTATAGGAAAAGGAGAGGTAGACACGAAATAAGGATGCAATGGCTTGAGGATGAATACTTAGTGAAAAAGAGAGTAGAGAGGGATTCAAATGATCCAAGGGGAGAGATGGAGAACATGCACTTCTTTTTCTTTTCTTACAGGTTAGCGTGGAATTTATAGACTGCATTATTGGAGTTTAAAGACAAATTTGGATATGGCCAGGAACAACTAAACAATGCTTTGAAGCTTGGCCAGTGGTGTAATACCCTCGCTATCCGAATGTCACGTTTTCGCCTGTGCCACTTTAATAGTTTGGGCATTACGACAACTCTAAAGATATTTAATACTAAAATATGAGCCTGTTTAAAACTTAAAATCGCATAACCTTTCATAAACACTTTTTCGTTGAAAATATAAACATACATGTACATACAAACCTATATATATATATATATATATATATATATATATATAACACTAGCTTACAAACATACATATCATAATTTTCTATCCCTCTTACAAACTTAATAAGAATAAAAGCGAGGGAAAAATAATAGCTAAGATAATACAACAATATCGAATAAACAGAAAATAAACATAATTCTTCTAAAGCTTCGTCATCCATATCTTGAAAAGGAATAACCTGTAGGGAAGTGAGAACATCGTCCTCGCTTATTCTCACTATAAGGTTACAGAAATTACTATAACAAGATACGTAAAATAAAACTATTTTTAGGACACAGTGATCATTGCTTGTCTTATGAGTCTTTCCAAGAACCTTGGGTACACATTCAAAATCCAGAAAATTCCCTTTTGAAGACTTGGTAAATTTCTCAAATAAGTTAAAACAAAACCTTTTTTCTTTCTTGTAAAATCTGAAAAGTTTTTCCTAGACAGTATGAATGACCAACATGTCTCAAGCATAGGTTCAATTAAGTCTATGCTGTAAGAGTTTGATTTTTCATACTTTTCTTGACCACAACCATGAAAGCAGTTACCTACGCAGTATAAATGACCATCCCGTTCCAAGCATAGGTTCATTAAGTTTATGCTGAACCGGTCAGATACTTTATACAAAACTAGAACTCAGTATACCAATCACGGCCTCAAGTCCATCAATCCAACACGGCCCTTAGCCCAAACAACTCAATCATCAACCAATTCATCACAAACCATCCAATCAAACAAAATTACAATTAATGTAGTTCAAACACAATCAGTTGCAATTACAACACTTATAGCAGTTAGCAATTAACATAAGTATTCACATAGGCAAACCAATTACAATATGCACACCCAAACAATGTCATATAAATGCAAATGATGAATGTCTGCCCTATTGGCTGTGATATCACATTGTCGGTTCAACTGCCAACCCGACATATCTCCATGGAGACTTTGCCCTTCGGAATCATGGTGTGGGAACCCACGAGATATAGTGCTCGAATCACTATCCAGGGTTTTGCGCCTGTACGCTCTGATGATCCAAAAGGATGCGAGCGGGATCTATTGCCACCGACCTCACATCTAAGCGCAAGTGGGACGAACCACCGCCCTTACGTTGCCGTCGCTACCTCGACAGGCGGGATCCAACCTCGGCCCCTACTGGGCGCATAGCGTCTCATAATCTCAATATAAAACAGTAGTCCAGTGGTTTTTCAGAAAAACATTTCCAACACATCAATCAGGCTCAATATCTTACTTCAAAATCATTCTTGACCCATTTACTTTTAAATAACGATCGTATTCAATTCACATCTTGCCAAGAATCACTTTCCAAAATGGAGCCACTTTTCACGTCTTTCCAATACTTCCAAACAATCTTAAAACCATGCCAAATTCAAAAACATCTTTTGAAAGACTCAAAATTATTCTTTTCTAAATCAGGATTTGGTCATAAAATTCCTTAGCGGAGTCTCAAAACTTCAGGGCAGAATAACCTAACTCATTTCTTAAATTCATTAAAAATCTCTAAAACCTTAACTTCTTGATTTAAACAAATAAAATTGAATTTAAACCAAAACCAAGTCATGTGTCCAAATATTCCAAACCAATTTCAAAACCAACCAACTTAACCCAAAACCAAATCATTTTTAAACCGAAAATCAATTTCAGTTTCATTCTTAAATCTGTTACCAAATGCTCAAAAAGTGTTTCCACTTTAATAAATCAAAGTCTAAAAAAATACTTCAAGTTCTTCCTAAAATATCGTAAGGTTAAATAGATTAATTGAAAACCAGGTTTATTTTAAATTCATTAAAACCCCTCCAAAATTTGTTTACTTAAATCAAATTCCAAAACATAAAAAAATTTCATATTTAAATTGATTTTTAAGACACAATTTATTTCTTAATAATTACATCCAAAATATAAAAATTTTCTTAATAAGGCAAGTTCAAACATAATTTATTTATCAAACATTTAATTCAAAGCATAATTCATTATTTTCGAAATAACGTTCCAATCAAAATCTCAGATTTTATAGAAATTTTAGCAACATCTCCCCTAAAAATTAGACTTTGCCACACTGTCTAGGTCCCAACCAAACCAACGCTCAACTCTTTCCAACAGGCTCAAGACCAAATCAATTTCCAATAAAACAAAAACTTAAACTTTCAGATTATCAAAAATCATTTCAATTCAACCAAATCCAGAAATCTCCAATTTATCAAAGCAGACATTATCTCAATCAATCAGGCAACTATATTCATTCAGGACAAAATCATAAAATTCATAAGACTCACATAATCACCAGAAACATGTTTTACATAGCATATCTATTTATAACAATTTCCAATTTAAATTAAATTAGTTTGTATAAAAGGCCCCTACCTCGACTCGTTGAAACCATAATCCAAAACGCGTTAACAAAACCTTTTAGCTCAACTCGAAATCAACAGCAATCACAACTCAGTCCCTGATCACTTTCGCAGCACTCGCAGTAACTTAAAAGTGACACGCAACATACAGAACTCAAACCGAACTAAGAAAACAAAACAGCAGTGTTCGTTGAACCGGCTTAGTGGCAGCCCCGGTAACCACCTCGAGTGGCAGCCCCGGTAACCACCTCGAGTGGCGGCGGCGACCAGATATCCAGCGACGATAACGGTAGTGGATCCTGGCAACAGAAACCTGGTGACACAACCCACCGAGATGGCGACAACTAGGCAGTGATAGAGCTCTGGTGAAGCTCCCTGGCGGCGGCGACAGCGACGTGTCTTGGTGGCGCAATTGGTTTCTCCTCCGGCAGAGGCCTCTTCCCAGGTTCTTTCTCTCTCTTCGTGGATCTCCTCAACGGTGACAGACACAGGGGTGGCGGCGGTGGCACACGCAGCAGTGATGGCACACGGTGGCAACTGGCACAACGGCGGTGGCTGAAGGCAACTCCTCCAGCTCGCATCTCCGGCAGCAACAACTCCCCCTCTTTACACAGTCCTCTCCCTAAGCTCCGATCTCTGTTTGTGATTCACAGTGGCGACAGGGGCAAAGATCGATGGCGACGCGACGGCTTCGGTGACTCCGCATCAGGCCGACAGCGACGCCAGCTCTTTCCCATCACTTCCATCGCGTCTCTCACCCTCTACTGGCCCTCGACGGCGATAACTCCAAGGAGAATGACGAGCAAGGACGACAACAAAGAAGACCCTGACGGCGATGTCGGTGCGGCCACACGAAACGGCGACGCCTTCCTCTCCTCGCGGCTCTCGATGGTGCGGCGGCAACGGCGGTGAGGCCCACTAGCCGCGACGTATCTCCACTCCACCGTGTCACTCCCTCTCTGGACGACAGCAATAGCGACGGCATTCCTCACCGGCACTGTGTCGTCCCCCTTCTCCGATTTCCTTTCCTCTCCTCTGATCTCTTTTTCTATGCGTGTGTGCATTTGCTGTATGTGTTGGTTGAATGAGAGTTGAGGCTGTGGGGCAGCGGCTGCTACTGCTTGGGTTTAAGGGTGGCTTGGGTTTGGTGAGTGTGTGGGGTGTTAGGTTAGATTTAGGGTTTGGGGTAGTTGGTGCGGTATTTTACAATCCACAAACTTACCGGCAAGTGCACCGAATCGTACCAAGTAATTACGTGAGTAAGGGTCGATCCCACGAGGATTGATGGATCAAGCAACAATAGCGTTTGATAGGATTAGTTAGGCAAGCAGAAAATAGTTTTGAGATATTCAAAGAGCATTAAATAGTAAATTAATAATATTAAAGACACGCAGATAAATAAGTTGGGAATAAAATATTGAGAAAGTAGTTAAGGTTTCACAGTTATCTATTTTTCCGGATTTATTTTTCTTACTAACTATTTTAATCATGCAAGATTTAATTTCATGGCAAACTATGTGACTAGACCCTAATCCTTAGACCTTCCTAGTCTCCTCTAAAATTTATTAATTGTCAATTCCTTGGTCAATTAATTCCAATTAGAGGGTGATGCTCAACTTCTAGTTTATATGCCAAAAGAATCCTAATTATCCAAAAATATGGGGATTATATGTCACGTATCCCGTTAAATACAAATAATTAAAAATTCTGTATAATATGTTTTCAAGCTGTTGTTCAAGTAAAGAGCTTTTCCAAGTTTTACAAGAACTCAATTAGAACATGGGTCATACTTCCGTTCCACCCATATTCATAAAATAAAGAGCGAAAACAATTATTCAAATATAAATCTAAACATGGATTAAATTAGAAAGATCAAGTGAATAAATCCATACAAATAGACAGAGTTCCTAACCTTAACAATGGAGGATTAGTTGCTCATGGTTCAGAGAAGAAAAATAAGGGTTCTGGTAAAAAATGTACTCTCTTTCTAATCTGATGGCATCAGATCCCCTTTTATAACTAATCATAATAGATTTAAAATCTAATTATCTAAAACTAAAAATAATATCTTTTCCTAAAAGATAAGATTTGAATTTAAATTCGAGTTAATTAACAAGTCTTCAGCTGATGGGTGGGGACCACTTGCTTTGTCCATTCTGCAGCTTCTAATCTGTGTTTTCTGGGCTGGAAACTGGGTCAAAACAACCCATAAATCGTCCCCCAGTGTTTTTCTGCATTTTTCTGCATGTGACGCATGTCACGCGTACGCGTCAGTCACGCGGACGCGTCGTTGGTCTTTTCTGCGAGTCACGCGGACGCGTCGGTCACGCGGATGCGTCGCTGAGCAAATCTTCAAATCACGCGTACGCGTCAGTCATACGTACACGTCGCCATGGATACTTCCAGATCACGCGCACGCGTCAAGCACGCGTGCGCGTCACTCCTCACAGCCATCTCCTTTGATTCTTGTGTTGCAGAAACTTCGTCAAATTCCGCCGAATGCTACCTAAAATAAATAAAATTGCCCAAAACTCAAAATAGCATCCATAGTGGCTAAAATATAATTAATTCTTAATTAAACTCAACAATTTAAGTGCAAATTCACTAGGAAAAGATAGACAAGATGCTCACGCATCAGTAGTTTTGTAATTTCAAATAAAAATGGGGTAAATATGGTAATTGGAAATAAATTCTAATCCAACAATAATAATATATAGAAATACTATTTGATCACCAATTTCACAAATTATTTTCAATAAAATGTCCAAATCGTATAAAAATCCTTATTATTTTACAACTACCAACTTTACAATTTAAATATATAAAATAACTCAATAATTATAAAATTAGATAATCTTAATTTAAATAGCCCAAACTCATTATTTTTGGATTTCTAGAACTTTAAGTTGCAAATAGAAAAATAATCCATAATTATAGAGTTTGGATGAAAACCTTAATTTATTTCAAATCCAATTAATCAAAACTACCTTTAATTACCTTCAATAAGATAATTTATGGAATTAAAACTGTAAATAGATATATGATTTGAGATTAGTTCAAAATAAGACTTTTCAAAAGTCTTAGGTCTTACAAGTGGTGGGTATAGCAAAGAGAGAAAAAGGTATGAGTAGGGGTGGCAAAGCGGGCCGGCCCGCCCCAACCCGCCCCGCCTCGCCTAGACCCGCCCCAAAACGGGGAAGACCGGCCCGCCCCGCCAACTAAAATGGGTTTAAAATGTTAGCTTACCCCACTTTATGGCGGATTGGCGGGCTAGTCCACTTGACTTTAGTTTTTTTTAAAAAAAGAAAATTTATTAAAATTAACCAAAAAATAATAATTAAAAAATTAAATACAAATAAAAACTAATTAAATTATAATATAATTTTTTTACTATTTTTTTATTTTTAACTTCAATAAAATTGTTCAAAATAATATTTGTCAATAGAATCATCTTTATTTTAAAAAATAAGTCACATAATTTGAACATATATACGAAATTGTAAAATAAAATAAATAAAGTTGCCATGGATACGTGTACGCGTCAGTCACGCGTACTCGTCAGGAATGGATACTTCCAGATCACGCGTACACGTCAGTCACGCATACGCGTCGCCATGGATACTTCCAGATCACACGCACGCGTTAGGCACGCGTGCACGTCGTTCCTCACAGCCATCTCTTTTGATTCTTGTGCTGCAGAAACTTCGTCAAATTCTGCCGAATGCTACCTAAAATAAATAAAATTGCCCAAAACTCAAAATAGCATCCATAGTGGCTAAAATATAATTAATTCTTAATTAAACTTAACAATTTAAGTACAAATTCACTAGAAAAAGATAGACAAGATGCTCACGCATCACAACACCAAACTTAAACTGTTGCTTGTCCTCAAGAAACCAAAACTAATATAAGCTTATGATGTGAATTTGCATGAGAATGAGAGTTCGATTAACCTCGTGTCTCTTCTTATAGTGGGGTTTACAACTGCAATCTTGAATAGGTTTGGCATCTCACTCTCCTTTGAATCAGAAGAATGTTAATGTCATTCAGAAATTGAATTCGGATAATATTATGAATTCTCTGATCTTTTATATTTCAGTTTAATCCTTGAACACAGCAAAATTTACTTTAATTTATTTTTCTTTGGTGCTTTGCACCTTGAGTCTAGCTGTGACCTTAAATATTTTGTCTCAAGGATTACTTGACACAGAAACACCACGACTTAACTGGGAGACTCTCTTTGAGTCCTAATTTTTTTTTCAGTTACTCCCAGACAGTGGTGCTCAAAGTCTTTGGCATACTCTGTTAAATGCACTTGGTCTCGACTCTAAGTGTTCTGTCTCAAAGATTACTTGACACAATCACACCACAAGCATATGACTAGGAAAACAACTCTTTGAGCTTTTAATCATGTCTAACCTCTCTAGTCATTGATGCTCAGAGCCTTGGACCTTGCTTTTATTTATTAATTATTATCTAATTTTTTTCTTTTGCTGTTTTTTTTATTCAAGGATTAAATTTTTGTTTATTTCAGAGAAGTCATAATAATTCTCTAAATTCCTGTTCCTTATACATCAACATCCCTTGATTCAAATTCAAATATACACTGTTCATATCATGCATTCAGAATTACCATTAATACCACCACATTTAAGTAAATAAGACTATTTAAAATTAACTCAATTTCTCATGCAATACATCACTTCTTTTCTTTTCTCTTTAGATTCAAGTTCAGTGAGTGGTACATGAAACATCTTTTCAGCATTAAAGCAATTAAAAGAAAACTAAACTAGTCCTAGGATTCTAACTAATAAAGGATCATGCAACAAACAAAGCAAAATAGCAGAAAGCCAGAACATAACATAGAAAAAGAGGGGAGGAATAAAAAATGAAAGGAACTCAACCAACTTAGTTATCCTAGCGGTCGCTTTATTCTTTAGGTTGTGCTCCTCAATGAAGATGATTCGCCTCCCTCTTGTGCTAGAAAACCAATAAGCGCAGCGTCAACACCAAACTTAAAGGTTTGCTTGTCCTCAAGCAAAGAAGAACTGAAAATAGAAGAGACAAATATTATGAGGAGAGAAAAATAAAAGGATAAAAGAATAAGAGAGAATTAGGATTAGGAGAGAGAGAGAAAGAAAACTGGGCGACGCAAGCGATGCATACGCGTACGGTACGCGTATGCATGGGTCGCGCATTTTTCGTAATGACGCATTAGCGTTAGGAACGCGATCGCGTGCCCTGAGTTTTGTGCGATTCGCGTGAAACCAGCCGCGCGCCCGCATGTCTCTCTGTTTGCATGGCTTGGGAACCAATAATTTCATACGACGCGTTCGCATCATGCACGCGAACGTGTGGGGGACCATTTTTGCAATTGACGCCCACGCGTCAGCGACGCGGTCGCGTGAGTAATTTTGTGCCTCAAGCACGCTTCCAGCCCCAATCCAGCATAACTCTCTGCCCAAACACTCCTTTATGTCAATTTTGCAAGTCACGCGGACGCGTCAATGACGCACACGCGTGGATGGTGATAAGTGCAAATGACGCGCACGGGTGGGGTACGCGTATGCGCGGTCATGTTTGTGCGCCAATCATGAGTCCAGTGCCATTCCCGCGCAACTCTCTGTCAATTTTGTTTTTTACGCACACGTGATTGACGCGTTCTCGTCAGTGACGCTTGCGCGTCGTGTGCTCGCTCTTTTTTTTAGCTTGAGGTGTTCGGTTCCTGTGATAAAATAGCTGCATGATCAGAAAATTAGTAAGAACTCAATAAAATAACTAAGAAAACTACTACTACAAAAAGTAGCTAAGGATACGAATTTATCGGGTTGCCTCCCGACAAGCGCTTTTTTAACGTCACTAGCTTGACGGTCAGCTCTGCTAGTTCAGCAGATGAGTGGACCTCTGGCGATCAATCTCGCCTCCAAGATAGTGATTCAACCTTTGACCATTCACTGTAAATTTCCTGTCAGAATTCTCTTCTTGTATTTTTACATGACCATACGGTGAAGCTCTTGTAACCACAAACGGTCCTGACCATCGGGATTTTAGCTTCCCGAGAAAGAATTTGAGCCTTGAATTATATAGAAGCACTCTTTGTCCTGTCTCAAAGACTCTGATGGCAATCTTCTTGTCATGCATTAGCTTGGTTCTCTCCTTATAGAGCTTGGCATTCTCATAGGCTGAGTATCTAAATTCATCAAGCTCATTCAATTGAAGCATTCGCCTAATTCTTGCAGCTTCTGAGTCAAGGTTCAGGTACCTGATTGCCCAGTAAGCTTTATGCTCCAGTTCGAATGGCAAGTGACAGGCTTTGCCATAGAACAACTGATAAGGGGACACACCAATAGGAGTCTTGTACGCTATCCGGTATGCCCAGAGAGTATCATCAAGCTTCCTAGACCAGTCCTTTCTTGAAATATTGATGGTCTTCTCTAGAATCCTCTTAAGTTCCTTGTTGGAAACTTCAACCTGTCCACTTGTCTGAGGGTGATAGGGGGTTGCCACTTTATAACGGACTCCATATCTTTGCAGAAGAGAGTCCAACTATCTGTTGCAGAAATGGCTTCCTCCATCACTAATGAGTGTCCTTGGGACACTAAACCGACTAAAGATATATATCTGAAGAAAGCTCATTACCACTTTGGCATCATTGGTGGGTAAAGCCACAGCTTTCACCCACTTGGAAACATAGTCAACTGCCACTAGAATATAGTTGTTTGAATGTGAGGGTGGAAAAGGTCCCATGAAATCAATACCCCACACATCAAGCAACTCAACCTCAAGAATTTCCTGCTGTGGCATTTCATGGTTGGCAGGGAGATTTGCAGCTTTTTCACATCTACCACAGTGCTTCACAAATGCTCTTGAGTCCCTGAAGAGATTCGGCTAGTAAAACCCGCTCTGAAAGACTTTTGTAGCTGTCCTTTCACCACCAAAGTGGCCTCCATAATCAGACCCATGACAGTGCTAAAGAATCTGCTGCTTTCCTCATCCGGGACACATCTCCGGATTATTCCATCTGAGCACCTTTTAAAAAGGTATGGTTCTTCCCAAATGTAGTACTTTGCATCAGTCAATAGCTTCTTCACTTGTTGCCTACTGTACTCCCTTGGGATAAAATTCATGGCTTTATAATTTGCAATGTCTGCAAACCATGGTGCTTGCTGAATGAGGAACAATTGCTCATCCGGAAACGTCTCAGTCACAGCTGTGGGTGGTTGTACTCCTGCTTTAGGCTCAATTCTGCAAAGATGGTCAGCTACTTGATTCTCTGACCCTTTCTTGTCTTTTATCTCAATATCAAACTCCTAAAGGAGCAACACCAAGGATGCAAGAACCAGACCGGTCAATGAACCGGTAAGGCAACTGGTTTACTAGTTCAATGGTCCGACCGGGGTTCAACCGGTTTAATTAAATATTAAATAAAAATTAATGTATGTAATGCTTGATCACTATCTAGTTGTTCTATCTTCAAAAATAAAAATTTCTAATTAGTAATAACTACAAATTACAAACACAAATTTACACAAATTAAATTCAGTTATAGCCAATGACTAAATATTGATAGTTGAATAGATTTACAGAATTTCTAATCACATCAAAAAGCAAATAATACATGCAGCACCAAAAGTTCAAAATAGAAAATTATCAATTACATTCGACATCAAAAGTTCAGAAAATAAATTCAGAAGTCATAATCCAAACAATTAGACAATTAAATTAACAAAGGGAAAGAGAGGGCTAATTCCATAATTTATAGCTTTGAAGATGCCCACAGCCTCATCAAGAAACTTAGCAAAGAAAGAGAGAACCTGGAGAACAAAGGGAAGAAACTCGACTTCTCAAGCGTTTCACAGAGGTGAAAGCAAGGTCCTTAGAATACGCTCTTGTGAAAGTTAAAAGAACTCCTCCTATGAAATAAGAACGATTATCCGGCTAACCCATGCTCTTGGAAGAAGAACTAAAAGGGCTGGTGCAGACAAATACATCAATTTATATAATTCATACAGTATTCAACATAATTAAATTCATCAATTTATCAGTTAATTCACCAAACTCAATATAGCAGAATTCAATACAACAGAATTAAACTTATATAGCAAAGTTCAAAATTTCAAAATTGAATTTACATCAAATTTATTCAAAATTACAGAACCTTTAATCCATACAATTAACAAAAAAAATTGAAAAGCAGAACAAGAACTCAAAAGAAAAACTGAAAAACTCTGCATCTGCCATCTGAAGCTCTAAACTAAATCTGCCCTAAATTCCTCACTGAATAAAAAAATCAATTGAAAATAAAAACCAAAAAATCCATGAACTCAATAACATCAGCAAGTCAACAACCCAGTTCATACAAAGAAACAAAATTCAGCAAGTCAACAAGTTAGCAACCCAAACCAAATAAACAAAATTCATTGAAAAACAAAGATGTTATGTTAGAGACTTAGAATACTCACCGCGAAAGAGCACAGCCAGACGACGACGACCAGATGCCTGATGACGACCAGACGATGCCGATGACAAGGATGACAAGCCGACGACCAGATGTCCGACGATGACTAGACGGCCGACGACGACCAGAAGATCCCTCGTCTGCGACGGTGAAGCTTCGATCAGGCGTTTGTTGGAGGTGACAGTGGCAAGCTCATAGAACAAGATCAGAACCTCGGAAAATCAAAATCAAGAAGCATAGGTGAAAGAACAGAGTCTTACCGAATTCAGAAGGAGGCGGGCTCGGCCGGTGGTGGTCGCAGCTGCTGTGGATGGTTGTGGGTGGCGACGAGGAGGCAGGCTCGGCCGGTGGTGGTAGCTGTTGTTGTCGATGGTTGTGGGTGGTGACGAGGAGGCGGGCTCGGTCGGTGGTGGTCACTGTTGCTGTCGATGGTTGGTGGGTGAACGGAGGCTGCTGCCGAATGCTCAATTAGGTTAGGGGAAAGGGGAAGAAAGGGGAAGAAAGGGGGGATAACTCAAATTAGGGTTAGTGGCTTAGGAGACTTTCGCGAACGCCTTTCTCCTTTTTTTTAAAAAATGCCAAAACGACGTCGTTTGGCGTCTGAAGTTGCAAACCACTGAACCGCCAAAAAACCGGACGGTTCTTCCGGTTCGCCGGTTAACCGCCGGTTCGACCGGTTTTTTTACCAGTTTTTTGCTAGACGGTTTTTAACGTTACCCGGACCGGCTAGGTAACCGGTTCCCGATTTTTCCGGTTGAACCGACCGGTCTGGTCCGGTTTTCAGAACCATGAGCAACACCCATCTGATTAATCTTGGTTTAGAATCCTGTTTGGTTAGAAGGTACTTCAAAGTAGCATGATCAGTATAAATAATAACCTTAGAACCAAGTAAATAGGACCTAAACTTATTAACAGCATACACAACAGCTAATAATTCCTTTTCTGTAGTTGTGTAATTCTTTTGGGAATCATTTAACACACGACTGGCATAGTAAATGACATGTACAAGCTTACCATGCCTCTGTCTTAAAACAGCTCCTATAGCAAAATCACTAGCATCACACATTAATTCAAATGGTAGATCCCAGTTAGGGGGAGCTATAATGGGGGCAGAGGTAAGGTTTGCTTTCAGAGTTTTAAAAGCATGCAAATAATCAGAATCAAAGAAAAAAGGAACATCAGCAACCAAAAGGTTGCTTAGAGGTTTAGCAATTTTAGAAAAATCCTTTATAAGTCTTCTATAAAATCCTGCATGACCCAAGAAACTCCTGACTGCCTTAACATTAGTTGGTGGTGGTAATTTTTCAATTACCTCCACTTTTGCTCTATCAACCTCAATTCCCTTACTTGAAATCCGGTGTCCAAGAACAATACCTTCTATAACCATAAAATGGCATTTTTCCCAATTTAAAACAAGGTTTAATTCTTGACACCGTTTCAAGACAAGAGATAAATGCTTAAGGCAGGATTCAAAAGAATTACCAAAAACAGAAAAGTTATCCATAAATACTTCAATAAACTTTTCAACCATATCAGAAAAAATTGAAAGCATACACCTCTGAAAAGTTGCTGGAGCATTGCAAAGTCCAAAAGGTATTCTTCTGTAGGCAAATACTCCAAAGGGGCATGTGAATGCTGTCTTCTCCTGATCTTGAGGGTCCACTGCAATTTGATTATATCCAGAATATCCATCTAAAAAATAATAAAATGCATGACCAGCTAACCTCTCAATCATCTGATCAATGAAAGGCAGGGGAAATGATCCTTTCTTGTAGCAGTGTTGAGCCTCCTGTAGTCTATACACATTCTCCATCCTGTGACTGTTCTTGTGGGGATAAGCTCATTCTTTTCATTCTTGATCACTGTCATCCCTCTTTTCTTGGGAACTACCTGCACAGGACTTACCTAAAGACTGTTAGAAATAGGATAAATAATTTCTGCTTCCCATAGTTTTTTTACCACTTTTTGGACCACCTCTTTCATGGTTGGATTGAGTCTCCTTTGTGGTTGCACAACTGGTTTAACATCATCTTCAAGGAGGATCTTGTGTATATACTTAGTTGGACTAATCCCCTTCAAGTCACTAATGGTCCACCCAAGAGCTGTTTTATGACTCTTGAGCACTGAAATAAGCGCCTCTTCCTCTTTAGGCTTCAGGAAAGAGCTAATAATCACTGGATATGAGTCATTCTCACCCAAAAACACATATTTCAGAGAAGGAGGTAAGGATTTGAGCTCAAGCTTGGGGGCTTCCTCCTCTGCTCTAGGCGTGTGAACCATAGTCTTCTGGGGTGATGAATTATCAACTTCAACTAATTTATACTCAGAGATGGGATCCAGAATGTCATCAAGCACCTCAGCTTTCAGTACCTCTTGAACAAGTGGTTCAATAACATCTATTTTCATACACCCTTCAGAATCATTAGGGTGCTTGAGAACTTCAAAAACATGAAGGACCACCTGTTCTTCATTGACCCTCAGGGTTAATTCACCGATTTGTACATCAATCAAAGTTCTACCTGTAGCTAAAAAAGGTCAACCAAGTATAATAGAGGATTTTACCTCTTCTTCCATGTCTAATATAACAAAATCAACAGGAAAGATGAATGGTCCTACTTTAACAAGTAAATCCTCAATAACACCTACAGGTAATTTAATAGAAAGATCAGCAAGTTGAAGAGAAATACAAGTGGGTTTTACCTCCTTAATTTGAA